>NW_008330298.1:3566821-3626052 GCF_000622305.1 Nannospalax galili
ATTTTTATTTTATGTGTATACATGTATTGCCTGCATGTAGGTAAGTGCACCCATGTTGTGCAATGCTGGCAGAAGAAAGAAGAGGCCATCAGATCCCCTGAAACTGGAGTTACAGACAGTCGTTAGCTGCCATGGGGGGTGCTGGGATTTGACCCCGGGTCTTCTGCAAGAACAACCCATGTTCTTAACCACTGAGCCATCCCTCCAGCCCCAACAAAGGCTGCATTTTAAGCTGAAATCTAAACTTGATAATATGTAAGTCTCCCATGTGGCACTGGTTTCGCCAATGTGAAAGGTGCAGAGTAAAATTGGCTTGGAGAGAAGCTGAGGCTTTGTGCACTGAGAGGCCAGGAGAGGCCGTTGGTGAAAGTGCAGCCTCAGCTGCAGTGGGAACCCCACCAAATTAGAGATGACAGAGTTGTGGGGGCACCACCACGGACAATGTCAGGTGTGGAGTGGAGCTGGCCTAAGTCTACTGAACTAGTTGTGTATGTTGTGGATGATAGAGCCAGAGAATTGGGGCTGCCTTTTAGAACCCAGAAGATCATGAGTGAATCCCAGATGTTGGATACTGAGGTATTGACACTGTTTGATTTTGATTCTACTTTAATCTGATTGTGCCCTGGTTCCTCTCTCTGGGAGAAAGAAACATTTAACATATTTACTTTATAGGAGCCCACAGTTAAGAGACTTTGGATTATTTTAAATACGCATTAAACTTTTAAGGTATTGAAATTTTTAAGGACTGTGGGACTTTTAAAATTGTACTATGTTTTATATTGTGATATTAATATTAACATGAGAGCTTGAGCATAAGAAATGGAAAGGTTATGGTTTAATAGTGATGTTTTTGGTGTATCAAGTTGACAAGGGGTCAACTGTTCTGGATAACTTCAGTTGCCAACTTGACATACCAGGGAAGAAGAAACCTCAATTGAGGTATTTCCTCCATCAGATTGGCCTGTGGCCATGTTTGGGAGGCATTTTCTTAATTGCTAGTTGATGTGGGCAGGCCCAGTCCATTGTAGGTGGTGCCACCCCTTGGCAAGTGGTCTTAGGTTATAAAAGAAAGCAAGTTGAGCACAGGCCAGAGGAGCAAGCCAGTGAGCAGTATTCCTGGGTTATCTGTGCCTCAATTCCTGCCTCCAAGTTCCTGCCCTGAGTTCTTGCCTGATTGCCCTCAAAGATGAACCTTCATTTAGAAGTCTAAGATGCAATAAATCCTTTCTATCCCAAGTTCTTTTGGTCAGAGTGTTTTATCACAATAGAGAACCAAACTAGAACACAAGACAAAAACATATCCTCTGTCAGTTAAGATTAAGCAAACAAATGTATAAAAATTGTTCTAGTTTGCTTTCTATTGTTGTTATAAAACACCCTGACCAAAAATAACTGAGAAGGAAAGGATTTATTGCATCTTACAGTTCCAAGTGACAGTCCATCATTGAGGGCAGTCAGGGCAGGAACTCAAGGCAGGAATCTAGAAGCAGGAGCTGAAGCAGAGACCATGGAAGAATGCTGCTTACTGGCTTGTCCCCCTGGCATGCTCAGCACTTCTTTTA
Source organism: Nannospalax galili (assembly GCF_000622305.1). NCBI lineage: Eukaryota > Metazoa > Chordata > Mammalia > Rodentia > Spalacidae > Nannospalax > Nannospalax galili. Next base: position 3,568,384 of record NW_008330298.1, read on the forward strand.
TACAGCCCAGGCCTACCTGCACAGGCATGGCATTTTTCACAGTAAACTAGGCCCTCCTACATCAACCAGCAATCAAGAAAATGCCCCACTGGACAGGCCAGTCTGATGAAGGAAATTCCTCAGTTGTGGGTCCCTCTTCCCAGGGATCTCTGGTTGTTGTCAGGTTGGCGAAAACTAAGCAACAGAGATATACAGAGCTGTCTGCTTTCTTAGGTTTAGAAAGTCATTGCTGCTGGCGAATGTTTAATTACTCACTTTCTCTCATCTGATTCTGCAGTTAGAAGATATCAAAGAAAAGAAAAAAAGAAGACTGCTGTTCATTGTTTTTAGGGTTTTTGATTTTCAGAAGGCCTCAGAGATTTTGACACTGACATCATTCCATTTTTCGTCACCCAAAAAGTGGTTTACAATGATAGATGCCTTTTTACTAACCTGCTACAGATGCATTTGACAATGTCTGATGTTAAAAAATTTAATCAACAGAAATGCTGTCATATTTTGCTTACATAATCTCAACTCAAATCTGCCTTTTTCCTTTTTGGACACTTTACTCCCATTGAAAAGTAAACTTGTTTTAAATTATTTTATTGTAATCCAAAGTAAATTAAAATGTCATGCTTAAAGCAATTTTGTAAAGAAGGAGCTTTGCTGTTAACTACATTAGTCTCTAACCACATGTGGCAATTGAACGCTTGAAATACAGCTCCTCGAATTTGAGATTTGCCCTTTGGAAAATAATGTAATTAAAAAAATTAATTGTTTTAAGTTAACATACAAAATGGTGTGTTTCATTTTGACTTTGCATGTGTCTGTGAGTGTGTGTGTGTCTGAGTGTGTGCCTCTGTGTGTTATGCTAATCCATGAACAGAAATTCTATATCCTAGTATTTTCTTTAATTTCTTTCTTCATTGTCTTAAAGTTTTCATTGGAGAAGTCTTTTCCCCTTTTGAGAAAATTTAGCCCTAGGGGTTTTTAAAGGCTATTTTGAATGTGATATTCCCCCTGATTTCTTTCCTCATAATTTCACTTTTAGTAAATAGAAACAGCACTAATTGTCATGTATGGACTTTATAACCTGCTCCTTTCCCAAAAGCATATGTCAAATGTGAGAGTTTTTCTGATGGGGCATTTCAAGTCCTTTAAATAGAAGATTGTGGAATCCGTAGATATTTGTATTACTTTTATGCTGATCTCCTTCTTACTGCTCTAGCTAAAAATTTGAGCATGATGTAGAGAATGACCATCTTCGTCTCATTCCCAATTTTAGAGAAATGCTTTCAATTTTTCCCCATTTAGTATAATGTTGGCTATAGGTTTGTCACGTGTCGCCTTCATTATGTTGACATATTTTCCTTCTATTTTTATTTTCTTCAGACCTTGTATCAGTGAGACGTTGAACTTTGTCAAGGCCTTTTCTATGGCTATTGAGATGGTTTTGTGATTTCTGTCCTTAGGTGGATTTGTGTTGTCACATTACAGGTTTTGATTTGTGCATGTTGAACCAACCCTGTACCCCTGGTATGAAACCAAATCGGTCATGATATATGATCTTCTTAATACGTTCTTGAATTCAACTTGCCAAGATTTTGGGGGGGGGCTGGATTTTCGCATCTCTGTTCATCAGGGAATCTTGTTTATAGTTTTCCCTTTTGGTTATACCCTTAAGTTCTTTTGATATCAGGGAAATACTGGCTTCACAGAACATGTTTGTAGGTTTGCTCTCCACTTTGTGGAAGTTTGAGGAATATTGGTATTAACTCCTCCTGAAAGGTTTACTATAGTTTGGCAGTAAATTCATCCACTTGTGGGCTTTTCCTTGTGGGGAGACTTAATTACTGCTTCAGTCTCATTCCATGTTATGGGTCTATTAAATGCTTTTATTTGTTTTCCCCTCCTACAACTCTAGGCACTGAGTTTTCCACTAAGTACTCTTCTCCTATCTCTTTTTATTATCCCTAGTGTTGACATTTTATTTATTTTTATTTTTAATATTTTATTGCATGTTTGTACATTTCATATAATAGATCTTAATGAAATTTAGACCCCCCCTCCTCTATCCGCATCCTTCATGGCCCCCCACCAGATTTCATGCATTCTGTCATATATGTTAAAGCCTATAGGGTCAAGCATTTGTATCCTGATAGCCCTCGGTGCATGTTCATCCACTGGAGTCTAGTCAATCTATCTAGAGTCACTCCCTGACATTTTAAAATGTACCATTACATAGTGTTTCTTATGGCTAAACCATATAGGAAGGCAGAAGCACAGAGCCCCTTGTCACAGTTAAATGAAAAGGCAGGCCAACTGACATTTTTCACATAGTGTAATTTGTCTTAAGCTCCATGCTTTTGTGGTCCCACCTTGGTCATCTTCCAGCCTTGGTCCTCTCTAGAGGGCCAGGAACCCATGGAGACAATATCTCCTCTCCTGCTAGACTATACTCCAGGTAGCTAATGCCTCTAACTAGTTTTGAGACTACTTCTAGGTCCTACAGTCTGTTCTTGGGATGGGCCATCCTTAGGAAGTCTATCTTACCAGACATAAGTGTGATTACGTGTCTGAAATAGGACCTAGGGCCTGGTCTAGTATGTAGGCTGGGGCCCAGAGGGTGACCAGGAGTGTGAAAGAAGGTCCACATCATGAGCAGAAGGTCTTTAGCAGTCTGAATGGTCTAAACTCCATTCTGGCCTCTGGCCATTATTAAGATACATGAAAAAAAGAAAAGTTACTGTATTAAAAATGTTTTATTGGTTGGTTTAAATGTAAATTTCCCCAACTGAGCTCCTGTTCTGATCTCAGCTAATTGTCTCCTTAGCCAGACCAAGCAAATGTTGGTGCTGTTAACCCCTTTCTCTCCCTCACAGTATACCATCCTTTCTTGTCTGAGCACAGTGACTCCATGATTTTGAAAATGGCTGCCTTCAGAAGCCCTTGTTGGCATACAGCCACCATGGACCATGTCCCTTCTCACTCAACCCCACCCCATTCTCCTTGTCTGAGTGTTCATACAGAAAGCTTCTCAAAAGTTCTTCTCCCCCTCCCTTAAGGCCCGTTTAGGGGTCATCAGCTTTGTCAGCCATGCTTGTTTGGAGGCCTTTTGTGTGCAAGGCAAACTCTTAAGAATATTTTGCTCTCGTGACAGCTTTCAGTCTGGGTTGTCAGTATTCTATTTCCCTTCATCCCCCATTTCCTAGACAAAGTGAGTTGGACAACAGGAAGAGCTTTATTGAATTTATTTCCTTTGCATGCATAAAATGCTAAGAAAGTGAAAAGAGACTGAAAACATATCAGAATACATTCCTAGGCATTGCAAAAAACCAAACCTTATCGTTAAAAATTGAGCCTTGTTAGTAGTGGAAGAGATATAATTAATGGGAGTTCTCATAGTGAGCACATCCTAATGGAGGTGCAGTCAAAAATGGGGAAGGGTGCTGTTAGGGTTAATCTACTGGAGTTACTCCTATGTTAGAAACATCTATTTAAATGAGCTATTCACTATGGGACCAAACAGGGAATGGAAATTCAATCAATTAAAAACTTAACATTATCAAAAAAGCAAAGCTACAGTATCAGAATAAGTGAATGCTTTACAAAGTAAATGGACAATCCAGCATGTGGCTTACAGTATGTTATTGTACCATCATCAGCAAAACTCAGCATCAACTATTTAAATTAGCTTGAGAATCCCATTGGTTTTCTAGACAACTTTTTTACATGGGGCCTCATCCTGCTCAGAATATAAAGCCACAGAAAGATGTCCAAGGCTGCATTTCTGTTTAAGCAAAGAAGGCACAAAGTGAGGGAAGTAGATATTCTTTAGTTTCTAAGTAAATGAACTAGGTTTAGTGTTAAGGCAGCTAAAAGGAGCTCTCTCTTAATGTTTGCTGGACTCAAGGATTAAAATAAATGGGTAGGATTTGAAAATGGAAGGGGGACCACCAGGGGTAGGAGGGGTTAAGTAGGGATGGGGGATGGGAGACAGAGATGGGGGAAAGGAGAGGGCCAGGTGCAGGTTGAACAAAAACTAAGTATGTATGAAAATGTCATAAAGAAACCTGCTGCCTTTAAGCTAATTTTTAAAACTTTTAGGGCTAAGCATGGTGTTGGATACCTTTAATCCCAACACTTGGGAGGCAAAGGCAGGCAGCTGTCTGTGAGATAAAGGCAAGCCTGGTCTACATAGGGAGTTCCATGCCAGCTGGAGCTACAAGGAGACCATATCTCAAAAAAAAATTTTTTAAAGAAAAAAATTGATTAAATGAAAAGGATATTTAACTTCTGGTGAACGTGACTGATACTCCAGGGCCCCTATACTTTGGATCCTGGCTTCTTTATTTCTGGCTTGAGAACCATATAGAGTAGTAGAATAACATGCAAACAATGATCTTCCCATAGGGAGTCAGTGACAGGTAGGACGGGCACATGCTACTATCACCCAAGTTAAAAGCACTGGGGTGTCACCAGGGATATGTGGAAGCTGTTTCAAGGGGTAGTGGGCTGATGAGTGGATTACTTGTACAAAATTTTTCTTACAAACCTAGAATTGACCCTTTCATTGTACCTTCTCCAAGCCTTTGCAAAACTTGGCTCTTCAACCACATAATTCAGCATTTATTTAGGCCTATAAAACATAAAAGCCAATCTCTAGGCTAAATCACTTGACTCCTCATTAAAATTAATTTATTGGGTTGGGATAAAAATGTTTTAGTTGCTGTAGCAAAATATGATTGCTGTCTTCCTTCTAAGGCACATTGACTAAAGTTAATGAATTCACATTCTACAGCACAGTTTTAATGGTGAAAATGCTGGATTTGAGGATGTTGGCAGTGTCTATACAAAAAGATATTTATGGCTTTTATTTTACTCAGATAATTAAAAGTGTTAAGTCCTATATCCAAGATTATTTTACTTAATAAAAACTGGTCCTAGTAAAGATTATTACATGAGATTACCATAGCTATTTGCAGTTATCACTGAAAATAGGATGCTCCACCCAAAAGCTACTTATTGCATGATCTCTGCTATGTGGCTCCATGCCTTGGCTTTCTTCTGGGCCATGGAGAACCAGACAGGCTCCTCAGGCTGTTGGAATCTGGGTGGAAGATTTAAAGATCTCTTGGTATCTCTTTCCCCAGTAAATGGGCTGCGAAGCATCCTCTGATCTTGAAATGCAACTGGAATCACAGCAAATAACACAAATAAGAAACCCCAGAGGTGCTAGAGTATGTTTAAAAGATAAAATGACATTCACCATGTTTTCACGTTTCCTCTGATCACCCAGCCCTTATTACTTTCTAACTCCTGATCTCTGGAAGTCAGGCTTCTAAAAGTCAGTGCATGGGTAATGTCGTAATCAGTATGTCACAGGGGTAAAATCAGCACGGATGTGGCTACAAACATGGGACGGGCTGAGACATAAATCTTGTAGTTGTAACATTCAATCTTTTGATGGTTATTATTTGATTATCTTTCACTTTAAAATTGTTTTGAATTTTAAAATTTTTATTCCATGGGTATGAGTGTTTTGCCTGCATGTATGTAAGTGCACCCATGTTGCACAATGCCCAGGGAGGCCAGAAGAGGGACTTAGATTCCCTGAAACTGAAGTTACAGATGGTTGTGAGCCACCTTGAGGGTGCTGAGGACTGAACCTAAGTCCTCTGAAAGAGCAGCCAGTGCTCTTAACCACTGAACCATGTCTCTAGCTCTAATTTTCTGACACTTTCCAACTCAGACTAAAAGGGAAACGTACTGTATCTATTCATTTTTATAAATTTCAAATTTTTTTGCCAATCTATGATATTGTATGACATTAAATGACTGAATATTCAATAGATCCACCTTATAAAAGTCCATGCTAAACAATATTATGCCTACTACCCTTGCCTAACAGACTGCTCTATTTCCCAACTCCACTCCCTCCTTCATCGTATTATATGGTTTATTAACTCAGTGGCTTAGAGTAAACCAGTGCCTTTCCATTCTAGTTACACATTAGAATTACCCAGGGCTCTTTTAAAAATGCCAATGTATCTGGGTATGGTGGCACATACCTATAATCCCAGTTTTTGGGAGGCTGAAACAGGAGGATCAGGAGTTTGATGCTCTTACTTGGCCTACATAGCCAAACAACAACAGCCACGTCAATGAAAAACCACAAACACAAAAGAGCAATGCTCATGGCATTCTTGGAACCAACTGAATTAGAATCAGTAGGGATGGGAGCAGGGCCACCTGTCGTTTTTACAAGCTTACTGGTGATTCTGATGTTTAGGAGAGTTGAGAACCACGTGACAGGAGTATATTGCCCATGAGGCATGGAACAGGATAATGGTTGCTGTTTCGTGGACAAACAATGGGTTCCTGAGTTTCTAAGTCTAATTTCTTTGTGAAGGTGATTGATGGAGAAGACAAGGTTAAATGTAAATCCATCTGCTTTTCTTTCTGCCCCTGATGAGAACATCCTTCTGGCATACAACTCTCACTGATGAGGTCACATTCTTTTGTTTAGAATGTAAAATTCATCTTTTATTGTACTTTATCATGACTATGTCCACCCAGAAGTCCATCCTATTTTTGACTGTGCATGTCAGACAGTAGTTGACATTGGTATATTACCCTTGGAAATAGTCAAGCACGCATCTTGATGTGGTCATAGTCTATTATATCCTGTTAATTTTTTTCAACTGTCCATATTTCCCCACACGTCACATGCCTGCTCAGAATATGGAGGGTGTGAAACAAGACTTTTAAATAGTTAAAAAATGATTCAATGGTATTGGGCCTTGAGAGTGGATATTTTTAACAGTTTCATTGAGGATATAGTAGGTAAGAAAACACTGCTTTGCTGGAAAGTAACTTGTCACTTTCCTATTGCATACCTAGCCACAGACTGTTTAAGGGAATGACCACAGTTTTGTGCCTTGACAATTTCTTCAGTGAAGTGAAAGACTAGAAATGCCTCTAGATATTTCCCACTGGACTTACATTAGTTATAACAATTAGATTTTCCTAAAATGACCTAATACCTATTTTTTCTCATGGGACACAAGAAACTCATGAAACTGATTTATATAATAAGAGAAATGTATTAACTTATCTTGAAACCACAAAAGTTTCACAAAATTCCTCCAGGGCTATTTTTGGTGGATCAGAATTTATGCCTTTACCTGATATTTCAGATTTAGGCTGCTTTGTCTGTAGCCTATCCTGTGCAGGGACAGAGGAAGAAAATCTTCTTGGTAGGTCTTCAATTTCCTGTAATACAAAATGAAAGTGAAACCCTTGTAAGTTCTGACAATAAAGACAGCAAATTACTTAGGTGATCACATGGTGCAAGCCCTGCCCTGGGTACTATATGGTCAACAGTAATAATAATAATAAGATAAACAATGTACATATAGATATTGATGCAGAAGTACATCTAGATAGAAGTATATAGATATAGATTATATATCACTGTACAAGAAAGGGCAGCAATAGAGTTCTTTGGCTTTGGAATGTATTATTATTAACAAAATCTAAGTTGGCTCAAGTTTAACACCTTTTAGACTTGGAAGAAAAGGTTGTGTAATTATACGAATGGTATAAATAAAATAATTATTTAGATTGAGCACAATCGTCTCCAGCATTCTACCACCACCTAACAGTAAGCTAACAGAATGTGATAGTTAAGGACAAATACGATCAGTTCACTGAAGTAAGCTCTGTAGGATTTCTGCTTTCTACTTGTCGCTATATCAGTCACCTTCACAAAGAAGTGCTTTTTCCATTAGGAAACGACATAACTGTAGGTCTTTAAAAAATATTTTCTTTTAATTATTTTTATTTTACATGTATGAGTGTATCGCACCCATGTCATGAAATGCCCATGGAGGGCAGTGGATCCACTGAAACTGGAGTTAAAGAGAGTTGTTAGCTGCCATGTAGGTGCTGGGAATCAAATCCGGGTCCTCTGTAAAAGTAATAACCACTGAGCCATTTTCCCTGCCCAGAACTGTAGGTCTTTAAAACCTTTTTATAATTTAGGCCTTTTTAAAATTTTTATTTGTTTATTTATTTGTTTATTTATTTATTTATTTATTTATTTTTTACACCCACTTCCCAGACAGCACCCTCCTATAGCCTCCCTGCCCCCACTAGATCCCTTATACTCTGATATCCCTGCTACTGTCTGCTGTGTTGTCAGCACCCCCAGTCATTCCCCACTACTTACCCTTCTCGTGAATCTAGTCAGCCTATCTAGAGGGCTTTGTTTTAGGAGGGTCAGCTGTTCCTCATCTAGCGGTAATAAGTTGTCAATATTCCTTTGGATAAGATTGGGGTCTGCTGTTCATTTTCCCAGATCTGTGCTGGGTTACTATCTGGGAATCCCTTTGGCCGCCCGGCCAACAACTCAAAAGAAAGTATCGCCTGTCTGGCATTGTTGCTTGTTATGTTGCCTTTAGGTATACATATGGTCTCTTATGAAATTATATTGGCCCCTTTAATCTTTGGTTATACTTTCCTTTTTGGTGTTTAAGGCCATACATTTGGTCCAGATAAACCGATTTATTTTTACTCTTAAGGTCATTTGAGGATCTGTTCCTCAGGGGTCACATGGGCTTGGGAGGAGCCCCTGGCTCCTTTCTTTTACCAGTTCTGCCTATGTGAAGATAAGTCAAAGGTCCTGCTCAACCATGGTTGGCTTCACTTGGAAGCATGAAGGAAATGATTCCTCTGTGTTGACCCTCCTCTTTATAGACTGGACACTGGTTCAAGTCCATCTGGTGGGGTCTCCTCGGCCTCCTTGATCAAGAGGACAGGTGACCGACCACCATTATAGGACATTTTGAGAGATTCTCATAGTTCCCTGGAACTAGTCGACCTAGGAGGGCAAGGAGCAAAAAGTGTCCTTTATGTCCCTCTGACCAAATTATTATATCTACATGACAAACAGTAATTAAAAATACCAGACTGGCGGAACTAACCTTGGGTGTTTAACAGACATACTTTGAGGCCTATAATAATTTAGGCCTTTTAAATTAACCTCTACACAATTATTTCAAATCAATGAGTTTATACATACTAGGGTTATTTTCCCCCTGACATAAGATTTAACTAAATTGGACTTTACCCTTTTATGATCTCTCTTTCACTTAAATACCAATGATATAAAAGAAAAGATCCTTAAAGCAAAAAGTTAAATTAATCCACAATTCCCTCAATAAATTTAGTAAACACTTAAAATTCTAGACCCTTATGTGTGTGTGTGTGTGTGTGTGTGTATGTATGTGTGTGTAAATTTAATGTTTTCTTGAGTCAGTTTTTTGTAGTTTTTCTAAGAAGAAAGCAAGGCATCATTCCATGCTCTCTGATCCACATCTAGTCTATTATGTAACATTTAAAAACTTATGAGTAGGTGCTAAACTAAACCAAATCAATATATAAAAATACAGACATCAACACATAAATGTAAATATTTAGGGACTGATATGGAAAAACATTCATAAATGAAATGTTGGATGAAAAGAAACTACGTGGTCACCATTTCTCCACGGTTTCACTTTCCAGATTTAGTTATCCATGGTCAGCCACAACGCAAGAATATTAAATGGAAAGTTCAACAAATAAACAATTAACAAATTGAGCACTATTCTATCCCATACCCATTGTGTTGTGAGTCATCTTGTCCAGCATCCCGACACTGTGTATCCTAATGCTACCTGTCTGTTACTTAGCTGTCTTAAGTATCTGATGGCCTGTGATGGTATCAGACTACTTGTGTTAAAATAACCATTATTTATCTTAGTAATGGCCCTGGAAAGTGCAGGAGTACTGATGCTGGCCATCACAAAACAAGAGAGAGGACCTATAAAATGCTTCCATTAGTTGAACAGGCAAAAATTCTCTACATACTAAGGAAAGAAAAAAAAATCTTGTACTAAAGTTGCTAAAATCTATGATAAGAACAAATCTTCTAATTTTGAAATTGGGAAGAATGCTGGTTTTGAAGCTCAGATTTGAAAAACTACAACCACAGTGCATAAGTGTTTAATAATTCATTACTATATGCAGTTATACACAGCCACAGGAACTCTTGTAATGTATCCTCTGCGGTTACAGGGACCTACTATATTTATATATTTATAGTTTGATTTAAAGTTATAAAAATCATATGCACATACTTATAGGCATAGTCATTCAATTTTTATCCCAGTGGTTATCTTTATTCTTTTCTGTTACTGGTTTTTATGGTGGTGGTAAAAATTAGGACCCTTCCTTCCTTCCTTGCTCCCAAACAGAGAGGGCAGCATGTAGCTGGCATATGTCTGGCATTGCTGCAATGGAACTTAGTGACTCCACCAACCTTTTCTAGTGCTTGCAGGGTTAGCTCATATGCTACCTCACATCTAGGTTCCTTGGTCTCAGCCCTGGCTTCAGCTCTGCTCCTAGGTCTTTCCCCATAGCTCCTCTGCTTCTGTTTTGCCATGGATATCCAAGATGGTTCTGTAGTGGTATAATCTGACTTTGATCCAGGGGGCTTTCCTGAGAAAGGAATGAAAGAAATTAGAACCGAGGCAAGGCAGGAATGGTCTTCAGTTTGGTTGGAGTTTGCCCATAATAATGTTCTAAATAAACAGGACCCTTGTTCATTGTAAAACCAAAAAGAAAAGAAAAAAGTACCAATTAAAGAAGGGCTATTCTCTTTTGTACCCATCCTACAACCTGGAAAGCCAGTAGTTCCTTGAATAGTTAAGTAACCATACATAAAAGTGGGCATACTGTCCCTTAGTGAACCCTTTACTTCCTTTATCTGTCCCTCTTCCCATCTCCAAATCAGAGCAAGACAATAGTTGACAGGTGGGCTGAGAAATTTCCCAAGAGGTTAGAGGCTCAGACCATTAATGTAATTCATCCAACTTTAAGGAAAATCATATAGAATTTGTTACTTTTTTATCCCTCATGAAAGTGTGTGGTGGTGTAGTGATATAAGTGTGATCAGAGGTACAGACAAGATTGTATGTGGACAGAAGTGAAGGTTCAAAGGTGTTAGGAGAGAGTAATACTCAAAAGTCCACTTTGCTCTGGATTCTTAGGCATTTAAGGAGGCATTTAAGGTGAATGAAGCCAGGAAAGTACACGTATTTACAGTAAATTGAGATCTTTAGGCTAAGAGTATGAACATACTGTTTTTAATGAGCCAGATTTTAGTGATGCATGTGCTTGTTAAAAGGGACATAATAGCAGGAAAATTATTTTGAGGAAAGCACAAGATTCCGCCCAAAAGTATTATGTATATCAGACAGATGGAGAAGGAAGGGGAGATGATCATGTGCCTATTAATGGGAAGTAAACAGATATTCTGACTGGTGCTTCTGTGGGAAAAGGAAGATTCAAAATGAGTTACCTCCAAATCTATTAATGCAGAATGGGGCACCATCCCACCTCCAAATTCACAAACCAGGCCTATCAAAGTAACAGTGCAGTTGGAAGGCTAAAATAGACTTCAAGGCCCATCTATTCTAAGGCTTTGCCTTAGAGTTCTTCCCTCTAATTGGTACCTATTTGCCATCTGGAGAGACAGAACTCTCACCTGGAAGCCTGTAAACTCCTTGCTTCTTGACACTGCCTTCTGGTTTGAGTCTGCCCTGCAGCTTTTCGGCAAAGCTATCTGTTGAGCTGGGCTTCTCCAAGGTTCCATGGAACCCTTGGGAAGAACTTTTTCTCATGCTCTGTTCTTTGTTTATTAAGGATAAAATTGGGCCAAAGGGCACCGAAGGAGGTGGGGTTACATCTTCTGTTTTCTCATAACCTTTCTCACTCTTCCGTGGGAGGACTGGTCTCAGTCGGACTCCAAAGACATTTTCTATATCAGCTTTGCTGGTGCTTAGGATTGGAGGACTCTTATCTCCATTAGGACTCTTAGGAACTTCCTCCTTAAAGTAAATGTCCCTAGAAATAGATGCTTTCTGGGTAGGAACAGCAGTGAATTTGCCAGGTTTGATAGTAGAAGTTGGGGTGCTCTTAATGAGCTCTTCAAAGGCTTGGATGCGTTCCTTGGTTTTCTTTGGAGAAGCTGAGCTTTTTGGCATGTACCTGCTACCACTACCCTTCTCAGAAGTGGTTCCTTCAGCAGCAGCACTGGTGGAACTTGGAAAAACATGTTGCTTATGATACTCAGAGATTCTGAAAGCCTGAGTAGGCTGACTGGGAGTCAGATGCTCCTCAGGAGGGCTCCATTCCACAGGAACATTCACAGAGGCTGCTGATAAAATGGGTGGCTGCAATTCAGACACATTTAAGGCTTGAAAAGGCTGTGTGGAAGGCAGCTGTCCTTCAGCTCTCTTCCAATCTTCAGGATAACTGACAGAAAGTGAGGCTTCCTGCCTGTACTCAAGCATCTCCAATGGCTGGGAGAGCTCCCTCGCAGACATCTGACCTTTTGAACTGCTCCACTTCACAGGGACACTCTTGGAATACGACAGAGCTTCTTCTGGCTCTTCAGGCCTTCCAGATGACTGGAAAGGATGCTTCATAGGCAGTTTCTTCAAAAGAATGTCTCCTTTGGAATCATCACCCCAGTGAGATAAGAATTCTTGCTCCTCACGTTTAGGCTTTATCAAACCTTTGGGAGGGTGACTTTGAGGCAGAGGTTTTGCATAAATGGCCGTGTCCTCGGGAGGGCTCTCTGAAAAGATTTGCTCTGCCATAAACTTCACATATGTCTTGGAAGGAGCTTTAGTAAGCTGTGGTTTTTTAGAGCTGTCTTTTTGAGCAGTGGCATTCTCTAGACGTGCGGTCAGCTCTTGAACTTTCGATCTCATTAAGAATGGGGTGGGACATTTGGGGGGAAGCGGCTTCCAAGAACTGCTTCCCTTAATAGCAGAACCCTCAAAACTTGAGGCTATTTTAAGGACTTTATGTTTGATAATGGCTTGGGAGGGATGTCTGGAAAGCTGCACCTCCCTAGAAATGCCCTCTTCTGTGGCAACACCCTCTGGATTTGAAAAGTGTTTCTGCTCAAATTCAGGACCCAGGCATAGCTGAGAAGGGTATTTTGAAGGCATTGGCCCCACAGGACCACTCCATTCTCCAGAAGCTCTCATTGAACCTGGGGCAACTTCTTTGGCTTCTGAACTCATTGGGGGCTGAGAATGATGTCTGCGTGGCCTCAGCTTCACAGACGTGCTGTCCTCTGCTATATAGTTCTCTGGATCTGCAGATACTCCCTCCTTGAACATAGGGATTCCTCTTGACTGTGAAGGGAATCTGGAAGACATTGGTTCCACAGAGCGTCTCTGCGGTGCAGAAGTACTCACTGACTTTTCAGAGACTGGTTGCTTGATTACTGATCCCATCAAGAGCTTAGGGGGAATTCTGGGAAGTAATGAAGTGTCTGGGGAGTCAGAGATTTGCTCAAATGTAGGGGTTGGCCTTGGCTGTGAAGGGCATCTGGGAGGAACTGGCTGCACAGAAATGTTCTCCTCAGCCTCGGAGCTTTCTGTAACTGCAGAGACGTGTTTAAATTTATGGGCAGAGGTGCTCATTGAATCTTTGGTCATCTGCAGCTGGGATTTGGTCTTCACTAAAGGCTGAGAAGGAGACAGCGGTTCCATCAGAGTAGCATCTTCAACAGAGGTGCTTTCTGAGATTTCTTGGCCTTGAGGATTTGGTAAGGCCTGGGAAGAAGGCAATGGGTTTGTGGAAATGACCTTCGCAGCAATGCTCTCATATTCTGAAGACACACTTTGGTAAACTTTAGGTTGTATCATAGACTGAGAAAGATGAGAGAGCAGAGGCTCCATAGAGCTGTCCTCTTCAACAGCTATGCTTTCTGGCAATGAAGGCAGCGGTTGATTTGCTTGATGTTTCACCCATGGCTTGAAAAGATGTGCATGAGGCCTTGGATCCAGAGAAATACCTCTCTCAGAAGCAGATTTCTGATACGGAGGATGTTTCTTAGAAGACAAGGGCTCCATAGGAACACTTTTCTTAAGTGCAGCACTTTCTGCACCCAAAGATACTTCTTTGATTTTGGGTCTCACTGAGGGTTGGGGAGAATATCTGGGAGGCTGGGTATCAAGGCTTTCCTCAACAATAGCAATCTCTGGGCCTGAAGAGACTTCTTGCTCAAATATTGGTCTGGTTGGAGGCTGAGAATGATGTTGGGGAGGTGGTGCCTCCATAGAAACAATTTCTTCCATGGTTGTGCTGTTTGGATTTGAGATGTCCTGCTCAACTTTGCACCTTATTAGGTGCTTAGAAATCTTTCTGGGAAGCACTGGCTGCATAAAAGTGTTTCCATCATCAGCCATGCTCTCTGGATCTGCAAAGGCCTCACGTTCAGATTTAGGATTCATCCATGACTTCACAGTGTGGCTGGGTGGCACTGGCTCCACAGCTTGGCTCTCTCCTGTAGAAATGCTCCTTGAAGTAGAGGCTTGCTGCTGAATAGTAGGACTCACGGTGGGTGGAGAAGGGTATCCGGAAGGCTTCATCTTGCCAGAAACACTCCACTTTTTTGAAGTGCTCTTGGAAACCAAGGACACTTTGTTTTGGCCTCTGTGCTTAGGCTGCTTAGGGTGCTCAAGAGGCTGATCTCCCTCTGAGCTGCTCATATCCTCAGAACTTTTGTACTTCTCAATGTAACTACTTGATTTGGTGGAGACTTCTTTTTCTTCAAACCCCTGTAAGGCCTGGAAATGGCTTTTGGGGGCCAGCTGGTCTTCAGGGACAGAAGCCATGATAAAACGTTTTGAGTCTGAGCATTCTTCAAACTCCAAGGACTGGGAAGAGTGACCAGATGTCACTTCTGCAGAACTTTTGTGCTCTTCTGAAGAACTTCGGGGATCTGAGGAGGCTTCTTCAGTTTTAGGTTTTCCTACGAACTGGGAAGAATATTCAAGAGGCACCTGCTGCTCTATATTGCTCAGTACCGTATCTAAACTTCTTGTTTTAAGGAGGATTTCTTTATCTTTAGGCTTCCGCGTGGCTTGGGAAGACTGTCCAGGAACCAGCAGTACCTCAGAACTACTCTCGTACTCTGAAGTACTCTTCGACTCTGAGGAGGCTTCCTTTTCTTTAGACTGTGTCAAGGACTGGGAAAAGGTTCTCTGAGGCCACCTCTTCATGGAAACTTTACCTTGTGCTGTAGTACTTGTCATTCTGGAAGCACTTCTTGGAAAGGTCTGTAAAACATTTCTGTGATGCTTTTCTTTGTATACACTTGGGGCATCCAAGGCTAACTCCTTTCTAGAGTGAAATTTGTGCAAACCAGGTCTGGATGGTTCTTCCTCTTCTGACGAGATATTAGAAGGATGCATATGAAGCTGGGCCTCTGCCGCCCTTGAGACTGTGGTCTCTTCCTGGGTTGTACGACTTCCTGCCCATGGCAAGAAATAAGCTTTATCTTTTATCTTCTTGGTTCCAGAAGCCTCATCTCCATGGTGTGGTGGTGGAACACTCGCCATGGACCCTTCCACATCTTGAGGGATAGGTTGTGCTGCTGATCCTCTTTTGGTTTCTAAATCTGCCCTTTTTCTTTCAATATCTCTTTTATCTGAAAACACCTTCTGAGAAGCAGTGGTTTCTGCCTCTGGAGCTGTGAGCTGCCCTGTGACTTGCTTTTCCATTACATGTTCCATGGAAGAGTGCTCCCCAGAAGCCTTCATTTCGGTAGGTGTGAACTTAGCTTTAGGACCCATATCATGCATTTGAGTGGACTGTGAGAGGCCTCTTTCTATGTATCCCCACTCATCTTTTGTCCTTCTATGTCTTCTGCCATTTCCTTCTAAAATTGAGTACTCTGTGCTTATGGCAACATGTGTAGTTGGAGCCTGATCATGTGTTCTCTTTTCCTGACTCGCAGTTTTGCTGCTCTGCTCCTGGTTTGAGGTTCCTGTGGAAAATACGAAAAGGAAAGGAGAAATGCATGTGCTTTAGCCTTCCTGAAAGAAGGAGACTCTTCCCTGACTATGTTTGCTACCTAATTCCCTATTATGAAGAAGCATCAGCTATGCAGTAGAGAGAGTGATACACATGCAAACCAGTTCTTTGAATATATGCAAAGCAATACTTTGAACACCAGCAATTGCATCAAGTCCAGCACATGGTAGGTAGCAGGGGTATAGACTGCTGCTTTCTCTTTTTAATTCCATCTCCAGGTGGCAGACCCCCTGTGGCTTTTCTTCCCTCAACAGTCATTCAATCTCTAGCTCCACCTAGTGGTTTCATATGCAGCCTACAGCACTGAGAAGAGCTGGTTATGTTCTGACTCAGGCCCTTTTTGTGGAACACCATCCAAGGTATGTGCCCCTATGGGTATTGACTCAGTTTTGTGTATGAAAGACACAAGTATAAAAATATAGATTACAGGGCTAAACAGATGGTTCCGTGGTTAAAAGCACTGACTGCTCTTGCAAAGTACCCGGGGTTTTGATTCCCAGCATCCACGTGGTGGCTACGAACTGTCCTTAACTCCAGTTCCAGGGGAATCCAACGCCCTCTTCTGACCTCTGTGGCATTGCATGACATGAGATTACTTTCTTAGTCTATCTTCCTTTCTCCCTCCCCGCTTCTCTTCCTTCTTTGCAAGTTTTGTGGGGGGGGTGTTTTCCTTGGGAAAATGTGTTTAAGGATACCCTGTCTCTGAACCCACATGTAAAATCATTTGTGACAAAACTCTGAAATAACTGCTCAAATTAATTGATGGAACCAAAAGTTTATTTTATAAAGTATTGCATGAAATTAGCTTGCAGTTAGATGAAGTCAAAATCCACCTGTGCACACATACAAACACACAAATTTTTCACTGTAGTGGCATTTGTTTGGAAATTGGATAGATGGTAGCTGCCAAGAACACCTGGCTGCAGTAGTGCAGAGCCCTTGTAGCCATGGATATGGGAACCGGTCTCACTGGGAATACAAAAGCACTTGCTCTGTATTGGAAGAGAAAGGTAACATCTACTAAAAAAATTTTTTTTGGCCAATCCGGTTATTCCTTTCTTATTCTGTTGTTGAATTTGAAGAATGATGAATGGCACCTCACTAGCTGCATTCACACCTCTGGGCTTAGGGCAGAATTCATCATGTACATTAATCTGAAAGGACTGAACACATTTACAAACAACACCTCTCTGGTTAGAAATGCATTTAGATAGGAAACAAACCCATGTGTGATCTTTCTCTAAATCCTACACAAGTATTAATTTGCCAATTTAGATAAAGAATCCTGGACTACACTTGTGTGCATCTTAAGTTGAAAGCCCTAAGAGGATCACGGGCAGCAGACCTGGGGCCTTCTTGTCTGTAGCTCCTGCCACACTGCTCTGTGCAGTGAAGCCTGTGATACACGTTTCTGAGTGACAGTGAAGATGTACCAACCTGTGCCATCTCTTTTCTTCTCCTTTTGGTCAGCCTGTTTTGACTTGGTTGTAGCCTTTTCTTTAGAAATCCCTGGAAGGTGTGGTTCTTCCTGCTTTGATTTCACCTAAAACAAAGGTGTTTTGTTTTAAGAGCTTGAATCTAACAGACGTGCTCCTCAGGGGTCCTTGGAGAAAAGCTCATTCATGCTAGGTTAATAACAATACCTATGAAGACGGAAATTATTTCCAAAGACATCCATCAAGAGGACCGTGGGGGATCATTTACCTATTGGAAGTGATTCATCCAGATCTGGAGTTCCTATTCTCCAAAGACATGCTATAGGATCACTCTAAAACACTTCTGAATCCCACTGGAAGGCCATAAGTCTGAAAATGAGGCTTCTGGGCCTGACAATAATCATGCATCTTGGCAACATTAAAATCTTCAGGTTTACTCCTTTGGACCATGAACCATATTCAAATTTTATTTGGCTTATTTTCAGGAAATTTAGTGAAAGCGTGAATTACATATGCCTTTCTCCAGCTCAAGAGAACAAATTGCACTGGGGTCTTTTTGGGTGGGAAGATGGAAAAAAGATGAAAGACCCCTACACTGGTTTAGTAGGGAACAGAGTTTTCTTATTATTATAGTGATGCTCTGGGAATAGCAGAGTAGCTGCACACTGCAGTGTTGGGAATATGCTTAGCATGAGTCCTTATGACAAACATCTAAAGGCTAAAATAAACTTCTTTAAACTTCCATTCAAAATGTTTGTGCAGGGGCTAAAGAGATGGCTCAGTGGTTAGGAGCACTGGTTGCTCTTGCAGAGGACCCGGGTTTGAGTCCAGCTCCAGGGGATCCGATGCCCTCTTCTGACCTCTGCAGATATTGAGCAACATGGGTGCACTTATATACATGCAGGCAATACACTCATGCACCTAAAAATAATAAATATTTTTAAATACCTGTGCAAACAAACGTGGCTCAAATCATTTAATTTTGAGTAAATGAGGTCAGATGAAACTAGAACCAGATTCAAATCTCTTCCCTATTATTTACCATTTGGGTGACTTTGGACAAGTTGTTCTCTAACACTCTGTATCTACATCCTTAATATCATGAATCAAGGTCAGGACTCTTGTGAGATTTTCAGGAAGAAAGTAGTGGTGGTCCTTGTACCATGAAGAATTCCAGGTGTATTTATATGCATTCATGTGGCAGGGACAGAGTCACAGGGACAAAGTAGATGTTCTGGCCTTCTCAGAAGGTGCTGCTCAGACCTTTGCTCAAGTAGGCTATGTAGAAAGCAGAATTCCAGAAGGGTTATATGAAGTCTTTCATTGTCAATACCCTGTCACCCAAGTTGTGGCGAGGTCTCCAGGAGCATAATGCATATATAGGTTTGCCACCTAGGTCCCCCTACTCCTGTAACTGCCCTCTCAACTCATATTTCATCCATGTTTTAAAAAATACTATTTATTATTTTTATTTTAAGTGTATGAATGTACTTCCTCCTTGTATGTAAGTGTATCTGTATTGTGCATTGCCCACTGAAGTCAGAAGAAAGCATTGAATCCCCTGGAACTGGAGTTACGGATGGTTGTTAGCTGCCATGTGGGTGCTAGGAATCGAACCCAGGTCCTCTTCAAGAGCAGTCAGTATTCTTAACTCCTGAGCCATCTCTCCAACCCTCATCCATTTTTGAAAGTAAAATTGAGATGTCTAAGGTAGGGACAATTTTGGTTGAGTACCTGAATTTTTGTACATTAAAGTGTCTGTCCCTATAAAATGTGCTACACAATCTTTTCATCTCTTCCATCTGTGATTTTTTTTGTTGTTGTTTTTTGAGACAGGGTTTCCCTGCAGCCCCAGATGGCCTAGAACTTGTTATGTACACCAGGCTGGCTTTAAATTCACAGAGATTCACCTGCCTCTGCCTCCTGAGTGCTGATATTAAAGGCATGTGCCGTCATGCCCGGCACCTGTCTGTGATTTTAGATATCTTAGTTTTAGCCCAAAATACTCAAGAAATTGCTTGTTTAAAGAGTTAATTTTTCAACTGACACATCCTTTTATTTAGACTCTTAATTTTTTTGGTCTTTTTGAGACAGGGTCTCCCTGTAGCCCTAGATGTCCTGGAACTCACTATGTAGACCAGGCTGGCCTTGAACTCATAGAGATCCACCGGCCTCTGCCTCCCAAGTGCTGGGATTAAAGGCATGTGCCACCATGCCACTCTTAATTTTTATTGAAAATATTTTACAAAATCATTGGCTCTCTATTTTCTTTAAAGTTTTACTATATTTATTTATTTAATGTGTTCATGTGCACATAGCCATGTGTGCATGCAGTTCAGTGTGTGTGTGTGTGTGTGTGTGTGTGTGTGTGTGTGTGTATCTATATGCAGAGGACAACTTGCAAGAGTGAGTTCTCTCTTTTTACCATGTGGGTTCTAGGGATATAATTCAGATTGTCAGGCTTGGTGTCAGGTGCTTTTACCCACTGAGCCATCTTGCCGGCCCCTAGCTAGTTCCCTATTTTCTTTTTTGTAATTTATCTATTACTTTTGTCTTATGTGTGTGTGTGTATTGCCTGCATGTAGGTAAGTGCACCCGTGTCGTGCAATGCCCATGGAGGATAGAAGAGGCTGTCAGATCACCTGGAACTGGAGTTATGGACACCTGTTAGCTGCCATGCGGGTTCTGGGATTCAAACTCAGGTCTTCTGCAAGAATAGTCAGTGTTCTTAACCGCTGAGCCATTTCTCCAGCCCTAGTTCCCTGTTTTCTTAAATATCAATTGAGGATTATAATAACATTTCTTGATGAATTGGACAAATAATGCGCATGTTCTACTACACTAGAGTATGACGTAGTGGCATCCTGAGGGATCTACTGAGGCAGCAAGATTCCTGGCCTCCTAAACTAAATGACTCCAGGTTGTTTCTGTCATTTTTTATTGTCATCAGCTGCCATTTCTTTTTCTTGTCAGCTCTCTCTCTCTCTCTCTCTCTCTCTCTCTCTCTCTCTCTCTCTCAGGAGCCGTTTACCTTGTTTTTTGAGACAGGGCCTTGTGTTTACCAATGGCTTTGGGTTTAACAAGGAGGCTAAGTTTGCAGGCCAATGAGCCATTAGGGATCCTCTTATCTCTGCCTTCCCAGCACCATGTTTGTAAGCATGTGCCACCATGCCCATCTTTTTTTCATGGGTGCTGGGGAATCAAACTCAGGTTCTCATGTTTCGTGATAAGCACTTTACAGACTAAAGAATTTCTGAGCCCTGTTGCCATGGGGTTTTTTTGTTTTGTCTTTTCGAAGCAGGGTCTCCCTGTAGCCCCAGCTGGCCTTGAACTCACAGCGATCTGCCTGCCTCTGCTTCCCAAGTGCTGGGACTACAGATGTGTGCCACCACACCCGGCTGCCATGTTATTTTTAATTTTTAAAAAGGTTTATTTTTTATTATATGTATATGAGTGTGTCTGCGTGTGGGTCTGTGTATGTGTGAATGCAGGTACCCACAGTATTTAGAAGAGGATGTCAAATCCCCTGGAGCTAGAGTTACAGGTAAGTTGTGAGCCACCAGACATGGGTACTAGGAACTGAACTCGGGTCCTCTACAAGAGCAGTATGAACTACTAACCACTGAGCCATTTCTCCAGCTCCTATTGCCATATATTTAACTCAATATATTTCTTTAAATATAGCTCTAGCTCTGCTTGCTAGAAAGTTCTGTAGCACAGCTCTGTGGCTACCAAGTGGAGGAGGCCTTTGGAATTGCTGGAAGACTGGTCTTCAAATGAGTGGAACAGTGCTATAATTTGTGACTCATGAGCCTTATGTGATTAATAAGTAATATAATCCTCATCCAAACTAGGCTTGAATATCCTCTACAAAGAAGACTAGGGGAATTCCAGATGGTAAAACAGTAAGCAAATTCTGCAGGGTTAAGTCAGCATTTCTGCTTTCTACATTCCCTTTCATGGACGTTCCAAATGGGATGTCCCATGCAACATGTGCAAGCTTGCTTACCCCCTGGGAGTATCAAGGCTAGGACAGTGCTCTATACATTGCCCTCTCTACTTAGGGTATGGATCATCCATCAATCATGTCCAACCTGTGGCAGGCTGCATGTAGCCATATGTGGCCAAGGATAGCTATGAATGTGGCCCCACACAAAATCACATGTTTATTTAAAACACTGTGAGATTTGGGGGGTGGGAGGCTAATAGTTTGGTAATTCAATAAATGATGATGGCACTTCACAATGTCAAAAAAAAGTTGAATATACCTGTACCCATTCATTTCCTAGGAGCAGTGAGCATAGGTTGGACTCATCTTTTCTTATAGATTATTCCAGGTTCTCTTAAAAGACTTACAGTTGTGTAAGTGGCCTTCTTCTTTTGTTTATGAGGATTTAAAGTCATCTTGTGTCGAGCAGCTGAAGAATCCAAGCACTTCTGTGTACTGGCTGGAGTACTGAAATCCAAAGGCTGCTGGGCGCTGCTTGGAGAGGACTCTGATTGATCAGGCTCTGATGCTAGTTCAGAGATGCTCTTAAAAGAGTTGGAGAAAAGAAGGAAATAAACCCACACATAGGCTGTCAATGGTCTTAAAGTTAGAAATGCTTCCTTCTGGTTAAAGAATTCCTAAAGAAATATTTCATGAATGACTGCTCTCTTTCTTTTCCTTTTCTGTTTAAACTCCACACTTTGGTTCCTTTGTAAATGGAAGCAAGCAGTAAGAAATTTGTGTTGCACCCTTACTCAGAAAGCATTCAGGGGTGCCCAGTTGCCCTCAGGATTGGAATACAAGCATTTAACAGAGTTTACAAGGTCAAAGGTTTGTATGTTCTCTTGTCCCATCTACCCTTCTTAGCAACAGAAAAGCATCTATTTAGGGAGAGAGACACATCCTGTGTGAGTGAGTGTGGGGCTCTGGGATTACTGTATTGGAGTTTTGGATGGAGAAAACCCAGTTGGAATAGGTCCTGTTTGTAAGCTGTGTTCTTATAGTGAGCACACTACCTTTACTTATATTTACTATTCATGAGTGCAAGGCTGATGTGAAGACCCCAAAGAATTGACTTCTCCCACCTCCAGTGTGACAGTCATAGAGGCTGTAACCTTGTCCTGATTATGGGCCTCGATTTCCCCAAACTATTTGTTTCTGGGACGCCTGGTTAGAATCCTTGATAGGAGTTTCAAAACAGTCTCTTGGGGGTTCTGGATATAGTGTTTTTCAGACCTCCACATGCCAGAGCTCCTCCACTCTTTATGACCTGCAGGCTTCTTCTAGCAGAAGCCACATTGAACATCAGGTGATAAGTCGTCTCACTTCCAGCCATCAGTAGGCAAACGATGCAATGTTTCCTTTGTGTTTACCCACTAAGTCCTTTTCAAAATAGTGTTTCACAATGCTAGGGACCCCTTGGCTAAAGGCAGCATTCATATGCCCTCACATTTTCCATCACCATTATATGAAGATGCAGAGGTAACCCCAGCTGCTTATTTTGGTTCTAAATATCGTTCTTTTATGACCTGTGATTTCAGTGTCTGGGAGCTGAACAGTGCTAATGGGGCGGGCTGCTGACTAACCTAGTTCATCTTTCAGGTTTTGTCTCCATCAACTGGAAAGGATGTTAGAGCTGTCATATGAGGTCAACCACACAGCATTAAGGGTGGTCCCAAGCCTTTCTTAAACTTCTTTATGCAGTTGTCATCCAAGGATTTATACAATACTCCTTCCCAATATTATCTATTTGGCTTGTATGATCACTTTCAATTATTAATTGAATACTCAGTGTATAGAATAATGCCTTTTGTTGTAATGTTCTGAACTTTCTTCTTACACTAGGGTCATCTTATGGTTCTGGTCTCTTGGGAGTGTATGATCACATATATGTCCCTGTTAACCTTACACGATATGCCTCCCTGTTGCTTCTCTGCCCACATCTTCCTACCATTTACTGCTCCAGACACACTGCTGGTTTGCTGTTGTTCAAACAGTCCAAGCATGCTCCCCAAGGCCTTGCACTGCTACGCACATTATTCCCTCATATCCATGGAGTTAGATCCCTTACTTGATTAAAAAATTCTATCTTCTCAGTGAGGCCTTCCATGGCCAACCTATTTAAAATTTTAATGTATATTTTTATTGAAATTTTGTGCATTTCATACAATGCATCTTAATCATATTTGGATCCCTCCTGTAGCTGCACCTCCCACAGCCCACCCACTGGATTTCATGCATTCTTTCATATGTATTAAGGCCTATCTAGTCAAGTTTGTGTACCCATATGTCCCTCAGTGTGAATTCATCCACTGGAGTCTGTTTAACCTATCTAGCATCACTCCCTTAAAGGAGATCAACTGTCCCTCACCTAGTAGTGATCAGCTGCCGATAGTTCCCTGGCTAACAACCTATTTCAATTTTTTAGCACTGAAGTATATGCCTCTCTCTGTCTCTCTGTCTCTGTCTCTGACTCTCATGTGTGCGTGTGTGTGCGTGCATGTGTGTGTGTGTAATATGTGTGCTAGTGCAGACATGCTCACCCATACTGCACCTATGGAGGCCAGAGGTCAACATCAGGTGTCTTTCTCTATCACTCTCCATTTCAATTTTAGAAACAGGGTCTCTCAATGATCTCAGAGCTCAACATTTTGGCTAGACTGAATGACCATTGAATTTCTGGGATCTACTGCCTCTGGTGAAGAGAGCATGGGAGAGGGAGAGGGAGAGAGAGGAAAAGATAGAGGAGGGGATCAGGGAAGAGACAGAGAAAGAAGGGGAGGGAGGAGGAAGGGGGCAGAGAGAGGTGGGTTAAAGGGGAAGGGAGAGGCAGAAGTTGGGAGGGAGAGGGTGAGACGGGGAAGTCAAGAGGGGGGAGAGAGGGAGAGGGAGAGATGGGAAGAGAGAAGATGGGAGAGAGGGAGGGAGAGGAGGAGAGAGGAGTGAGAAAGAAAGGCATGAGAGCAAGGGAGAGAGTGAGAAAATGGGAGGGTGGGGAGGGAAAGGGGGGAGAGGGAGACAGGAAGAGTGAGTTGAAGGGAGAGAGGAGGGAGAGAGAGAAAGGGAATGACATAGAGGTGAGAGAGAGGGGGAAGGAAGAGAGGCAGGGTGAAAGGTTGGGAAAGGGGTGATAGAGAAGGAGAGAGGAGATGCAGAGGGAGGGAGACAGAGGGAAACAGAGGTGGGAGAGAGGAGAGAGAGTGGCTGGAGGAAAGAAGGGTAGAGTGAGAGATAGAGAGACCAGAGGGGAAGAAAGAAGGGAGAAAGGGAGAGAGAGGGAGAGAGATAAAGATGGAGAGAAGGATGGAAGAAGGAGGGAGACAGAGAGGTAGGGACAGAGAAACAAGGAAAGAGATGTGGGAGAGAGAGTCAGGGACATCAGGGAAAGAAGACGAATGAGGGAGAGGGAAGAGAGGTGGGGGAGTGAGAGACAGAGTAGGAGGGAGGGTGAGGGAGTGAAGATGAAAGAGGGAGAGAAGGAGAGGGATGACAGAGAGGGAGAGAGAGGTGGAGAGAGTGATAGAGAGGGAGGGAAATAATGTGGGGAGAGAGGGGAGAAGAGGGGTAAAGAGAGGAGGAGACTGAGTGAGCCAAGGAGAGAGAAAGGAAGGGGGAGAGAGGGACAGAAGGAGAGAAGGAGGGAGAGAGGGAGTAAGAGGGGCATAGAGCTAGAGAGAGTGGGGGAGATAGTGGGGAAGAGAGGGGAGAGGGAAGAGGGAGAGAGGGATACAGGAGGGGAATAGAAAGGGAATAGAGAAGAGAAAAAGTAAAAGGGAGAGGAAGAGGGAGAGAGGTTGGGAGAGGGAAACAAAGGGAGTCGGGTAGAGAGGGAGGGAGAAGGTGGAGAGAATGGCAAGAGAAAGAGAAGGTGGGAGAGAAAAGAGGGGGGATGGGAGAAAAAGATGGAGAGGGAAGAGAGTGAGAGAAAGTGGTGGGGAAGAGGAGGGGAGGGAGAGAAGTGAGAGAGGAAAGGAAAGGGAGAGGGAGATGTGGAGGGAGAGAGAGGGAGAGATAGGGCAGGAGAGTGGGATGGATGAGGAACGGACCAAGAGAGGGAGAGAGAGGAGGAGAGAGGGAGAGGGACACAAAGAGAGAACAGAGGGGGATGGAGAGAGGGAGATAGAGAATGGGAGAGGGACAGGAAGAGATAAAAAGAGGGACAGAGGAGGGAGATGGGGGAGAGAGGAGAGAGTGAGGAATAGAGGGGCATCAAGAGACGGTGGGAAGAGAAAAGAGTGGAAGAAAAGAGTAGAGAGGGAGGTGGGAGAGAAAGGGGAAGAGAATGGGAGAGACAAAAGTGTGTGAGAGATGGGGAGGATGAGGAGGGGGGAGAGGGACAGTGAGAGTACAAGAGAGGGGGAGGGAGAGAGGGAAGGAGAGGAGAGGGAACGAGGGGTGGAGAAATAGACAGGGAGATGAGGGTGATAGATGGGGGAGAAGGGAGAAAGAGAAGATAGAGGAGAAAGGAGAGAGTAGAAAGAGGGATAGAGGGAGAGAAAGGAGAGTGGGGAGGGGAGGGAGCAACAAATGAAGATGGAGAGAGAGACAGGGAGGGGGAGGTAGAGGGAGTGTGAGAGAGAAATAGAG
This sequence comes from Nannospalax galili, assembly GCF_000622305.1. Taxonomy (NCBI): domain Eukaryota; kingdom Metazoa; phylum Chordata; class Mammalia; order Rodentia; family Spalacidae; genus Nannospalax; species Nannospalax galili. The sequence goes on from NW_008330298.1 coordinate 3,594,322, forward strand.
GGTGAGATGTGGGACAGGACTGACAGGTGAGGGAGGGACAGAGGAAGAGGGAGGGAAAGGAATAGGGGAAGAGATGTGAAGAGAGGGGAAACAAGGATGGAAAGAGAAGGGAGGAGGGAAGGCAAGAGAAATGTGGAGAGAGAGGGAGGAAGAGAAAGTGTAAGAGAAAGAGGGTTAGAGAGTGCGGGAGGGGAGGGGGAGAGAGAAGGAGGAGAGATAAAGATGGAGGAGAGATAGAGTGGGAGAGAGAGGGGTAGGGTAGAGGAATAGAGATACACAGAGCAAGGGAGGAGATAGAGAGGAAGAGGGAGAGGGAGACTGGAAGGTTGAGAGAGATGGAGGGAGAGGGAGAGGGAGGGACAGAGAAGGCAGGAGAGAGACTAGAAGAGAGAGCAGGGGAGGGGCGGAAGTGAAAATGGGGGATGGAAAGAGGAAGAAGAGAGACAAAGGTTGAAAGAAATAAATGAAGAGAGAGAAACAGCAGCAACAAAAACACCTGCAAAGTATTCCTAGAGGTAGATTTAATCGTTGCTTTTTGTGCCCTCTCTGGATCTTTTCTTCTTTGCTTAGTTTTGTCCCTGTTGCTCAGTGAGAAGGCAGTAGGAACTGGGTTTGGGTTTTTTTTGGAGGGAGGGGGCTTGGGGAATATAAAAGTTTGGAGGTACAGTGGGTAAACTGAGTCATCTATCTGCTTGAACAATCATCTACCCAGGCCAGCTGATCTGGCTGAGATGTCGATAATTGTTTCTTGGGAAGCTGCCACTGCCACCATTGCTGTTAAGTGCAGCCTTTGTTTCACCACAGCAAAGTAATAAGCCTGGAATCAGCAGAAAGAGCTAAGATACTCTCATGCCTGGGGATGGTAGGGATTATATTGTAATACCAAAGACTTGACGTTCCAGGTGACAGCCCAGCAACTAATTCACATTTTCTTGACTTGACTCAGTTCTATTTTTGCGGGGTTTATTTTGGTTTTGAGACACAAATACCCATCGGTGAACAAATGGCTAAACAAAGTGTGATATCTCCAAAGGACTATTACTCAGCCATGAATAGGAATGCTGCAATATGGATGAGCTCACTGAAAACATTATACTAAATGAAAAAAGTTGTATATAAAGGCTACATGTTATTTCATTCTATTTATATAACATAAAATAAGAAAGTAAAGATATAGAAATCAAAGTAGCTATTGTCTGGGGTTCATAGAAGACAGGAATGGTGATTCACTGCTTAACACGAATTGGGTTTCCATTTGGAAGAACCAAAAAAGTTCTGGACCTAGATAGTGATGGTACTACACAGCATCAGCATGGTGGATGCATGTAACTCCACTAATCCGGTCTTCCACCAGTTCAGACTGCCCCACCCAGTCCATGTGATTTAGTGTTGTTCTGCAGAAAATGCTTATAATCATAACCCAATTGCATACATTAATGATCTTCCATTGGCCTAGTACCATCCTGTGCTTTAACTTTGGACCCACCCTAATCACCCTGACATATGTAGCCATAGCCGAAGGTGACTTTTCTTTATACTGTCTTTTTCTTTTTCAGTGCTGGGAATTGAACCCAGGGCCTTACAAACACTAAGCAAGTGCTGTGCCACTGAGATACACCCCCAGCTGCCTTCCTGGAATATTTTAACATCAAAGCAGAGTTTTTCTTTGACTACAAATTATGTTTGTTTATTGTTAGCTCCCAATATTAATTGCTCTAAATTTGACAACACTCTAAAAGACTCCTTAAGTTCCAAAACAACTAATTAAGCCAAACACAAATTACTTTGAGAATGGAACTGTTGATATGAATACAATCTACTAATTTGCCAATCATTAATGAGTATTATTTGGTTGGCAGATATAAACATGCAAAATACACAGACATGCATGCCTTCTCCTGTGCCAACTGCTTTTTCATATGAGTACGTAGCTATCAAACAATGCTACGTGACCTAACCTTTAAGATTTTGGTATTTAAAAGTGTAGAGGATTTTTCTTCAGTTAAAAAATATTTAATTTTCATAAAATCACTTAATAGATCCACAATGATTCTTTGTTTCTGAAATAATGCCTTCCACTGTTTAGAAGTTAAAATGCTGATTAATTAGTTTATAGATCAGGGTGGAAGATGTAAACCCACCATGCACATTAAAATCCAAAAATGATAGCTCATTCCCCAAGCAACCACCCTGGTCCTACCCCTGAAGCTGAGGCATGGCAAGAGAAAACAGAACAAGAAATTATGTCTTGGACAGGTGGCCACCCCAGAACCTGCCCCTCAGGATAGGACTAATCCTCACCTTCATTGGTGTCAATGGACGATATGGAGAAGACTGCTTCTTGGGGCTCTTTGGTGCCTTATCACCAACATGCATTTTTTCAAAAGCCTTAGAGGTTGTCTCAGTTTGAATATCAGTGGGTCTGACTCTGGGTTTGTGTGGGTGCAGAGGTGGAATCTATCAAAGGAGACAATGGAAGGAAAAAGTTCAAACCTGAGTGCTTTCCCCAAGATTTGTGTTCTTTCGTTTTTTTCTTTTAATTGTTGAAACACTAACAAGCCAATAAGGAGAAAAAAATGACATATAAAAATGTCATAATGAGAGCCCTGGAGAGATGGTTCAGTGGTTAAGAGCAGAAGACCCGAGTTTGATTCCCAGCATTCATGTGGTGGCTAATAATTTTCTGTAACTCCATTTCCAGGGGAATTGACACCCTCTTCTTTCCTCTGCAGGTATTGCATGACATAGGTGCACTTACACACATGCAGGTAATACATCATACACATTAAAAATAAAAAAAAATAATAATAAATAAAATATTTTTAAATTTTCATAATGAAATCATTTATATATAAGTAATATACAATAATAAGGGCTGGGGAGATGGCTCACTGGGTAAAAGAACTTGCCATGCAAGTGTGAGGGCCTGAGGTCAAATCCCCAGAACCCCATAACACCGGATGGGCATCAGGAGTGTCTGTAACCCCAATGCTTCTATGGTGGGATGGAAGGCAAAGACAGAACCAGCCCCTGAAGCTTGTAGGCCAACTAGACTGTGTACACAAAAGAAAAAAAAAAGAGACCCTGTCTGAAACAAATATGGAAGATGAGGACCAACACCCCAGGTTGTCTGTCCTCTGACTCCCACATGAATATGATGGCTGGTATGTGCCCTCATTCACACAGATAAATGTGGGCACACTCACATTGTGCTCATATACATAAATAATATTCTACTAAAAAAAACCTTAAAATGGGACTAGGAAAGAGTGTCCTATCTCCCTACCTTCACTTCTAATACCTACTTAAACCAAACACTGGCAACCTTGGCTTAATCTTTGGGTTTATTTCTATATACTATTTCTAATCCCCAAATAAACTCAGAAACTTCCATTTTATTATTTGATTAAAACCAGAGTCTTGGTGTTAGCTCCTTCCAAATTCTGTCTACAAATCATGCTTAGTTCTGATCTTTGTTTGAACTTTGATCATGTCTTTGGAGTACAATTTCTACAGAGGTGTATCTTGGGGTTATGATCATAGACTGGCCTCCAAACTACAATCCTTGCTATTTTTATTCCAAAAAATATCTGGACTGGATCTTGACTTCACCCTATTAATGTTGGTTTTTTTGATAATGTGAAAGAAAAATAGAGATTAAGCCTGGGGTGAGGCTCATTAGTACATCACTTTCTGAGCATGAGTGAGGATCTGTGTTTGATCTCTAGCATGAGGTAGGTAGGTAGGTAGGGAGTTAGGTAGGTGGATGGATGGATGGATGGATGGATGATTGATTGATTGGTAGATAGATGATAGATAGATAGATAGATAGATAGATAGATAGATAGATGATAGATAGATAGATAGATAGATAGATAGATAGATAGATAGATAGATAGATAGATGATAGATAGATGATAGGATCTACAGATTTGGCCTTAACTTTGTAAAAGGTAAAATTATTTATTTGGGTTGGGGTTGGTCAGCAGACTAATTAATTTCAGACTGAGGACCATGATACACTTGCCTTCAAGATACCATTCCTAGTGTGGTCCACTTGTTGTGGACCGGAATCTTTGATTTTATCTTTAATAAATATTAGATGAACACCTACAATGTGCTACACCCAATTTTATTAACTGAGCCTACAATGATTAATGAGACAAAATTCTTTCTTCATTGGAGTTAACGTACTTGCTTTTGTTTTAGGCTATGCACAGCATAAGACACATAGTCTCCAGAGATGATGTAACTGGTCATAATTCTATCAGTGGCAAGGCAAGAATTTGAACGGTCTCTCCAGATTGATAGTCTGTTCTTAATCACTGTACATACTTATTTTCCTCATTATAAAGGCCAAGAATGGGAGATCTCATGCTGAAAACCAAGTTGAGGAAGTTCAAAAGCAAAGACCAGAACTGATGGTGTGCCTACTTCCTTAAGAGCAGCTTCTGATGGGGCTGGAGAGATGGCTCAGAGGTTAAGAGCACTGATTACTCTTGCAGAGGACCCGTATTCCATTCCCAGCACCCACATAGTGGCTAACAACCATCTGTAACTCCAGTTCCAGGGGACTCAAAGTCCTCTTCTGACCTCCATAGGTACTGCATGACACAGGTGCACTTACATGCATGCAGGTAATATACTTAGACACATAAAATAAAAATAATAAAATATTTTTAAAGGAACACCTTCAGAGGAAGAGCTTGGCCTGAGAACAGTGAGAAAAATGGCTTTTGGGGGTTGGTTTCTAAAATGATGAACTTAATTCAATTCAACAGAAGGAAGATGCTAACAATACACTATCACATCTTAACTATTTGTAACCAAATAGAAAGAACTCATCTAAGTGTACACATTCCTAACACTTCAAAGAGGCCAGCAGGTGAATATCTGGAAGGGAATAACTGGCTCCATCTTGGTATTTCTGACACGACTGTGAATCTGAATTTCTTCTCTTACAATTTCCTAGTTGCTGTGAATTTCATTTAAGAGTCCGTCAAGGACTCTTCCTCCTCAAGGAACTCAAAGATGCAGCACTGGGTGTCAGGACCCTCTGTGTGTGTGTGTGTGTGTGTGTGTGTGTGTGTGTGTGTGTGTCCCTGTGTCCATGTCCGTGTCTGTGTCTGTCTGTCGTTTTGAGACAGGGTCTCACAATGTAGCCCAGGCTGGCCTAGAACTCATTATGTGGAATAGGCACATCTTGAACTTGTGATCCTCCTTCCTCAGTCTCCTAAGTGCCAGCATTATGGGAAAGTGCCACCATGCTTGGCCTCTGGGACCCTTGTTATCAATTATCCTTCATTTAGTGTTGTCACCTTGGCAATTAAGGGAGGTTTTCTACACAAAAGTCCATCTGGTTGCTGATGACCCATTAGCGCCCTCTGCTGTCCTCAGTCCTGTTTCACAGGAAAAAGCCTAAAGGATTGGGCAAAAAATGTGAATGAGGTGTGGAACCACACAGAACATTTAAGAAAACTTGTCTTTGGACTACTGTGGTTTTCCCTGTCCCCTTCATTATGAGAAGTAAAGCCCCTAGAATCTTTTCCTGTAATCTTTTCAAAAACTAACTACTTTATTTTTAATGGAATATCTCTGTTTTATGAGTTTCTCCGTTGCTGGGACTTAGGGAGGCGGGGAAGAATAAGGAGCCTAGGAACTAGGTTTCTTCTTTCCAAATGTGTAAGAAATGGCCATAAGGGATCAGGAAGAGAAAAATGGGTGAGATCGCTTTTGTTAAATGCAAGCTAGTCAGCTCTCTATTGTGGAAAAGTCTTCTTGTGCAGAAATTGCATCTCCAGTTTCACAGGGATGTTTTGAGCATAAGCTCACCCATAACTGAAAAGAAGAGCTGCTAAGGGTTGATGCACTGCCATTTACTGCAGCTCCATCATGGCCCTTTCTGGATCAGGCTGAGGATGGATGCCTCTTATAAGTTTAGGATTAGCTGGAGGTAGGAGACTATCCTATGTAAATGCTACATGTTATTGAGGCTATGAGTGCATCTTATCTGGGCAGACATAAAAAGGAGAGAATCTAACTTTGAAGTTAACACACATAAAACACATCTCCAATTCTACAACTTACTACCTGGGAGATTTTGAATAACTTCTTTAACCTTTTGGTTTTCACTAAATCCTCATGAACAATTCTTTGAGGGAGATAGTAATGCTATAAATTGTAGATGAAGAAGGCTCAGAGAGGTAGAGCATCTAGAAGATGGTCTTAGCCATTAAGTTGCAGAGTGAGAATTCAAACATAGATCTATCTGACTTGGAAGTCCATGTTCCAAACAATTCTACTCTATTTCTTCAGTGATTTTGGAAGAAAATCCAAATCCACTGTTGAAGCCTACAACCCAGATTTCACTTCTCTGTGAATATTGGCCTGTAACTCCACCCGAAAGTATATCAGCTCCCTAAGATCTAGGCAGAGTTCTGGAAAGAGGATATCTCTGTGGAACAGAGAGAAAAATTGGGGGCTTTATATGCTAGCACATATATAGTGGACTTTTCATTACCAAAATAATGATAGTATTTTTGGAGTTTGTTAAGAGAAGAGAATAATGGCAGCTAACACTCTGTTGGGCACATAAGCATATATTTACATAGTTTGGTTATTTGATGTTTCCAGTACCCTGGTGGGTTAGGATCAGCTGAGAAGCAGGACAAAATTCCTCCTTCCTTTGAGGAGGAGTCAGGATAGAAGAATAGTGGTCTAATTAGGCTCTGATGTTTGAGTTCATTGTTACCTGTGTAGCTCCGCCTCCCAGATGTTCTGAAGAGGGGTCTCGTGTACTTGATTTTTCACGTTCAGGTTCCAGGCTGAAGATGCTATCATGGGATATGGCTTTGGTTCCCACACTGCTCTTGCGTCTACAGAGAAAGGAAAAGACTTGTAAAAGCAGTCTAAGGGCTCTAAGACTTGAAGGCCAAAGTATTTCACAATATGGCCTGCCATATTCAGAAGGGGTGCAGGGATGCATCTGTGCTGACATAGAAAGTGGTTCATGGGAGGAGGCGCAAAACTATAAAGAACAGTATGGACCCACCTAACACCTGCACACATAGTACATACACACATACTTCATGTTCAGAGAAAAATGTCCAGGAGGGAATCTATCAAACTGTTAGTGGTGATTCCCTTTGAAAATAGGCCCCAGAGAAAAGGGGATTTCTATTTTCTCTCTTGTGCTTTGTTGTTATTATTTACATATGTTTATATACAAATTGTATTGAGATGGATTAGTTACCATACAATTCACCCATTTAAAGTATACAATTCAACAGCTCTCATCCTAAAGAAATGTGAGGGTTATTAAAGATATTTCACATTCAAATTTCATTCTAGTGAGGGAAAATCAGTTTTTTCAGGGACTACCTCTCTGAGAAGTTATCTAATCCCGAGTGTACACCCTCAAACACAGGTACATACAAGCACTTTCAAATGAACTTGGTGCAGTGTGTGTGGGGTGTGTGTGTGTGTGTGTGTTTATAAATGTATATATATGCAGCAATAATAATCAGAAAAGAGGATAACAAATTGAAAGGGAGTGGGGTGGATATGGGAGGAATTGCAGGGAGACTGGGAGGGATGGAAATGATGCCAATATTCATGTATAAAATTCTTGAAAATAAAATAAAATAAAAATTTAAAAATTCCCTCTAATATTTTGTTTTGATTTGTTTTGAAATTATCAATGATCTGCCCAGATGTAGGTTTTTTTATTTTTTAAAACTTTACATTAGTCTTTTTATCATGTATGTATGTGCATGCATGTGTGTGTGTGTGTGTGTGTGTGTGTGTGTGTTTATTTTATGGGTTGGAGCATGGACATGCTATGGTGTGCATGTAGAGGTCAGAAGACAATTTTGGGGGTGGGTTCTCTGTTTTCACTATGTGGGTGCTGGTTATGAACTCAGGCCGTCAGGCTTAGTAGCAAGTGGCTTTACCCATTAAGCTAACTTGCTGGACCTCATGATTTGTTATCAGTAAACATTTGAGTTGTATACCTATTTTATATAACTATACACCCGGGGTCATGTGTATTCTTAGGTGAAAAGCGTTGCGAGTGGAAAAAACTTAAACCCTGCTTCTTAACATTTAAATACTTAAATGGCATATCCAACTGATCCAACAGTAAGAAAGCAGTGTTTCCAGACATTTCTGTAGACACACATATGTTCACTGTGCATATATAAGCACTCTTTCAGTGTTTCTCTATAACCAGCTGGCTCAAATCAGGCTTGGAACCAGTGTGGCATCTGCAAGTCACCAAGAGCAAAACCCAGAGGAAATCTCAAAGTATGGGTAGGCTTAGACTTTGCTCTCATTTGCATGCTGTTACATTACAGAGTGCAGCAATTGTAGTGGCCCTGTAGTGCCAAGCCCTCCCTGATCCAAAGATCACATTTGCCTCATATGTGACCGTCTCTGCCAGAAACCAAACCCTTGACCCACCAAATATATCTCCTGCTCATTGATCCGCTCCTTGGAAGCAGGATGAAGAAAAAGTGTCTAAGACTCCAAACAAAATCTCCACCTTAAGGCCAATAAAGCACTTTATAACAGTAGCCATTAAGGAATTACATGATCGAATGTAATATGTCCACTTCCACCAAGTATGTATATTGTAATACAGTCTTGGAAATTCTACTAGTTCTATTGTGCAGAAGGCTGGTTACAGGGTTTTTTTTTTTAATTATTTTTTTCATTCAACAATTTCATACATGTACATACTGAATTTTAGTCATTTTTACTCTCCATTACCCTTTCTCATCCCCTCTGTTTCCTGCTGAAACCCTTCTTCCCCACAAGTCCTCTTCTATTTTGATGTCTTGGGTAGGGGTATCCACTGAGTTTAATTAAGGTTGCTTGCACGACCATGAGTGGGCAATTATTTACTGGAGCTTGAATGACATTTTCTCCCCTAGTAGCTATTTACTGCCTAATATAGCTATACATTTTATAATTGACTATTTAGATGGATGAAAACCATGGTCTCTCTTCCAAACTCCTGAGTGGCATTTTTGTAAGGTTTCTGTCCTAGCACATTAAGCAAGGGACAGAGGTCAAAGATGATCTTCAGGCTCATATGTTATATTCTTTAATTTATATTCCTCACAAAAAATATCCCCCTCAACACTTTTTAGTATGACGAATACAACATAGTAAATGGAGCATTTTGGAGAGGGAGGTACGATTTTGTAGAAAAGTCAAACAATTTGCAGAAACAATTCAAGGTAAACAAAACTGCCCTTCCCTCAAAAACTGTTGTTTAGGCAGGCTAGTTTTAGTCTAACTTCAAGCTCTAAGGCCTTACTTTTGAGGTTTGAAATAAACCCCTTTGTCCAAAACCATCCCTCCCACTGGCAAAGTAATCTGAAGTCCTCATAGTGGAAATACTTATTAAAGATCCATAGGCCCTTAGGATCATTATATCACAGGAAGTATTGGAGGGAGGAAAGTATTGGGGGCAGCATAGCTTGGAAGTTAGTTACCTCATTACTACTAAGCAGAGCCTCAGGGAATGACTAACTGCACTGGTGAGCTCTGTGGGGCATCACTAGATATCTGCGGTGTAAGACCATGAGAATATGCCCAAAGAGCACTCCACAGACTGAGATTTCATTGATTCTGGGACAGCTGAAGGTATTGGATATCCCAATGAAGAGAAATATGATGTGTAAATTGGAATACCAAAATGAAAATTTTAATGGGGGCATCAGTGGCTGAGAAACAGTCTTCCCCACATCCCTGTGAGTACCCAGTCTCTTGAAGTGGAGGGAGAGACAGATTGGGCTTGTTAGTGTACGTGCTTTACAGCTACGCCATGATTTTTTTATTTAAATAATTTGGGGGGGCATGGTCTTCCCGTAGCCCCAGCTGACCTAGAATTCACTGTATAGACCAGGTTGACCTCCATCTCACAGAGATCCGCCTGCCTCTGTCTCCTGAGTGCTGGGATTAAAGCCATCTACCACCACACCTCACACAACCATGATTTATATTCTTAAGCTCTTCTTTATTAAATAAATTTTTTAATTTATTATTTTTATTTTATATGTATGCGTGTATTGCCTGCATGTAGGTAAGTGCACCCATGTCATGCAATGCCCACAGAGGACGAGAGAGACTCTCAGAGCCCCTAGAACTAGAGTTATGGACAGTTGTGAGCTGCTACGTGGGTGCTGGGATTGGAACCCGGGTCTTCTAAAAGAACAACCAGTGTTCTTAACCACTGAGCCATCTCTCCAGCCCCCATATTCTCCTATTGTACAAAGCTCTTTTGGAATTGTACCAGTTATTATGAGATCTGAATTCCATTGGCCAGACCTGCAGTCTACGGATAAGGCAAGCAAACCAGACCAAAAGACCAAACTTCTGCATGACATAGGCCATTATGACTGCACAAAATGGCCTCCAGCTCCTCATGAGCAGCAGACCTAGAGTCTCTGATTATTCTACTTGAATGTCCATGTTCTGGCTCTGACCCCACCCCCTGCACTTTGTCTGAGCTTACTTGGAATCCATTGCTTCAATTTCTGGAACTGGCTTCAGAAAAGACAGGCTTATACTGACACCCGACAGAGTTGATCTCTTCACTCTCTCTTCCTGGAACTCTTCTGAGTCTCTCTTCTCCTTCTTGCCAAAAAAACTCTTTAAAATTTTAAATTTAGATTTCCTCCTCCCTGAAAGTGAGAAATGGAAGTAAGGTGATGGAGTCAGGGAAGGTAGGCGGGGAAACAGAGCTTTCATGACAGGAACAGTGCTATGATCCCAGGTATCCTGCAGATCATGCCTCCAGTGCCCACACCACCATTTCTTTGTTTGTACCCATTTTCAAAACTCTGTACCCAAGTATCTGAATTCCTATGGAAAGAAACAACCAGGACACAGCTTAGAATCTTAAGGCATCCTTGATTCAGGCCAAACTCTCAAGATACACACACATACAGACACACACCACTAGCACCACCACCACCCCTCTCCTTGACCTATGAATCAAAGTTCACTCTTTGAAGTGACGATTGAGCCAATGTGAGCAAGTACAGTTGGATGATGTAGCCAGTGAGCAGTCTCTTTTTGGGGACAGGAGTTTATGTGCAAAAGAGAAGGCTGACAAAGATCTGCCCAGGCAAAGAAACTGCTTTTGCAAAAGCTGTGTAAAATTCAGGTACCAGAGATTGGTTTGTAAAGGTTTTTCAAGGGGTTGTTGCCCAGCCTCTTGGAATTTCATTAGTGTGTGTGTGTGTGTGTGTGTGTGTGTGTGTGTGTGTGCGTTATGAGCATTGTGCCTGTTTTTCAACTATTCCCAGTTGGTTTGAATTATGAGCAGAGTTGCACATGCAGGTAAATCTCTTGGAATTTCATTAGTGTGTGTGTGTGTGTGTGTGTGTGTGTGTGTGTGTGTGCGTTATGAGCATTGTGCCTGTTTTTCAACTATTCCCAGTTGATTTGAATTATGAGCAGAGTTGCACATGCAGGTAAATAAAGTTTTGCTCCATCCCTAATAATTACCAGGGAAGCAGTGAGGAATGTGAGCATTAAATGGTCCTAAGGCTCTGGTTGGACTTCTTTTAACTTCTTTTTAAAAAATAATTTATTGAGAATTTCATACATGCATATAAAGTGTTTTGATCAAATCCATGCCCACTTCCTCCCCTCCAACTCCTCCCATATCTCCCCATCACCTTTTTTCTGATTCCTCCTCCTCCTCCTCCTCTTCCTCCTCCTCCTCCTCTTCCTCCTCCTCCTCCTCTTCTTCTTCATACAAATTGTATGGGCGGGACTTCTTCTCTGCCCCCTCCCCCGCTCCTTTTTCTTCTTCTTGTTGTAGTCCAGGCTGGCCTTAAGCTCACTATGTACCCAAGGATGACTTTGAACTTCTGATCCTCCTGTCTTCTCCCAAGCGCCACCACGCCCGTCTTTTCTTTTTTTTTTTAATGGGGCTTTTTGCTACTCTAACAGTCCCCCATGCCCTCTAACATGCCCCACGATGCCCTTCTCTCAAAATATAAATCTTAGAAAATGGTTTAAAAATTTTCATGTATATATGTGTCAGTGCTTGTGTGCTTGTGCTGTGATGATGCACATGTACATGTACATTTGGAGACCAGAGGAAAACCTTGTCTGCCATCTTCAAGAAAGTCATTGGCACTCTTTGTGTGGTGGGAAATGCTTTTAATCGCAACACTTAGGAGGCAGAGGCAGCTAGATCTCTGTGAGTTTGAGGCCAACCTAGTCTATGTAGCAAGTTCCAGTCAAGATGTGGCTACAAGGAGACACTGTCTCAAACAATAACAACAACAACAACAAAAACAAAACAAGAAAATCAAATAAATGAAAATTTTCTTTTTTCTTCTTCTTTGATTGATTTAGTTATTTTTATGGGGCTTTTGGCTACTCTAACATCCCCCTCTCTGAAGAGGTAACCCTAAAATCTTTTAAGGATTAGATACAAGCTCCCAAATACTTTCGACATTTTTGGCCTTTGGAACAGAGTATGTTGTTAAGAGGCCCAAGGACACTGTGGGTTTTAGCCAAGACACTGGCTACTTTTCTTTGGGGTCTTTTTACCCTAACTACCTAGCCAATTCCTACCTCCTATTCTTATCACACCATCCTCTGAAGAGGTTACCCAAATTGCCAATAGAGACTCGGGACGCAGACCACTCTGGCTTCTTCCATGCTGAACGGAGGATGCAGGGTGAGGCAATTGGGGTATCCCTTCAGTGGGTCTATCTAAAAGACTCCCAAATTGCATAACTCTTATCTGTAGGGGGAAAAGAAAGTTCTTGACTGGTGAATAGGAGATGTGAAGGAGAAGTAAATGCAAGAGTAATTAGCATTACAAGTTCTAGACAGGGAACTAGAAAAAAGAACAGCGCAAATTTCAAATGTTCACATGAGAATCCATTGGAATTTCTTGACGAGAATTTTCAAAAGCATCCGTCCTTTAATTTCTTAATTAGCACACGCATATATCTTTATCAGGCCTCAGTAGAAAAGAATGGAAGTGAGGCTTATGACGCATTTTTCAGAGGGGTTGCTTTCTCATGCAATAATTTACCAAGTGTGTTGCGGGGGGAGCTCTTTCTAATTCTTCATTCTGCTGTCTAGAAGGGCTGCTTAGTGGAACAAATCCATGCTAGTGGCACAATGCCAAGCCAAATGCAGCAGCCATTATGAAAGGTGTGGTGGTATAATGGGAAACACTGCCCACATGGCTGAATACTTTGGAATTCTAAAGTTGAATGTTCTGTGACCTTACCTGGGGTAAATCACTGGGTATGGGACTCAGCAGGAACATGAGGGGCATGCACCTGATCAGCACTTCCCAATGTGTATATGGAGGGGTGCTCTTGTTTTGATACTTGACAAATGGACCTGCAGTTCTACCTATCTGGGAAATGTTGGATTAGACAAAATTCAGTGGTCTGCATTCCAATAAGACTTTTCAGAAACCTTACGATGCTTATATGTCTGATGGGGTTCATTATATAACAAAGACCCAAATAAATGTGCCACATGCCATGAAACAACCCATTAAAAGCAACTCCCTGCTACCTGCAGAGAGATTTTAGATTTTTAGAAGAAATTGCAACTAAAGTTAGAGAAGAAACAGTTGCTTCTGGGTTGTGTGTTTACTTAGCCACCACACATACAGGCAACCTATCCCGGGTTGAATTTAGCTCTAAAATGCATAATAGAATGATGACCTTGTTCTCTTGCACTGCTACTTAGGGGAAAAAAACACATCTAGCTAACTTTTCTTCTTCTCCTCCTCCAAGTAGCTATCTTATTCTCTGACTAGCCCTGACTAGTTCTAAAAAAATGATCTTTAAAAAATTCTAGAGAATAGATCCAAGGCAGTTCCTTATTGCCACTCTTCATCAAGATGTACTGCACTGCCTTAGCCAGTTAATGGAGTAGCTGGGGCTGCTTTGGTGAGGAGCCATTTCATTCATTCATTCATTCATTCATTCACCCATGTGTCAATTTATTAAATATTTTGGAGTCCCTAATAGCTCTCTTTGAGAGCCTGTACTAAGCACTGGCAACCCAGAGGCTGGAGGCCCCCAAGACTCCATGAGCAGCCTCAGTATCCTGTACCTCACATACTCAGTGAGCTTAGGCCTCCAGGAAAGTCCAAGGAGGATCTTCTCTGACCTTCTGGATAAAGTCTTTTGCACTAAATACTACTAAAGAAAACTCAACAAATAACAACCTGGTTGACCATTAGATTTAGTTCTGTCTTTAAAGTCAATTCTGAAAGAGAGATGGGTTGCGGGGGGATGTGAACGAGGACCTACATATGAGAATTCTTATACATTGAACTTATTTAAAAGATGGTTGTGGTGGCCTCTTTAGTTTCTAGCTCCTTTTTTTCCATCACATTACAAATTCCTCCATTATTAAATCTGAATTACTATCTACAATAAAACGTTAATTAAATCTGCAACATTATGGTCAGTTCTGATTAAGCAGAAATAATTCTGCCTTGGTGAATTGAATCTGTTGTCCTCAAAGATTTCAGGGTTTAGACAAACCTGTAGGCTATCAATTGGAGATGACAGGAGGTCATAAAACTGAAAAGTAAATGTGGAGTCTAGTGCTGCTGGAATTTTTTATTTTCTTTGTTCTTTCTTTAAGTAAATATACAACGTAATGGATTTCAATACAGTGTCTTCAACAAACTTTTTTCTGCTGATCTTCTCCTCCCCTTCTCTTGCAGCTAATCTCCTCCTGTTCTCTCCCTTCCTCTTTCCTGAAATCCCCTTCCCTCCAGTCCCTCCCCTTTTCTCGAATCCCTTCCCCCTTCCTTCCCCTCCCCTTTCCTCTCATCTCCTTCCCTCCTCTTCCCCCTTCTCTTTCCTCTGTTCCTGTTGTTACCCTTTCTAGGCCTGGTAGCCTCCATTTTACTTTCATGTCACATGTAGTCTACTGCTTTCTTTCTCTCCCTCTCCCCTCCTTTAGGACCTCTTTCCCCCTCTAATGGTCCCTTTTCTGTAAGACTTTTTTTTTCCTGGTGGTTATTCATAGTAAATCTAGTTCTAATCATCAAGGTTTGATTGGATGACTTACCCTCTTCAGTAGCCTCTAGACCTTCTACACTGCTGAACACTTCACTTAGCGACTCAGCCATGGCAGAGTCACTAAAACAAAATCCAAAACAAAAAAGAAAAATGTCATCACTTGATATACAGGACACAACACAGTTACTTTATCCTGCTCCTTGTCCTTCAATTAGATTACTAAATTATTCAAGAAAAGACACACAGATGCAATTGCCACTAAGGAGAGGCATCCTCTCTAAAAATAAGAATAATTGCAATGGAGAAAAATGCCCAGAAGAGGTAAATATATGGACACAGATTATCACATAGAGCTAAGGGGAGGGGTGGAGTTGGGGAGTGATAGCTGAAGAATCACTGCGATACTAGCAGCCACCTTAACAAACATGGCAGCACACCCACCCCTCCCAATGGAGTCATTTTAATCATCTAGGGAGATAAGTTTATGTCTGAGCTTTAGAAGCCCATGGAAAAGGACTCTGTTACCCATAATGACAAGCCACATTAGACTAGCCTTGCCCTTGACTCATCAGCTCCAGCAGCAGGAGAACCACTAAAGAGAAAAATACAAAAGAGAAAAGGCAGAACAAAGAGAAAGGGCACCTTGGCACCCTTACAACTCATCATCACTAAGAACCAATTCATTTGAATCCTGGGCTTCAGAGAGTCTAGAATTCTTTCTTTCATACTTGCCTTATTTCCGGCAATTGATCTAAATGTCCTGAAGACTTTACCACCTGCAACCACTCAGCCTGGACTCTTAGTACAATGTCTCCCCTCCTCAACAAATCAGTCATCTCAGCAAAACACACCAGCATCACGTTTCTCACAAGTCTTTTTCTCTTACCTTCCCACCTCTGCATTTGTTAATGCAAATAAAAGAGTTGTCTATAATCACTCTTTTTAGGGGCTCACTTCAAAATCTCTTGCACTCTCTTTAGCCAGAGCTTCCAGCCCACCTGCTGTCATCCCTGCAGTAGAATTGTTCTGGCTAAAGCCAAACTTCCCACGAATCTCTCTGCCTCTCTTCGCTCTCTTTTATAACAATTTTATCAGTTTCTGTTCAGAACATCACCACCCCCCAATTTCCTCCTTTCTTATTGGCTGATTCTTTGCCCCCAATTTTCCTCTTTCTTTATTGGCTGATTTTTCTCCCCATATCCTCTGCCAGATCTTCCCTCTCACCCTGATTTTGAAACATATGACTCAGATCTTTGTCCTTGGCCCTCTTCTTTATCTACAATAATGTCCTAGCTCAGTGCCGTCCAATACAAATTTTAACAAGAACACAATTGCAAGCAACATGCACACTTTAAAATTTTCTAGTAACAACATTTTTTAAAAGGAATGACAGCAACCCCCTAAAACAGATGAAATTATTTTTAAGAATGTGTTTTCTCTTACCTAATTTAAACAAAATATTACTTCAACATGGAATCACTATAAAATAATATTAATGGTCTGTTTTATATCCTTGTCACACTTAGCTGTCACATCAGTCTTGTCAGACTGTTGATTTGCTTAAGCTTATTCACCAGCTCCCTGCTGCTTGAAAGATAAAATCCAAGCTCTTAACATTCAAGAGCGTTTTGGTGCTCCCTTGGTTTCTCAGCAGCCCACCTACAGGTACTCACATTCCCACTCTCTTGTCTCCTAGAATCATGAGCCAATCCCCAAACACACCATGTTCTTTTGATTTATCTATGCTGTTGACAGGATGTCCACTTGGCCTAGAACACGAAAGTCCACATCCTTAAATTCTCTCACATTCTTCAAGGCCAGCTCAAAGATAGCCATGCTCTTGGCCCTTTGCACATACTTCTGCCATAGCTGATATTATCCAAAAGACAGGGACCACATTTTGCTTATCTGAGTACCATTCTAAGTTAACAAGATACCAAGCACACAAGGTGCCCACTGCGTGTGGTTGGGAAAGATGGATGCAGAAGTAGACAGGACAGGGTATTAGACTGCAAATTCTGAGTTAGTAAGGAAAGTGGTCCTCTTGTTTAGACATATGGGGACAATTTGAGACATATTTTAAGTGAAGGACATCTCTGCATGTGGTCCTATGAGAAACTGGCAAGACAAGCAAGGATACTAAGAAGACATTTTTATGCAGTTCATAATAAGGGACCTTCAAAGACACATCCAAGAAATATAAACAGTCATGTAACAATGGTCACTAGCAAGTCCGGCCCAACAGAGATATCAAATTGCATTATCGATCCATTATTAAAACATATGCCAGACTGCAGTGTACCTTGGTAGGAAAGCACTTACCTAGCATGCATATGACCCTGGGTTTGATCCCAGCACCACAATTATACGAATGGGGATAAAATGCATGCTTGCTTCTGTAGGCCATCTCCAGAGCTTTTCATTCCTTATCAGTTTTCTTACTTAAGGGTTGAACAAACGCTCTAGAGGTAAAACAAGGAAAGGGAGCCCATCTTCCATGGTTATTGACATTGTTTAGCTGCAGCCTGATTTAGGTTCAAGCATTGAGAAAACTTTGTTTAAAAGCTTTGATGCCTTTCCAAATGAAGAATGCTATTGGAAAGCAGCTGACCTCAAGTTCTAAAAATCATTTAGTTAGATAAAATGCTTTTCATGGAGTCTGTGGTAGACAGAATTCTCAGATGGCTCTCAAGGTATTCAGCCTCCGGATACATGTCCCATAAATCCCCTCTCCTTGGGTGTGGGTAGGCCTAACTTAATCATGCGAATCATTTAAAAAGGGGTCCAGGCGTTAGCTACAGAAGTCAAAGATTTGAAGCTATACCAGATGCTCTCCTATTGGCACTGAAGGAACAAATTTTCATGTAGTAAAGAGCCACATAGAGAATGGCAGGCAATGTCTGATAGCTGAGCTCAACCCTTGGTTAAGAACCATCAAGAAGCCAGAGTCCTCATAGGCAGTCATGGTGGAGCAAGTCTGTAACTCAAGAGGTTGAGGAAGGAGGATTGCTTGAGCCCAAGAGTTTGAGGCTAGCCTCAGTACTAAGGCTTGAAGATGAAGTGTCCCCTCAAAGGCTCATGTGACCAGCTAGAGGAATGAATCATTGAGTGGTTATTGGACCCCAAGGGCTTTGACCTAATAAATGAATTAATCCATTGATGGATTTATAATCTGATGGTATTAAGTGAGAGGTGGTAGAAACTAGGAAGCAAGACCTGGATGAAGATTTTACTGGGAGCATGTGCTAAGAGTTCAGTTCCCACACTCCCCACCAGTTTTTACCTCTATCTCAAGCAGACCTTTTACTTTATTATTTATTTGTTGTGTTGTTGCTATTACTGTTTCCAATAGCCAATAATACATAAATTGGGAGATGGAGCAAAAATCTCCAAAAAGGGTAGAAGAGTAGAAGAGAAAAGAGTAGAAGAGAAAGAAGTAGATGCTTGCACATAGTGTGACTTGCACTTAGATTATTAAATTTCATGGGATTTGGCACAGATATTTCTTCTCTGCC
Organism: Nannospalax galili; assembly: GCF_000622305.1. Lineage (NCBI taxonomy): Eukaryota > Metazoa > Chordata > Mammalia > Rodentia > Spalacidae > Nannospalax > Nannospalax galili. Next base: position 3,612,875 of record NW_008330298.1, read on the forward strand.
CTTAGAATTCCAGAGGCACTGGGGAGAGGAAGAACCTGTAGCTACTCCCTGGCCCTCAGATAAAGAGGAGACACTGGTAGCACTCCCTGGCCCAAGGATAAAGAGGATGCATTCCCTGGGCCTGTGGATAAAGCCTTCGGAATAGATAAAGAAGCAATAGAGAGGATGAGAAAGCAGACTTCAACAATGTGCCTTCAGCCCACACTGGACCATCTATACCTTTGTTAAGATAACTTGTAACTTTTGGTTTCATCTCAAGACTTCAGTCCACAATGGAAGAAACAATCTTCATGTCACCCCCTGACTGTGACAGATAGCTTTGTTCTCTCAGTTCTGGGGTGAAATAGAGCCATCTCTGAGAGAACTTTATCTTAACAGAGACAGAATGGCCTAAGGAGAGGTGATGCTGTTATTCTCAAAGGGTGAATGCACACAGAAATAAAAATACCTCCTAGAAAATGAGAGCCCTAGGCTTTCTTAGAAAAGGAGATCACTGTGAGCCTTTTGGGCCTCAAATTTATGTACAGACAGACACTACTGTAACTGGGCAAACACATAGCTACTATCAGAAATATGGGAAAAATGATTTCATGGTGCGCTGGCCCCTCGTGCTTTCTTTTAGCCCATCCCTGACATTGCAGTCGCTCTATCTTGCCTTAAATACCCACTGTTAGATTTTCCCTTGAACCAGATAACCAAGTGAGAACATTATTCCTCAGAGCCTCTCTCCTTCGAACCCAGAGTCCGTGAATATATAATACGTCCTCAAATCAGTTTTTGATACTGTGGAGGCAATGACAAAATAAAAAAAGTAAGCATTTACTGGACACTGAACATGTGCTGGCACTGAAGTTTTCTTTTTTTCCAAAAGTCTTCTCACATAATCCTCACAGCATTCCTGTGAAGTAGATATTATTTATTCTCACCCCTCCTCCATGAGGACAAGGAAGCTGAAAGGCTATGTAACTGTCCAGATTCACATGGTAAGTATATGACACATTCAACTTATGAAGGTAGAATTTGAACCAAGGACTTCAGAGCCCAGGAGTGCTGCATAAAATGATGTACTCTCTAACGACAGAAAGAAAGCACATGAAAACAAGGCTTAGTGGCACATGCCTGTGGTCGCAAGAAGGGGTAGAGACAGAAGGATTGTGAGTTCGAGGCTACCCTAAGCTACATAGTTTCAGAACAGTCAAGGCTGTATCGTGATATCTTGTCTCAAGGAATCCCCCCCCCCGGAAAAAAGAATAGGAAGGAGGGAGAGGGAAGAGAATATATTATGAATCAGAAGGCCTAGGTCTTGATTCTGCCTTTTGAACAAATTATCTTTATAGCCTTGCCCAGTTTATAATCCCCTCTGCTGGCCTCAATTCTTATTTGTAAAATTAGGAACTGAGACATTATCATTTATTTATTATTTTTTAAGTTAATATACAAAGTACGTTCCTCATGACACTTTCATACATACATACATACATACATACATACATACATACATGTAATATTGCTTACAGTCACATCTCATTGCTTTCCCCATTTATCTCTCTGACTGGTCTGATGCCCCCCAAAGTAGTTCCCCTCTTGCTCTCATGCCATAGACATAGCTCATATAAGTCAGGTATAGGTGTGGAGATATAGATGCTAAGTATGAGCTAAATGATGCAACATTTCCTTTCATTTCCAATTCCCACAGTAGCTGTCCACATTTACATTCCCACCAGCAGTGCATAAGGGTTTGTTTTTCCCTACATCCTTACCAAAATTTTTTTTGTCATCTGTTTTCTTGATGACAGCCATTTTGACTGGGGTGGGATAGAATCTCAAAGCATCTTTAATTACCATTTCCTTGATGGCTAAAGATGTTGAACAGATTTTCAAATATATATTGGTCATTTGTGTTTATCTTTTTGAAAATCTTCACTCTGCTGCTGGTTTCCTTTTTATGAAGAAGGTTTTTAATTTCATGAAACCTCATTTTTTAGTTCTTTGCTACTTTGCTTAAAGTGTTTATTGGGTCTAAGAGTTTTCTGGGAGTCTTTAGGATTATTTAAGTGCAAGATAATATCATCTGCTAACAGGGATGATTTAAGTTCTTATACTCCCGATATCATCTGCTAACAGGGATGATTTAAGTTCTTATACTCCCATTTGTATTCCTTTTCCTTCTCTTGTCTTATCACTCTAGAAGGCTTCAAGTCTTCAGCTGAGTAAAAGAAGAGAAAGTGGACACTCTTGGTTCATTTCTGATTTTATAGGAAATGCTTCCAGATTTCTCTATTTAATGTATTATTGGAGATGGGTTTGTCGCATATAGCATCTGTTGTCGCTAAGAAACCCACATACCTAACATAGAATCCAAAAAATGAGAGTCAAATGTTGGAAATCATCTCCCCAAACAAATGGAAACCAAAGGTAAGCTGGCGTAGTAATTCTTCTACCTGATAAAGTAGCTCATATATCAAAATTAGTCAGAAGAGAGAGGAGAATTATGGCATAACAGTAAAAGGAACCATTAATCAAGAAGATAGAACTACTATAAATATTTACACTGAATTGGGGGGCTCCCAATTTCATAAAAAAAATGCTAAAAGGCATAAAAGTCCATACCAGTTCTGACACAATGATAGTGGGAAAATCCAATATGCACTTTTCATATTTTAATATGTCTTCTAAACTAAAATCAGCAGGGAAACCTCAAAGTTAGATACTGTCATAACGCAACAGAATTTAACAGGCATCTACGTATTATCTCACTCCACAGAATGGAATATACACTCTTCTCAGCGTGGAATCTTCTGTGAAATTGATCGCATTATAGGCCAAGAGCAAGCCTCAACAAACACGAAAAATTGGAATAATTCCTTGTATCTTAATAGACAACAGCAGAATACAACTAGAAATGAATAGCAAGAGGCATTACACACACATTTGCTTAGTAAATAGTACATTTTTAATGCCATTGAAGAAACAAAGGAAGAAATTTTTTTTAAATTCCTAGAATCAAGTGAAAACCATAGCACTGCTCACCAGAATCTGTGAAATACAGCTAAGGCTCATAGCTAGAAGCACTCATGTTAAAAGAAATTAGAGAGGATCCACAACATGAACCCAGAAAGAATTCACAAGGTGTGGCCAGGTCAGAGACTCCACCTGTGAAATGCTGCAATGATAATCCAATCATGTAAAACAGATTCAAAGGGGAGAATTAGACTGCCTATCACAGAGGCTCTCTCAAGAGTACGGAAAGAATGGCAGAGAGGTCAGGCAAGAGCCAACAATCAGGGTCTCCCTATAGCCCCAGCCGGCCTGGAACTTGCTTTGTAGACCAGGCTAGCCTTAAACACACAAGAGATCTGCCTGCCTCTGCCTCCCAAGTGCTGTGATTAAAAGCGTGTACCACCACGCCTGGCCTTGTGTCCTCTTTTCTTAAAAAACCCATCAAGTCCAATTTGCGCTGCCCATATGCTTTGGGTATGTGGCCATCAACTGGAGCATGATTGAGCTACCAGGGGCCACACTTAGAGAAAACTGACTGTCCATCTCTCAGTAGTAGTCAGTTGCCAATAGGTCCTCAGCTAGGGGTGGGACACAGAGCCCCCTGCCCTCTCTATGTTAGGATTTTGCCTGGCTTGAGCTTGCACAAGTCTTGTGCACGCTGTCACAACTTCTGTGAGTTCATACGTGTACCTGTCCTGTTGGATCCAGATAACACACTTTCCTTGTAGTTGTCTACCACCCCTGGCTCTTGTAATCTTTCTGCCCCCTTCCACAGTTATCCCTGAGCCTTGGGAGGAGAAGGTGTGATATAGGTATTCTATTTAGGGCTGAGAATTTTGAAGTCTCTTATTCTCTGCACCTTGACTGTATATATGTGTGCATATATATACAAAATTAAACACTATAAAACAATCGTCCAATCAATAAATTGGCTAATGAACTGAATATTCAGTTTTCAAAATAAAAAATACAAAGACTGGGCATGGTAATGCATGCCTTTCACCCCAGCACTTGAGAGGCAGAGGCAGGAGGGTCTCTGTGAATTTGAGGCCATCCTGGTCTACATACCCAGTTCCAGGACAGCTGGAGCTACATAATGAGACCCTGTCTCAAAAAAACTCTAAATAGCTAATAAATACTCCAAAAGTGCTCAACATCCTTAGCCATAAAGGAAATGCAAATTAAAATTACTCTGAGATTCTATTTTAACCCACTCAAAATGGCTATCATCAAGAAAACAAATGATAGCAAATGCTAGTGAGGGTGTAGGGAAAGAGAAACCTTCACTCATTGCTGGTTGGAGTTCAAACTGGTGTAGCCACTATGGAAATCAACATGGAGCTTTCTCAAAAGACTAATAATAGATATCCCATATGACCCAGCTATACCACTCCTGGACACATTCTCAAAGAACTCTGTATCTTTTGACAGAGATGTTTGCACATCCATGTTTATTGAAGCTGTATTTACTATGCAAGGAAACTGAATTAGTCTAGACATCCATCAACAGATGAATGGTAACAAAAATATGGTACCTATATACAATGGAATTTTATTCTACTATAAAGTAAAAAGAAATTATTTTGAAGGAATTTTGCAGGAAAAATGGATGGATATGGAAAGTATTATATTAAGTGACATAGCCCAGAATCATAAAGAGAAATAGTACATGATCTCTCTCATATGCAGATTGTAGCTTCTAATTTTTAGGTATGTATATTTATGTGGGAATGAGTGTGTGTAGAGGTCATGAAACTAGAAAGCAGCCCGTGAGGAGAGAAATAGGAGTTTTAAGGAAGGGAGATGGGGAGACTAACCGAATGAAATAGGAAAGTGGAAAGGACAGGAGTTAGATGGGTACAAGCAGGTGTGGGGGAGATGGAGGAGGGGAACAAGGAAGGAGGATCAACCAGAACAAAGTATGTATAAAAATGCCATAATAAGGCCGGGCCTGATGGCGCACGCCTTTAATCCCAGCACTCAGGAGGCTGAGGCAGGCAGATCTCAGTGAGTTCTAGAGATCTAGGTCTACATATTAAGTTCCAGGTCAGTTGGGGCTAAAAGGAGACCCCCGACACACACACACGCGCGCGCGCGCGCACACACACACGCGCGCGGGCGTGCACACACACACACACACACACACACACACACAAAGGTCATAGTGAAACCAGTTACTTTGTTTGCTAATTAAGAAATATAAATAAACAAAAATTAACATGAACCATGAAGTTAAAATTACTTAAGATAAAAATAGAAATAATAATTGAATAATAATTAAAATAAGAGTGCAAAGAAAGAAGAATCCTACTTTGAATAAATAGAAATAAGCAGAAGATGGGAAAGAATGGTAGGAAGAGTGTGAGAATAGTAAAAGATACAAAAATCTGATCTCACAATAGAGAAAAATGTGTGTGCTGGACAGCTTTAGTGTCAACTTGACACACCTGGGTTGAGGAAGCCTCAATCGGGGAATTTCCTCCATAGGACTGGCCTGTGGCCATGTCTGAGGGGTATCTTCTTGATGAGTGATGTGGGAGGGCCCAGCACACTGTGGGTGGTGCCACCCCTGGGCAGGTGGGCCTGTGTTGCATAAGAAAGCAGGCTGAGCAGGGGCCAGGGAGCAAGCCAGTAAGCAGCGTTCCTCCATGGCCTGTGCTCCAGCTCCTGCCTCCAGGTTCCTGCCCTGAGTTCCTACCTTGGGCTCCTGGATGAACTGTGACCCAGGATATGTAAGCTAAATAAACCCTTTCCTCCCCAAGTTGGTAGTGGTCAGAGTATTTTGTCACAGCAATGAAGAAACAAACCAGAACAATGTGTAAACAAAATTACACAGATATACAAAGAAGAGTAAAAAGCATAAACTGCTGGGCTGGAGAGATGGTCCTCTGTGTTTGCAGAGGACCCAGGTTCAAGTCCTAGCACCCACATGGCAGCTAACAACCATCCATAACTCCAGTTCCAGGGGATCCAATGCCTTTCTGACCTCCTCGGGCAGTGCATGACACAGGTGCACTTACATACATGCAGGTAATATACTCATATACATAAAAATAATAAATAAAATATAAAAAAGCATAAACTGCTTTTAAAAACAAAATACAAGTAATAGTAAGAATAATAAAAGGGAAAATACAGGGGCAAAAGAAAAATAAAACCCCCAAGCACAAAAACAATGTATTGGACCGCTTCATTCTGAGATCTCTAACAATGGAGCCTGTAAGCAAAAAGAGTGGTCAGTTCAAGTTGATGTCTCTTCTCTTTGATCCTGTTCAAACTGATGCTGAATCCTAGGTTGTCAATTACCCCATAGTGATTTACCTTTCCTGGTGTGTCAAGAACCATGTATGAACATCTTCAGCATTTTGAAGTCCTTGTCCCAAATAGATTCCCACTTCAGAGACTTCTCACTTTGTACACCTTTTGGTGACTAATGCTCAAGTCAAGCGCTATCTCCCAAATGTGTTGAAGTTGTTGGGGTGAGGAGGTAGTGAAGCACTGAGATCTGTTACTGCACGGCCCATCCTAACGTTTTCCGAATTTTTTCAGTATTAAACGTCTTACGGAGGGAGAAGACTGTGGAGAGTTCCCACTGGAGATCTCAGTCTTGGAGATCTCAGTTCTCTGAGCAGTAAACTGCACTGCAGAAAGGCTGTCCTGCTGAACTCGGTCCTAAGGCTATCAGTCTCCTCAGTCATCCTCATTGTTCCCCTTACAAAAGCACAAGGCAGGGAAAATAGCCAGGGTCACAGAGCTGCAGCAGCCCACTGAACTCTTGCTGGGGCCTACTAGTCTGGCTGAGGGCAGGACCACATCCTGTGGAGCACTTCACTGCAGAAGCCTTTGGTTGCCTGAATTTCTCAGAGTGTATCCATCCTTCCCCATCCAACTGCCTCCTGAAAACTATTTCCCACCCAGGCATAGAGGCAAGCTGACTCTAGATTCCTTAATTTGTTATTGTTTCCTGTTATCAGGCTAAAAATTAAGCTCCCTGTCAAGACTGCACACAGCCACAGCCCTCTAAGACACAGGCAGTGACAAAGTCAACCTCCTCATCCTCACTGACCAGTTAAGCCAGAAAAGTCACTCTTAGCAGAGCTTTCAACTGGCTTTGAGGCTTGTTAGAGCTATGGACTTGTCCTGTGGCAGGACAGTGAGCCTTTTATCATCACATGCCTTATCTTTTGGATGAGGATTCTGCTTCTCTTTCCCTAATAGGGAGCTATAGGGCTAAAGCTATGTTCTGCTTGCTCTTTTTTGCTGTGTTGCCCTTCTGTTTCACTGCACTTTCCAGCTGCCTATCACGCCATTCGTGATTTTCAATGGGCTTCCCCTTTCTCTCTTTGGAATACAGTCTGTTTTTTATCCCGACTTTTCTCATTCACCACATCACATGGAGACAGTGTCTAATTCACCCTCATCATGCATTGTGAAATAGCATTTTATGATAAGAATTCTCTAATGGTGATGGCGAGATGGCTCACTGGTTAAGAGTGCATACTGCTCTTGCAGAAGACCCAAATTTGACTTCCAGGACTCATGTCAGGTGGCACACAATTATCTGTAACTCCAGTTCCAGGGGAATCAGATACCTCTGGTCTCTATGGGTATTGAATTCACATGCACATACCCTTACACAGACCCACAAACATATATATAATTAATAAAATAAATCTTTAAAACAAAGAATCCTCTAAGATACAGGAAAAAAAATATATGTTCTTTATCCCCCAAGATTTTTATTCCCAAGATTTATGATATAGAAAGATAGATGGTACATTGCTTGAATGTGTCATATGGGGGATCAAAGGCCAGAAATGAGGCGGAGGGGCATGGGCAAGTCAGAGGAGTGTGTTCAAAATATATCACAAAGCCAAGTGTGGCAGGTAGCAGACAAGGCAGGCCAAGATATGGAGATTTAGGTATTAATGAAGATAAAGAAATGAAGGTGAGTGTCAGGAAAACAATAAATGGGGAAGAGGAAGCCTAACTGCAGGAAAAACTTCCAGGTATGTCCAACCCATGGCCTACAGGCTACATACATCTGAGGACAGGTAGGAGTGCAACCCAACACAAACTCATACAGTTGCTTAAATATGAGAGGGCTTTTGTGATTAAAAAACAAACAAACAAAAAACAAACTCTATTGAAGCCAGGCATGGTGGCGCATGCCTTTAATCCCAGCACTCCGGAGTCAGAGGTATGTGGATCTCTGAGATCAAGGTCAGCCTGGTCTACATAGTGAGGCAGAACTATAGGGAGACCCTGTCTCAAAAGAACAAATAAAGCAAAAAAACAAACAAAAACCTTGTATTGCACAGTTCTTGAGTGTCAACTTTGTAGATGACAACATTATGTCAGAGTGATGGAGTGAGTTTGTAATCCCAGTGCTGGAGACACAGAGACTCACTGGCCAACCAACCTGGCCTACTTGATAGGGTCTGTGTCAATGAGAGATCCTGTCTCAGAAAACAAGGTGGATAGCACCTAGTGAACAAGAAAAAGGTTGTCCTCTGACCTCAACATGCACGTACACATAGGTGCATGTACACACACACACACACACACACACAGAGAGAGAGAGAGAGAGAGAGGCAGAGAGAGAGAGGGGCATTTAAAAAGTTTAACATGCCTGCATGAGATGAGAGGGTGCTTTTGTGGATGGGTCCACTTAAAGCAGCAGAGGGGACTAAAAGGAACTTGTCAGTGAAGGTTGCAATAATCATGAAAGGTCTGATAGAGGGGACAGACCTGAAAATGGATCATTTACTAGTCAGATAAGTCTGTGGAGGTCAGCACAGATAAGTTAGAGAAGGGACAGAGAGGGCAGATGATAGCCACAAACCATGGGTGGCTAGGAAGAGCTTGAGAACTCTGGCTTAAAATGGTGTGTCTGGCACAAGTCATTTGGATATAACTGTGTCGCTCATATCCCTTTGTCCAGGGTCAAGTTTTCTCTTACAATATACTTTTGTGTGTCTTTGGTTCAGATATTGGGCAGCATCCAGAAGCCCCTGGGAAAATATTGGCAGGCCACAGAAGGAGGCAGCAGCGTAATAGACTGGAAAATAGAGTGGCCCGAGGCCTGGGGTTAGACAGGATACCAAGAGCAAAGGAGTCCACTTGAAACACAACCTGGAGCCGGACTAAGATACAGGGCAGCTAGTTAGAGAAGAGAGAAAGCCCCAGAAACCCAGGCACGGTGAAGCACATCTGTAACTCCAGCACTCTGGAAACTGAGGCAGGAGGATTGTAAGTTCAAAGCCAGTGTGAGGCTCATAGTAAAATCTTGTCTCAAAACAAAGGAAGAAATAAAAGAAGGAAGGGAGGGAGGAAGGGAGAGAGGGACCGAGGTGGAAGGGAAAAGAAAAGCCCCAAAGACAAGGACGGAAAGGAGATTTCTGCTTCCCACCTCCTCTGCAGAAGCAGAGCTGATCCATGGGGCCACATTTTAAGTATTTTCACACTCATTCTACTGATACCATTCTTAAGCAGGAAAGGAAATGCAACTGCCACTTTAAGAAACCATTGGTAGGCACAAAGCTCTTCCCTCTAGGGAATACTGTCCAATGGGAAAACTGCTAGTGAGAATCAGGAGAGCCGAAAATTATCGGGTTTCCTTAAACATTAGGCACAAGAATCCCTAGTCATGGAGTAGTGTCCTCACTGTGCACACAGCATCCAGGAAGAGCATCTGAATGATGGTAGGAGGTGGCTGGGCTTGCCCCACTGTACACTGCTATGTGGTCCACTTGACAGTGCGCGGGAAGCACATGAAGCACAAATAAGATCATGCATGGAGAGAACACAGTGCCTGGTACAGAGGAAGAACTTGATAAATAGTGGAGATTTACAAACTACTATTGCATATAAAGGTGATAGTGTGAGGAAAGAGTTCAAGGAGGAAGCCTGGAAATCAACAGCAAGCATCACAAGTCATAAGAAATGGATGAGAACATGAGACAGGTGAAGAAAAAGTCAGTTGAGTGATCTCTAGACACAACTGCGACCACAAAGGAAAGTGTTTTTTAAGTATTTTATTTTAAGGTTTATTTTATTTATGTGTACGTATGTGTGTCTCTCTGTGTGTATGCCATGTGTGTGCAGGTGCCCACAGAGACCAGAAAAGGGCATGGGATTACCAGGAGCTGTAGTTACACATGGCTAGGAGCTGCCGAGTGTGGGTACAGGGAACCTAATCAGTCCTCCGCAAGAACAAGTGTTCTTAACCACTGATCCAGCCCAGGAAAATGTTTTATAGTTTTCTTTTTTTCTCTTGAGACAGTCTCTCGGTAGTCCCAGCTTGCCCATAACTTGCTATGTAGACCATACTGGCCTCGCTCTTACAAAGAGCTGCCTGCCTCTACCTCCTGAGCGCTGGGATAAAAGGCATGTGCTATGACACCTGGCTTCCAGAAAAATATTTTTTAAAATAAAGCGTAAGGGGCTGGAGAGGTGGCTCAGCGGTGAAGAGCACTGGTTGCTCTTACAGAGGACCCAGGTTCAATTCCCAGCACCCACAAAGCAGCTAACAACTGTCTGTAACTCCAGTTCCAGGGGATCCAACACCCTCCTCTGACCTCCGCAGGCAATGCATGACATGGGTGCACTTACATACATTTAGGCAATACACTCATACACAAAATAAAAAATAATAAACTATTTTAAAAAATAAACGTGTAAAACTTGAGTCTCCAATGAGGGCTCTAGGAATTTTTGAAGAGTAAAAACTGCAGCTCTGCCATCAGTTAGTTGTGAGGCACTGAACACATTAAGCCCTTTGTCTGAGCCTCAGTTTCTTCACCTAAGAGCTGAGAGAATGAGCTAGATTTGGAGCCTAGGTTTATTTTAGTCAAGACATTCTGGATTCTATGATTCACTGAGATCCTCTTTCAAAGTTCCCAGTTCCTCTTAGGCCACTTTTTGTAGGCTCACTACAAACTCTGCCTGAGCTGACTGACCAGGAAGTCCTGGCTCTAAGAGGAAGCCCTTTGGAAAGCCTGTCAATAGTTTCAGAGCAATCTACCTTCTAGTCGTTTAGAAATGTAAGCTATTTTTTCCAATAAAAAAAATGAATAGAGTTGCAAATTTGATGGAAATTCCTCAATTTTTTTTTCTACTTCTAAACAGATTTTATTTTTTAATTGTGTGTGTGTGTGTGTGTGTGTGTGTGTGTGTGTTTTGGGGGGGTTGCACACGCACACGGAGGCCAGAAGACAACTCCAGGTGTTGTTTCTCCTCAGGCACCATCTACCTTGGCTTTTGAGACAGGGTCTCTCACTGTCCTGGAGATTACCAATTAGACTATGCTGACTGGCCAGGGAACCCTAGGGATCCCTTTCCCTGCCTCCCCAGTGCTGGGATTACAGGCCGGTGCCACCACATCTCCATAAGTCTCAAAAGAGTCTCCCTTTGGTTTATTTTCCATTTTCCCAGAACAGGTGCATTTGTGGAAAAAAGAAAATGTAAATGCAGTAAGAATGTGGAAATAACACAACCCTCAGCTTGTAGAATGGGCTGGTTTGAGGTTTAGGAATTCCACAGGATGGGAATAAGAAATAAACACCTTGCTGGTGTAAAAATATAACACAACTCTCAGCATTAACCTTGTTTTTATGAAAAAAATGCCTACTACATAATGATTCATTTCTTATCCATATCTAGGCTTTCTCATGCTCACATCTCTTTTCTGTGACACTTGTTTTTTTCTATCCCTCATATTTTTAACATCTCCCTTTCATGTTATAGTAGATTTTTTTAAAAAATTTGTTGCCTGCAACAAAAAATTCAGTACTAAATGTTCAGACCAGATGATTAAAATGTTTTATATTTCTGCTTTTAAATTTTGTTAGCTGCTCAAACAATACAAAGCCTATTGCTGAAATTTTTTCCCACTGAGCGTGGCTACATTAGATGAAAGTTTCCTTCTCCCTATCAGACTTGGAGGTTTTTGAGGACAAGAGCCTCTAGTTAGTGCAAGTTGTATGGCCTTGGACAAGTCAAACAATCTCTTTATGCCTCTATTTTCTGCATAATAGACCATGTCTACGGACAGAATTGGGGAGGTGGAGGGAATAAGTGGGAAGAAAGATGTATAGAAAATATAAAATCATGCCCTTTGGCAATGCTCTTGATTCTCTGATCCAGCAACTTCTGAGATGTGCCTTTGTCAAAGACAAAGCAATCCAGCACAGTGATCTTCAGAGGAGGAAATATATAGCACACTTGCAAAGGGGCATAAGCTGTGGAGTTGGACAAATATAGCTTTGAATCCTGCCTTGGGTGAATCACTTTTGTATATGTGTGATCTGGGGCAAAACATTGAATTCTCTAAAGCCTAAATTGTCTTAAAGCATAGTACCTAATATATATATATATGTGTGTGTGTGTGTGTGTGTGTGTGTCTGTGTGTGTTAATGGTGATGACTAATTCATTTAATAACAGTTTATTGAGTACCAACTAAATGCTAAGTAAATTTCAGAACAGTGGTCAAAACAGATAAAGGCCCTTTCTACCACAGATAATTTGATGAATTAACTCATGTAAAGCTCTTGGCATGGTCAACAACATAGTGCTATTCCATAGATGTTAATGGTTACTGTTACTTTCCCTTCCCCATAGAAGGACTTCCCTCTACGTTGTATAAATGATCCCTCTTCTCTTCATAGGTTTCCCGAAAAGAAGGTATGAGACTTCTTACAGTTCTCCATCTTCTCTCCAGAAGTCCCCCTGATGATCAGCAGATTTAGAAAATAGTTATCTGCATTGAAAGCTAGGGCCCGCGGCTTGGTGAGTGCAAAGCCAACTGGATCCAACCTATATCCTTGGCTCATTATGTAGCACTAGTGGTGGGTCACCCAACCACTGATATGGCTGGAGATTAAATTTTGGAATCTTGGATAACCCACTGTCTCCAGAAAGCCCTTCTTCAGTGCACAGAGTGCAGAGAACTCTTTGAGAGAACTCCCAAGGTCAGGCAAGGTTGCTAAGGCTCCTAATTAGCTGTGTTTGTGACTACCTCCAAGCCCCATGACTTGTAGTTCACTGTGGTCTGTTTCTAAATAGCTCATATTGCTCTTTCGAACATGGTTAAAAAATGTCCGAAAGATAACAAGGATCTCTCTTACACACTCATATTCTCTCTCTCTCTCTCTCTCTCTCTCTCTCTCTCTCTCTC
>NW_008330298.1:3626760-3645600 GCF_000622305.1 Nannospalax galili
GCTCAGCCGCCTACTGCGAGCAGCTCCTGCAGCACATGCAGGCAACAGCCATTGCACAGTGACTGTATGGGACAGCCACTCCTGCCACTGCACCCTCTGAAGACTCAGCCGCCTACTGCGAGCAGCTCCTGCAGCACATGCAGGCAACAGCCGTTGCACAGTGACTGTATGGGACAGCCACTCCTGCCACTGCACCCTCTGAAGTGCCTGGAGACCTCGTGTGCAGACTGTGCCATAGCCCCAGTGTCACAATGCTCCCAGGACCCTGCTACCCACCAGACAGCACTTGGAGCCAGCAGCTCTTACCCTAAACAGGTTCTGCAATTTTATGCCATACCTACAAGTCCACACAGAGGACCCCCCCAAAACTACAGCCAAGCTGAAATTAAAGCTAAGTGTCCCTCACCCATCCTGGCTACCCAGTCAGCTGCCTAAGTACCATTTTTAGACTCCCTTACAAACCCTGCATGGTCCTGGCCTTCTTCCATGTCCACTAAGAATGCTCCTAACAAGTTAGCAAGAAAGCCAAGGGCTTTATTAAAAGAAACCTCCTCGTCCTTTGGGTCCCATCCCATCATCCCAGGCTGAAGGGAATTTTCAATGTTAATAATGAAGTTTCTCCCATTTTGAAATACACTGGAACTCACTGCGATGTGTGTACCAGCTTGACATCTCTCTTGAATCAGTGATGCTCATTTGGTGTGAGGGCAGACTAGCAGCAGTTAGTAAAATAGTCATTTGCCAGCACCTTCCACACCAAGTGCCTAGAAGATTTTTAAGTAGTATTATTGTCAGCCAGCATTTTTGTTAAGATAAGGGAAAAGGTTGTGTATATTTTCCAGCAAATGTTAACATTTCTGCTTTGCAGTCTGTGAAATTATTTATTGTAAAAAAACTGACATTCATTGACACATAGATAGTAAGTAGCATTGTGAGAACTCACACCCAAGACTGACTCCAAAGCCTCAGGCTCTTTCTACTTCATGAAGCTAACATGTTTTTGGTATGTTTACTCAGTCTAGACATTACCATGGTGGCTGAGCCCTTGAGCAGTTAGGGTCTTTGCTAGACATACACTCTATCAACTGAGAAGCTGCCAGAAGAGGACTTCCTTTCTCCCCTTGGACCAGATGCCTTGTTCCTTCATTGAGGCCTGCAGACAAGCCTGTCCATACAGTACTCTGGTCTCTCAAGCCCAAATGCTGGGTGCTTGGGCTATCCTGCCACACTACTGGCCAGGTGACCAACAGCACAACAGCATTGTGAGGACTGCCTGTTTTCCTACTGCTCTCCTTTGCCAGTTCCCCAATTCAGATATGCTTATTCCAGACTGAAGATAATTGGAGGACTTTCACGCTAAAACTTGGTGATAGCAGTGCTGTATATATATTGCCAACACATATAAATTGCCTCAGACTTAGAGAGGGTCCAGCACTCTACAAAGCACTTCTTCTCATAACACCATGTTGTAGACCACCGGGCAAATGGTGCTGTTGTGATTATCATGTGCATTATTCCCATGTAGAGCAAACCGAGGTACAAAGAGATATAGAGACATGCCTATAGTATAGTTATGAGGCCTGAGAGTAATGGCTCTGCCTCTGAAGTGGCCTTTTAGAATTTTAAAAATATTTTATTTATTATTTTTATTTTATGTGTCTGAGTGTTATGCCTGTATGTAGTTAAGTGCACCCATGTCGTGCAATGCCGGTGGAGGACAGAAGAGGCTGTCGGATCCCCTGGAACTGGAATTATGGACAGTTGTTAGCTGCCATGTGGGTACTGGGATTCGAACCCTGGTCTTCTGCAAGAACAGTCAGTGTTCTTAACTGCTGAGCCATCTCTCCAGCCCCTGAAATGGCCTTTAAATGATATCCCAGGGGAGATTTTGTCTTTTAGCCTTTCATTTACAAAATGGCAATGACAAGACAATCACAAATCTCTGACAATTGCTGTTGGCTAACAGCTCTCAAAAGCTTTCTCACTGGATACTGTACTACATGCATGTTTTTAATACTTTGTTTCATTTTGTCCTCACAGTCCTGAAGTGGGTCCTATTATTATTATTATTATTATTATTATTTCTTGGTTTAGAGGTAAGCGAATTGATACTCAGACAGCTTAGGTGACAGACCCAAGGCCATAAAGCCAGGAAGTAGTGAACTGAACTAGACTATATGCCCCTAAAGCCAAGTCCCATACAGAAGCCACTAGCCACTGCGGCAATTTACATTTAAATTAGTTGAAATGAAATGAGATTAAACATTTGACTCTTTAGTAATATTAATTCAGGTCTTTCTCAATGGCCATATGTGTCTAGGGCTGTTATATTAGACAGCACAGACTGAGATCATTTCTATCACTACAGAAACTTCTAGTGGACAATGCTGGTCTAAGCACTCTTAAGGTTGTTCCTCCTCATTATGGTGGTCCTTCAGACTTCTGCTTTGGTAAAATATTAAAACAGTATTTCTCACTATCAGCTCATTTGGAAGAAAGGGTCATATGGATATTTAACTACATATCTGTCCTGTACCCACTAGATGTCAGTAGCACACCTTGTTTCAAATTTTGAAAACCAAAAATATCTAGGGGCTTTACCAAATGTTCCTGGGGGAGCAAAATTGCCCTACACCTCCACTCCCAAGTTGGGGACCTCTGGGTTAAGAGTACTATATGTATTTGAAATAATTAAATGGTAAATCTTTTCACTGACTAACTTAACCAGACCTTCTGAAAGTAAGCCAATTTGTTGACACATTTCTTAGTGGACTGTGACGTTTATAGCAATTTGTATTGAATGAATGGCTTTAATAGCTATTAAAGATTTTATAGAAGCGTAAAACCTTGTACAGCAGTTGAAATACAGTGGTGAAACGTCCTTCCCACGCTCATCGAGGAGGCGAGGGGGGAGTCAGTTACCCCTCCCACCCAATCAGTCAACCTTAGCAGCATGTGGGGGGAGGGGCAAAGGATATATAAGCTGAGAACACCAAGTGGCACCTCTCTCACTATTTTGTGCAGCTACCGGGAAGTCACAGGATCTGTATTTGAGTGTGGACTTTACCATGCAGCTGTAAATGTGGGTTGCCTGCTCTTCTGTAAATAAACCCTTACCCTGTGCTCTGTTAAAAAAATAATAATAATAGGGGCTGGAGAGATGACTCAGCGGTTAAGAACACTGGTTGTTCTTACAGAAGACCCGGGCTCGAATCCCAGCACCCACATGGCAGCTAACAAGTCCAGTCCCAGGGGATCCGACCTCCGCAGGCATTGTATGACACGGGTGCACTTACCTACATGCAGGCAATATGCACATACACATAAAATAAAACTAATAAAATTAAGATTAGTAGAACATATTGTATGATTAGTTCTTCAAATTTGATATCCAGTAACCATAACTATGAAATGTGTGAAGGAAGGATATGGATTGGCTTATAAAGCAAAAAGGGAAACATTAAAGTAGAAAATGGAATGAAAAATGACATTATTACACACTACACTTTGGTTACTAATTTCTACAAATAACAACCAACAAACAATTGCTACCTGAGAAATTGATGAGACAACCCTCAATATGGTGAAGTTAGGAAAACAGAAAATGTGCTTTTAAAGTATTAAAAGGAAATTCTTGTAAAACAGTAATTATGGGACAGGACGGTGGTGGTACACACTTTTAATCCCGGTACTTGGGAGGCAGAAGCAGCTGGATCTCTGAATTTCAAGGCAGCCTGGTCTCCATAGTGACTTTCAGACCCACTGGGGCTACATAATGAGACCTTTCTCAACAAAAGAAAATCAAAACAAACAAAAGCAAAAAAAAAAAAACTAATTATGTAGGGTGGCAGATATAGTGATTTTATTTAATCATACCACTATGTATATAATATATTAAAACATCATTGTTGAGGGCTGTGCAGATGATTCAGTGGGTAAGTGCATTTGCTATGCAAACATAAGGACCTGAATTCCAATCTCCACTACCCATATTGAAAAAAAAAACATGCTAGGTGTGGCCACACATACCTGCAACTACAGTGCTGTGAGGGACGGAGACAGGAGGATCACTGGGGCTTGCTGGCCCCTAACCTAGCTCCAGGTTCAGGGAAAGCCCCTGTCTTAGGAGAATAAGGCAAAGCGTGAAAAAACAGGACACTGAACATCCTTCTCTGGCCTCTGCAGGTGCACACATAGGAGCATATACCACGTACACACACACACACACACACACACACACACTCAGAGAGAGAGAGAGAGAGAGAGAGAGAGAGAGAGAACTATATCATGTACACCATAAGCATATGCAATTATTCATTTACCAATTCAGCAAATAAAAATTTACAAACTAGCATATGCAGTTGTATGTAATTTGGGGAAATGTTGGGTCCAGTTGAATACGCTTTTGCAAGTTTTTTTTGTTTTCCGAAGGAAACTAAGCTTTGTTTCAGCAAATGGTACGCTTCTAAAGATCAAATGAAATCTGTCGACTGTATCTTCATAGAAATCTCCAAAAGCTTTCCAAAATAATCCTTCCTAAGTGAATGTTTACAAAGGCAAGTATTTTAGCTATGTTGTTATTGTAAATAATCAAAACTGAAGAAATTACCCAAGCGACATCCCCTCCCCAATCCCTATGTACCTGTCACTCTGTTAGCACCCATTAACCTTCCCTTTACTCTTGAGAATGGAAAGTACGCTGAGTAAATGGTACAGGGTGAATTGTGAGCAAAATGCAGGGCCCATGCTGGGTCACTTGCCCAGGAATTGGAGTGAACATCCCTTCTCTAAAACCAGGGAAAAATAGAGGGGTAACTCAGTGGTAGAGTGCTTACCTAGCATGCACAAGGCCCGAAGTTCCATCCCAGAACAACAAACAGTTAAGTAACTTGGGAAGAAAAGGGCTTGTTTTCAAGCAGAAAAGGGAAAGAGAGAGGAATCAGAGTGCCACAGGGCTCGCTAATGACCCCAGGGCATACTGTGAATTAGAGTGAGGAGGGGAAGTTGGTCCAAGCTCACAGGCTGGGAGATCACAGCTACACATTCCTGGTGCTTTCTAACAGCCTAAATTTGCCTTCCTCAACTGGAAACTCATGTGGAGCCAAACCTCATGGTCCCTATTCTTCCCTGGGTGCAGCTCCCATGCAGCCAGCCTTCAGTTTCCAGAGAACCCATGGCAGATAACATAAGGAAACGGTTCTGTGACTGTGGGTCACTAGAGGGCCCTGTAGGGTTTAGCATCTGGGTTCCAGGACCAAGAAAGAATGCACAGGAATCTAATATCCCCAACTGGTCTCTAATTTTAAGTAACAATCCACACTTCACATTGCTCCTAGGGGGATCTGGGGATTTTAAGGGGCTAGGAGGGGGCATAGTAGTGCATAACTGACAGTATTAGCCAAGGAGAAATCCATAGTCGAAGCTCCCAGAAGGTTGGAGGAGACAAGCCTTGGGCTATGGGCATGATTCGGGCTCAGAATATCTGGAGTGGAAACCACTCAGATGGAAAATGGGATGTCACAGGAGAAATTAGAATTGCCGAAAATGAAGTCACCATAGTGCACTATTTCACCTTTAGCTGAATGGACCGCTGAGCAGTACCAGCTAGATGCTGTGGTGCCCTTGACACATCCTTTTGTATTTCTCAGTTGATCTTTCCTCTACCCTATGCCATAGTACAACCTGATGTTAGGAGTCAAGATCCTCAGAATTTTAATCTTGTTATTGACTCCGTGACTCGTAGAACCTTTTCCACCCATAAGGTCACCTGTCTTTACAGAATTTGACCAGATTAAAAGTTTTGTTTTTCCTTCATCTCCTTCTATGCTTCTGCAACATAGTGTCATCTATTGAAGATCAGAGCAATTTTGTTCCTTCTTTCAATAAGCATAGTCACTGATCTATTTATAATTCCCTGCTTACCTGCTATCATTCTATGGCCATGAAAATAACAACAACAGAACTTTATAACTAGTTCTTGGACAAAAGTTATACGTACAATAACCAGTTAAGAACTTAAACACTGGGGCTGGAGAGATGGCTCAGAGGGTTAAGAGCACTGGCTGCTCTTGCAGAGGACCCAGGTTCAATTCCCAGCTGCAGCTAACAATGGTCCATAACTTCGGTTCCAGGGATCCAACATCCTTTTCTGACATCCGTAGACACTGCAGGGCACCTGCACACATGCAGGTAAAACACTCATACACATAAAGTAAAAATAATACATTAAATATTTTTTAAATGAGTTTAAACACCAAAAATGGTATCCCAGCAACTCATTCGATAAAGCAAAGATCCAAGAAGTTTCTTGGAAGGGAGTCATTCATTGTCTACTAGGATTTTGGTGGTACCAAATACACCCATTCCCACCAGTGGCCAAACATCTCAAATTCATATGCCTATACATAAAATCTAGAGGGTAAATCTAGAGAAGAAACTGAATCGAATGTGTTTCTGAGCAGATTTTACTTGCAAGGCCTATTGGGGGATCTTCGACAATGCCTTTTGAGTGGATCAATGTAGCTCCCATAGGAGTAAGTCAGTTGTCTTGAGAAAAGGTGGTTATGAAAGTGAGCCTCGCCCCTCATGTCTCACACTGAGGGACATTTGGGGACACAAACTTGACTCAGTAGGCCATAGCATATATGACAGTATTCATGAAATCTGGTGGGGTTATGTGGTAGGAACAGATAGAGGAGGAGATCTAAATATTACTAAGATGTGTGAAATGCACAAAAAATCAATAATATAATGTGTATATATGCATATATGTATAGTCTGTCTAACATCTGCTTGCTTGGCCAATATGTTTCCTGGGCTGACTATCCTCAAGTGTTTCTTCCTTTTTTGAGAAAGTCTCACTGTCTAGTCTTGGCTCACCCAGAACTCACTATGTAGACCAGGTTGGCCTCAAACTCATAAAGCTCTGCCTGCCTCTGCCTCCTGAGTGCTGGCATCAAAGGCGTGTGTTTCAAGTATTTCTTGGTTCAGTAAACATCTTTCAATAATAATTCATGCCGGGTACTATGCTTGCTTGGCTCCAGGAAGGAAAAGGTAATATTTCTCCCTGAGAGCTCAGTACCAAGCTAGCTATATAGTAGGTACACATTACTGTTGTTGGTGTACATTGAGTCTCCAATGCATTTCATATCCTGTGAGAGAGTCTATGCCACTTGTTTGTATAGACTTTCCCCCCTCGATCTCTGCAAATGCCCTCTCATTGTTTTTCTTTTTCTCCTTCTCTTTTATTCTTAGTGGGGACAGATAGGAGTGGACAGGGCCTCATATAGCCCAGGCTGGTTTCAAACTTACTATGTAGCAGAGGAGGATGACCTTGAATTTCTGATCTTCCTGCCTCCACCTCCAAATTGTTGGAATTACAGGTTTGGACCACTATGCTCAGATTATGCAGTGCTGGGGATCAACCCATGACTGTGTGCATGCTAAGCTAGCACTGTGTTAACTGAACTACATCCCCAGCTTGTCTATCTTTTCAGTAAACCTAACCCTTGAGCTCAGGTCCAGGTTTTTTCACCTGTAGCCATAAAAAACATGTTTTGAGGTCCACAGACTCTTCCTTTTCCACCCCACCCCAAATACCTCAGGATGTCCCAGAGTCCTCTCCATGAAAAATAGACACTACAATGAAGAGACCCTGAAAAAAACAGGCCTCTAAATGGTTTGAAGGAAGGGGAGTCTAAGATGAGCTAGCCCTGAGTCCCAGAGAGGAAACGTATATTGCTCATATGGAAACAATAATATTTCCATTATATCTCCCACAATCACAACCATCATCACTCTTTCCTTCTAAAAGCGTTTACCGTCAACCTCTCTGTCATCTGGTGTTATAGTGAGTTACACGGGAAAAAGTCCGTCCTGTAATTTTCCACAGCATCTGCCCAAGGCCATAGACGGAGAGCACAACAATGAAGGGAGAGACATGGAGATGTTCCTTTAAAGCAGTTGCCAAGGACACTTTATATGGGCATTAGCAGACTTTTCAGAGTACAAGCCCACAGGATATTAATGCATGTGAGAACAAAAATTTTTTTTTAAAGACAGTCCCATCTCTCTCACCACCAGGAGAGTGGGAGCATGCTGTGGTACTGACTCCGAGAAAAGCAGAAAGCAGTCATATTCACACATCCCCCATGCCCAAATCACTTCTTTTTAGCACTCCAGATGGAGTGCCATTTCAAATGCCAATGAAGGCCACTTTGGGCCTGCAGGCTAACTATTGGATAGCTATAGTGAGTAAGCTGGGTTTCTAGTGTAGATTCCCCATTGCGATAGCTGAAGAGAGTTAGCTAAGTGAATAAATAGCTTCACTAGTGAATGGCCAGCAACTATGCACAGCAACATAGTCACTAATTAACCATGAATACATCTATCTTGGTTATTTTCTTCCTGTTGGCACTGCTTGAAATACTTACACACAACATCCCAGAACAACACCATGGACACATATTAAAGATATACGGAAAACCAGACGTGACAGCACATGTCTGTAAGCCTAGCACTTAGGAGGCAGAGGCAGGAAAATTATGAGTTTGAGACGAGCCTGGGCTACATAGTAAGACCCTATCTCAAAAATATATTGCTTTGAGATAATGCCCCATCTGAGGGACTGCATGGAATACATTTTAAAAATAGAGCTGAGAATAAATTTATAGAAAATTATGACAGCTACAAAAATCATGGTGACTTTCTTCAAATTCTCCTTTCTCCTTACATACCTTTCTCCTGCTTCCTCTCTTCTCCTTTCGACTTCTTGCCACCAGAGTCCCCTAGACCTTATATCTCACTTTAAAAAAAAGGTCCTTTTCAGTCACAGTGGCTGCTGGTTCGTGACAGAACACGTTTCAGTATAATTGGAAACCAATATTTAGTGAATTATCGCTATCAAAGTGATTCGAATGGTATTACTGGTTGATAAATTTAGCTTTGATTTTAAGTCAGGTTTTTAGGGCGCTTTTAGCTAACTAACCTTGGAGAACCTTTCTGACATAGGTGAGTTATGACCTATACTGTTGCCTAAGTCTCTCTCCATAGCTCATGTGTCTCACAGACACCTCTATGTGCAGCTCTCCCTTCTTCAACTTTTGAGTCATTTCTTACTACTTCTGGTGAAGCCGAACTCTAGGAGTGCCACAAAGTACCTCTGTGCCTAGGAATTCCCACAGACAGTCAGGTAGCTCCACAGCCACTGCAGCTCCACCAAGTTTCCCCTTTGGTGTTTCTCTCCTTACCTTTGTAAGTAAATTAGTCGACAATTGCCCTGGTTTAGGGAAAACTCCCCCTTTTGCCCATCACTCCCTGGGAGCCACTCCGGTGAGCCAGTTTAGGACTGTGGAGGAAAGGAGATAAAGCCAAAAACACCTAGCACCCTGGAGGGGACTAGACACCCCGAATTGATCCTCTGGAGGTTCACTTGTGCTTTACCCCCAGAAGCAGCAAGTTCTAGAAGACAGACCAAGGACTCCTGCACCGTGGAGCTTTCCCATGCACAGGTACTCGCACACCTGCGTGAGCTCTTCCAGGGGTGCAAGGCCCCACCAACATATACACCCTCAGCAACCCAAGTTCAACTTCCAGTTTGCGCACCATCCCCGGCAGCTTAGCTTCCCCTCTCCTCCTCCCAGGGCCGCTTCTCTCTGCTCATTGTCAGTGCAAGCGTCAGGCTAGGGTGGGTAAAGCCCCCTGCATGATCTGCCGGCCCTCTGCCACCATGCACTCTGTGGTGTCTAAAGGGAGCAGGTTGGCTGCACCAGCCACTTACTTTTACAGTCTTTGGGCAACCGTGGTTGCCAGCCGCGGAGCTTCCCAGCCAGCTGCTAGCTCTTTAAGCAATGAGCCAACTGGAGTGCTTAAGAAACCGCCGTGTAGACACAACCATGGCAGCTGCCCGTGCCAGTTCCCCCATGGGGGCACCTTTGTGCTCCAAGCTCCCACACGCACTGTGCTCCAAACCAGAGGGCCGATGCAAGAACTAGCAAGATAGCGTTTCTTTTGGAGGTCTGTCTTCTGAACCAGGTCCAGAAAGGGCTGGACTCGTTTCTTACAAGATTAATAACTGTTAACGCCCCTCTTTCCTCAACATCCTTAGCGAAAACTACCAGATGCTCTTTCTCATTCTCTGTCAGGGCCGAGTTTGAGGCAAAATTAGGTAGATAACCCCTAAAAAGAGAATAGAAACTTATCATGCAGGGAAAGACCCTCAAGGGCTCGAGAAAAGAAAAGTAAAATGAGCTGTTTTCTGGCGTTTTAGACTGCAGCATGGGAGTGGGAAGCAGGGGGGAAGAAAGAAGTCTGGGGCAAAAAAGGAATTTAAGTAGCAAGACTGCAAGTATCCCCACCTTAATCTGAATGCTGTTTTTGAACCCTCTAAACTATTCTTGCTCAAATTGTAAGGAAAGCTATTTACTCCATAAACTAATCTAAGGCCTCCATTATTTTAAAAAGTAAGGATTTGCTTAGTCATTGGGGGGGGGGGGCAGACACAGAAGTATCAAGAGTTCAAAGTCAGCCTGGGTTACAAAGCAGGACCCTACCTCCTACCCCTAAAAAACTTTAGAGTTGGAAAATTTTTCCCACTTGTGATATAAAGTCCCTACCAAAGACTGAGTGATACATAAGATGCAGTCCCCTTATAACATAGCTTATATTGCACGAATTCAGGAATACTGCTAATCAGCCCACTGCCTGGAGGACCCAGTTGGGGATCTTTCCCAATTGCAGTTCAGTAACAGTGTGTCTTGGCCTGGCATTTGAGATGCACGAATTAGCAACATTTAGATTTATGAAGTATGTAGTGGGAGTACAAAAAGAAAAGCAAATCCAGATTTAGGCTTTTACCTTTTAAAAATATATATTTTTTGATTTACATATATGTGTTTGTGCCTGCTTGTCTGCATGTGTATCATGTGTGTTCAGGTGCTCACAGAAGCCAGAGGAGGCATCAGAACTGGAGGTTCTGAGCTACCAAATGTAGGTGCTAGGAACCAAACCCAGGTCCTCTGCAAGAGCAGCAAGTGCTTTTAACCACTGAGCCATCTCTCTAGCCCTGACTTCTGCCACTTGAAAGTGACTGAGAAATCAAGGTCAATTTTTTTCCTGTGCCTTCATGTATGGAGTTCAATAGACACTACCCAGACAGGCCTAATCTGATAACCTTTTTAAATCCAGCAACTGCACAGAATGTAGAGAAGGAAAAGGAGGAGGAGGAGGAGGAGGAGGAGGAGGAGGGGGAGGAAGACGAAGGGGGGAGGAGGTAGAGGAGGAGGAGAAGAAGAAGAAGGAGAAGGAAGAGGAAGAGGAGGAGGTAGAGGAGGAGGAGGAAGAGGAGGGGGAGGAGAAGGAAGAGGATGGGGAGGAGGAGAAGGAAGGAGAGGAGAAGCAGGGGAATTGTATGGTTAGGAGCAGTATCTTGGCCAGTCTGGGAGAAGAGAGCCTACTTTTTCCTTCAGGTTGAAAGAAGAAAACCCCTTGCTTCTGGAATTGCATTGGATGAACTAACTGGGTTGCAGGATAACACCTGGCACCCTCTTTTCTTAACTCTGAGAAGGTGAGTTGTAACTGTTCAATGACTAGTTCTAGATTCCTATTAGATGTTTACATCTCAATTCATACTACAGATGCTAAACTAGGACCTGTGGCTAGAATTTCTAGCTAGAATTCCTTTCAAACAAGCTTTTGTGATTGATTCTCCATTATTCCTATGTGACTGTGATGTATCCATTTACGTATGTTTATAATCAAAGTATAAGTTCTGGAGTACCTACCCAATTGTAATGTCAGTGGCAGAGCTGCTTGTGAATGAATAATCAGAAGCCCACAGAAAATCTACCCCACAGTTCCAAGTTTGCACTGAGGCTCCCTTCTGTTGAACTTCTAGACCACTTGTTATCAGAGCTCTAGTCACAGATGGGTTCAAATTCTGACTCTAAGCTGGGTCTAGTGGCACAGCCTTACAATCCCAGCTACTCAGGAGGCTAAGGCAGGAAAACGGCAAGTTCAAGACTTGACTTGACTGAGTGACAAAGAAAGTTCAAAGCCAGGGTAGAAAAGTTAGTGAAATCTTGTCTCAAAATTAAAAGTAAAAAGAGGGTTAAAACTCAGTGGTAGAGTTGTTTGCCTGCTAGTACCACAAAGCATAAAAAGATAAATAAGGAAACAAATCTTGGCTCCAGTTGAAATTCCTACAGTGTGATAACTGCACTATGGTTTTGTAAGAAAATGTCTTTCAGATGTATATTGAGATATTTAGAGGGATAATATAATGATACATGCAGTGTATACTCAGTTTGATCAGAGAATGCATGGGGCGTGTACATTTTTATATACAGAGAGCGAGAGAGCGAGAGGGTGTAGATGGAAGGAGAGAGAATGATAAGCATACATAAAAGGTGAACAGTTGGTGGATCTAAGTGAAGCATATATGGGTGTTCAGTGTTCTTTTAACTTCCCTGCACTTTTTAGGTGTTGCCAAAATAAAATTTAAAAAAAGAGTGAGGATACAATTTTAGCTCTGCCTGCCCTTATCCACTGCGTTAGGGCAAATGATTTACTCTATGTTGACTTGAGTTCTCTCGGCTCTAAAATGAAGACACTAACACAACGCATCCCGAAAGGCTGTTATGAGGATTAAAGTGATCTAGTAAGACTGCTTTCACATGGTCCCTTGGGAAGTCTCAAAACCTGGTAGAAATTTAACATTAAACTAAGTATCATCTTTTATTATTTTCCAGTTGTTTTACATGCATGTATCTTACCTCCTTAGCTTACGTTTTAAGCCTTCAGAGGTCAAGGCACATTTCTGACATCCACCATAGTAGCTGGCACAGTGCAGAGTAGATAGAGCACTTTCTTGAGTGATTTTGAAGTACCACTCTGTGGGATCTGTGGTCGTAGCACTGGCTTGAAAATGGTCACATGCCTCATGGCCAGTCATTATTTGTGGCAGACTGCTAGAGGGAATGTTGGCATAGCATGGTGGAGAAGAGATTAGCAATAATAAGTCATGATGAATGAATATAACAATACAGAGTGATGGAAGTTATATGAATGTTCTCTATCCTCTCTCTCTCTCTCTCTCTCTCTCTCTCTCTCTCTCTCACACACACACACACACACACACATATTTTATAATGGGATTTTTGGACAGTGGTTGACCATGGATGATGGAAACCATTGTAAGCAAAACCTCAGATAAAGGGAGAGTATTGTGTAGACATTTGTTAGTGGTAGTTCCCAATCTAAACTACTTCTTTTTCCTCCTCCTTCTTGTTCTTCTCTTCATCTGCCACCATAAAATCTTCAGTATCATTGGCATCACCTTTGCATGGACACCTCAGCTAGGATTGGAGGAAGAAGAGACAGCCAATTAAGTCAGGCTTGTTTTTGTGGTGGACGAAAGCAACTAGATTTGGAGGAAGTCTGTATTACGCAGAATGTTTAAAACACAGTTTTATTACTTTAAAGCTATATATTCAACAACAGAAAGTTGGCTCTAGGTATGGTCCAAGGGAACCCTTTTGACTGAAAAGAGATGACAAGAGTTTGTAAACAGACATTGTGAAATGTTCTAAGCACATACCCCATCCTCTTGCCTGCATGATTTGCTTCTTTCCTAAGTGGAAACTGGGGCTCAGAAGGGGTCACTGAGATTAAGAGTAAAGGTGTGAGGATACAGAAAACATTTGCCAGTTTTTTGCTGAAAGCCTTTATTTCCTGTCTTCTAGCTATATGAGAACTGTTGAAAGAATTTTTTCCACTCTCCTCAAATCTATGGCCTTTGAGAGCCTGGGGATAGAATAGAGTTCAGGATGAAGATAAACCCAATTTTCTTTGCTCTCACCTCCAGCCATGGCCAAAATAATGATCTCCAACTTGAAATCACCAAGAAGGAGAATGCACACACATTTACCACTCACATTTCACTCAGCCCAGAGCTTGGAATAGTGAGGCTACTGAGGCCCCACAGCTGCCACCTTTGGGTCAGAAATTGAGCCAGGAACTTCCCCTATAGGCATTTCTATCCAAAGCCTACATCCTGCCCCAACCATCAGCCAGCTAGGAAGCACCCAGCCAAGAATTCCACTCCCTCTGGTGGTAGGAGACTTGTTTGGCTCAGTTAATAGGATTTCTACCATTTATCCAGGCAGGCAAAGAACTGTTTTGGATTCCTTGTCTAGACGTCTGAGAAAACCGCCTGGGTCTGGACACAGTGATTCACACTGACTTACCCAAACAGCCTCCTGCGGTTTTAAATTTTTAATTTCCTTCCTTCCTTCCTTCCTTCCTTCCTTCCTTCCTTCCTTCCTTCCTTCTTTCCTTCCTTAACAAAATAAAAATGAGTTCCTGGTCTTAGGCTATTGGAATCCTGAGTTGAGTAATGACTGGTCAGTGAAACAAGTAGAACCATATAACCTGGAAGGATGGCTCAGGAGTTAACAGCGTATACTGCTTTTTGCAAAGGACCTGAGTTCGGGTCCCAGCACCCACACTGAATAACTCACAATTGCTGAAGTCCAGCTTCAGGGGACCTGATACCATCTTCTGGTCTCCAAGAACTCCCTAAAAGGAAGAAAAATTGTCATAACATTCTAACACTACACAAAAATATAAAATAAGACTGGCCCATTTCTTCTCTTGGCACCCCAGACCTCTGGACTGCCCTCTTGGCCCAGACTCCCCATTGCTTCCTGATCCTTTGCACCCAGACTAACCCAATTCCTCAGTCTAGTCCCCTGGGGCCCTCAAAGCTGTTCCCTTCCCCACTTCACCTTTGTATACCTGGACCAAACTTCATCCCTGCCCAACCCAACCCCCACCTTCCTGATGCCAGCATCTTTCCTGGATAGGTTCAACCATGCCCACTACTCCTTGACTCCACAACCTCATTCACTCTCCCAGCTCCCCGATCCCATCTCTCCTCCTAGTGTGGGCACTGACCCATTACTTCTCTTGGCATCCAAGACCTGTGGACTACCCTCTTGGCCCAGACTCCCCACTGCTTCCTGATCCTTTGCACCCAGACCAACTCAAGTCCTTAGTCTAGTCCCCTGGAGCCCTCAAGGCCTATTCCCTCCCCCACCTCACCTTTGCATTCCTGAGACCAGCCTTCAGCCCTGGCTGTCCCACCCCCAACCTGGATTCCTGAGATCAGTCTCCTTCCCTGCTTGCTCTGGATTCCAGAGACCAGCCTCCTTCCCTGACTGCCTGAGGAGTATGGAATCCTACCTCTACCTAGCAATCCTCCCAAATTTTACTGTGCCTGCTGACTAGAGGGATCTAGACCTTAGGAGGAAGCCTGAAAGCATCTGATCTTCATCCAACTTGGGCCTCTGTGGGAACTCCTGAGAAGCAGGATGAAAGCCATCTAACCACTCCAATATAAAATCAAAAGAGAGAACATGAAGCCTAGACCAACCAGCTTTTCATTCCCAACAAGTAAACCACAAAGGCACATAAAGTTTACAAATAGAAGCAGACCTAAACTTAACAAAGGAAGGATTGAGTCTCACACAAGAATCAGAACCTACAAAGGAAATCCATATGTCAAAGTCACAGAGAAAAAATAATAACATGAAAAACCCAAATAATATATCCCCACCAAGTACCAACAGTCCTGTAGAGGAGTACAATGAGAACTCCCTAGAGATAACACAGGACACAGAATTGAAAAGAACAATTATAAACATGATAAAAGAATTCAGTGAATTTAAAGAACACACAAAGAAAGAAATCAAAGGACTGAAAGAACATAGGGAGAAACTTCTGAATGAATTCAGAAGAGAGTTAGAAATATTGAAGAATACTCAGGCTGAAATGAAGAAGGAAGTAAAACACTCAATAAGCCTAGAAGTGACAGGAGAAAGCCTCACCAATAGGATGAATGAAATGGAAAACAGAATATTAAGATAAATTAAGATATCACTGGAAGATAAAGTGGATGAATTACACCACTCAAGGGAAGATTATGAAAAATGTAAGAAAATACAAGAATGGAGTATGCAGGAATTGTACGACACCATAAAAAGACCAAACTTACTCAACATAGGCACAGAGGAAGGAGAAGAATCTCAGGATAATGGTATGGAACAGATCTTCTACAGGATTACAGAAGAAAATTTCCCAAAATTAAAGAAAGACATGCCCATACAAATACAAGAAGCACATAGAACACTGAATAGACAGGACTAGAAAACAAACTCTCCAGAATTACAGCTGACTTTTCAGTGCAAACTATGAAAACCAGAAGAGCCTGGACCAAAGTATTCCCAGTACTAAATGACCACAGATGCCAACCCAGATTACTTTACTAAGCCAAAATGTCTATCATAGTTGAAGGGGAAAGAAAAATCTTCCATGACATAAATAGGCTGAAAGAATTCATGTCCACAAAACCAGCCCTTCAGAGACTTCTTGAAGTAATACAAAGAGCTGAAGAAAGGAACAACTATAACCAAGTGGTAACAAAAAGAAACTTAGTGAAGGTATAACTATGGAAATGCACAGCTACACCAAGAATGTGAACAGAAATCAAAATGATAGGAATCAATACACATCTCCCATTTATTACTTCAAATATCAATGGATGGAACTCCCCAGTCAAAAGACACAGACTAGCTGAATGGATTAAGAAACAAAACCCATCTTTTTGTTGTCTTCAAGAAACCCGTCTCACTTTCAAGGACAGGTACTACCTTAAGGTGAAAGGATAGAAAAAATTATTCCAACTGAATGGTACTAAGAAAAAAAGGAGTTGCAATTCTAATATCTGACAAAATAGACTTCAAACTAAAACTAATCAGAAGAGATAAAGAGGGCCACTTCATTCTGATCAAAGAAACAATGGACCAAGAAAATAGTACAATCATGAACAAAACTCTATTGCACCCAACTTCATAAAATGGTACTACAGGACTTTAAGACCCAGATTAATCCCAACTCATTAATACCCCATAATCAACAGAGAGACATCTGAATTAAACAATACCATACATCAAATGGACCTAACAGACATCTACCAAATACTCCACCCAAGCACCAAAGAATATACTTTCTATTCAGCACCCCCATGGAACCTTCTCCAAAATCGACCACATACTGGGGCACAAAACAAGCCTCACCAGATAAAAAAAACATTGAAATAATTCCATGCATTCTATCAGATCACAATGTAATAAAGCCTAAAATCAACAACAGAAGAAATTCTAGTAACTACATGAACACATGGAGGTTAAACAACACACTCCTGAATGATAACTGGGTCAAAAGAGAAATTAAGATAGAAATAAAAGTATTCCTGGAACTAAATGAAAACGACAATACAATACAACAAAACCTCTGGGACACGTTGAAAGTAGTTCTCAGAGAGAAGTTTATAGCTCTAAGTGCCAACATTAAAAAAATCAGAAAGAACACAAATAAATGACAACATTGCAACTCAAGACACTTGAAAAGCAACAAAAAATGAAACCCAAACCCAGTAAACAAGAAGAAATAACAAAAACTAGAGGAGAAATTAGTGAATTAGAAAAAAAGAAAACAAAACAAAAAAATCAATGAATCCAAGGGCTGGATCTTTGAAAAGATAAACAAGACTGATAGACCGCTAGCCCAGTTAACCAAAAGAAGGAAAGGGATTTTGGAACTGAACTCCAAATCAACAAAATCAGAGATGAAGGGGGAAATATCACAACAGACACCAAAAAGATCCAGAACATTACAAGGGAATATTTGAAAACCTATACGCTACTAAATTTGAAAACCTAAAAGAAATGGACAGGTATCTAAAAGCATGAGAATCACTAAAACTAAACCAAGAAGAGATCAACAGCTTAAACAAAACCATAGTGCATAAGGAAATTGAAACAGTAGTATAAAACCTCCCAAGTTTAAAAAAGAAAGCCTAGGACCAGATGGATTTACAGCAGAATTCTACCAGAGATTTAAAGATCTATATCTAATACTACTTAATTTATTTAAAAAGATAGAAATGGAAGGAGAACTTCTTAATTCCTTCTATGAAGCCAGCATCACTCGAATACCAAAACCAGGTTAAGATACAACCAAAAAAGAAAACTATAGACCCATATCCTTAATGAACATAGATGCAAAAATTCTCAACAAAATACTTGCAAACCGCATACAGACACACATAAAAAAGATCATCCACCATGATCAAGTTGGCTTTATTCCAGACATGGAGGGATGATTCAATATATATAGGTCAATAAACATCATAAATCGTATAAATGGACTCAAAGACAAGAAACACATGGTCATCTCAATAGACACAGAGAAGGCCTTTGACAAAATTCAACGTGCATTTCTGTTCAAAGTCCTAAAGGTAATTGGACTAGAGGGAACATACCTCAACATTATTAAAGCTCTATACAACAAACCCACATCCAACATCATTCTAAATGGAGAAAAACTGGAAGCATTTCCATTTAAATCAGGAACCAGACAAGGCTGCCCATTATTTCCACTCCTTTTTTAACAGAGTGCTTGAAACTCTTGCAAGGGCACTAAAACAAAAGAAGGAAATTAAAGGAGTAATAATTGGAAAGAAAGAGATCAAATTATTCCTTTTTGCAGAAGATAAGATATTATATCTCAGAGATGCCAAAAATTCCACCAGAAATCTCCTAGAAATGATTAACACTTTTTGGTAAACTGGCAGATTAGAAAATTAACCTACAAAAGTCTGTAGCCTTTCTATACACCAATAACAAGCAATCAGAGAAAGAGTACATGGAAACACTCCCTTTCACAACACCCTCAAAAAATAAAATAAAATAAAATAAAATAAAATAAAATAAAATAAAATAA
>NW_008330298.1:3646971-3658571 GCF_000622305.1 Nannospalax galili
TGTCAACAGGGAGGTAAAGGAAAAGAAAGAACCTGAAAGAGAACAGTAGGAAACAGGCCTTAATAAGGGAGATATGGATAAAAATTGGGTTAGTTTAAGGGAGGGGGGGAGGGAAGGGTACACAAGGAACCTAGGGGATAAAGGGAAAGAAGGAGCTCAAGAGAGGTAGGACCGTAGGAGAAGGGTATTATTAAGGGAGAAAGGGGGGAAATGGGAGCACCTTAAGTGGGAAAACCATGATGGAGGAGTGAGACAGTGCGAGAGATAAATAATGCCAGGCTAGTTTTGAAAACCAAAGGGAACCATATTACTCCTACAACCTACTGACAAATTATACATAGCAGATCAAGAAATATATGTCTAGGTAAGGTTTATCTGAGAACAATAGGTCTATGCCCAAGATTTATCTACATGACACACAGTAATTAAATGTAAAAGACTGGTGGAACTAACCTTCTTGGATGTTTAACAGACATACCTTGAGGCCTATAATAATTTGCTCAGAGGGACATAAAGGACACTTTTTGCTCCTTGCCCTCCTAGGTCGACTAGCTCCAGGGGACTATGAGCATCTCTCAAAATGTCCTGTAAGTGTGGTGGGTCACATATCCTCTTGATCAAGGAGGCTGAGGAGACCCCACCAGATGGACTTGAACCAGTGTCCAGTCTACAAAGAGGAGGGTCAATACAGAGGAATCATTTCCTCCATGCTTCTAAGCGAACCCAACCATGGTCGAGCAGGACCTTTGACTTATCTTCACATAGGCAGAGCTGGTAAAAAAAAAAAAAAAGGAGCCAGGGGCTCCTCCCAGGCCCATGTGACCCCAAGGAACAGTTCCTCAAACGACCTTAAGAATAAAACTAAATTGGTTTATCTGGGCCAACTGTATGGCCTTAAACACCCAAAAGGAAAGTATAACCAAAGATTAAAGGGGCCAATATAATTTCTTGAGTCCATATCCATAGTTAAAGGCTACATAACAAGCAACAATACCTTCTTTTGAGTTTTTGGCCAGGGTGGCCAAAGGGACTCCGAGATAGTAACCCAGCATAGAACTGGGGAAATGAGCAGCAAACCCCAATCTTGTCTAAAGGAATATTGACAACTGATTGCTGCTAGATGAGGAACAGCTGACCCTCCTAAAACAAAGACCTCTAGATAGGCTGACTAGATTCACCAGAAGGGCAAGTAGTGGGGAATGGCTGGGGGTGCCAACAACACAGCAGACAGTATCAGGGATATCAGAGTATAAGGGCTCTAGTGGGGGGAGGGAGGCTATGGGAGGGTGCCATCTGTGAAGGGGGCGTATAGTTGAATAAGGCAGTTTGGGATGTTCTGTGTGATACACACACACACACACAAATCAACAAATTAAAAAAATGTATTATATTTGAGGAGGAAGCACAGAAATTTACACCATGTTAATTAGTAGAGATGATAAACATTACCATTGAAATCTACCTCATGACTTCATAGACATACACAGGCGCCAAGGATCCAAGTGCAACCAATTATGACTAGTAATAATCAGATACATACAGCCTGCCTCTACCTCCCGAGTGCTGGGATTAAAGGCATGTGCCACCATGCCCAGCCCTCTTTTCTAAGAGTGACTAGGGGAGAGATGTTCAGCAGTCATAGGTCACTGGTCGTGGGTGCCCACATGATGGCTAACAACCATTCTATCTCAATGCTAGGGGATCCGGTGTCCTTTTCTGATTAGGCATTACATGATATGAGTGTGCTTACATACATGCAAACAATACACTCATACATATAAAGTAAAAATTACAAAAAGATTAAAAATAATAATAATATATCTTCAAACATAAAAATTTGCTCCTTAATAGTTAGTAGATGTGAAAGACATTACCATTGAAATCTACCTAACGACTTTATATCCATGGTCAGATGCCAAGGAGCTCAGAAAGTAAATGACTGTGACTAGCAATAATCAGATATATAGAGATTTGAATCGCATGTGCAAACATCTTAATGTCAATTGCATTAAAAATGAATTTTTCTGTATGAAACTTAATTTTAACAATGAAATTGAGATCTTTTTTAAAGGTTAAAACCTCATTTAATGTTATGTCTTATAGGGTTTATACTGAGTACAATATTGTATAACTGTAATAATTCAACTGTAAACCTAAAAATTTACAGCCAATTTTGAAAGAGATGCATCTTAGCTCTGGAAATTGTTATTGAATATGTCAATGCTGTTGTAATGAAATGCTTCTTCTAAGTAAAAAAAAATCAAAGTACCATAAACATTCAGGAAATTACATAAGACTCTCAGGAAATAATTTTTTGTGATAATAATAATGGACATTTTAGCCACTGCAGTCAATTTTTCAGTTGGGACAACTTTTTTGTTCCTTGTATTGAGAAATATTAAATATACAGATGGACAACAGCCAGACCATACATGACAAGAGGACTTTGACCCAGAACCTCTGCAGTAACCAGCCAGGAAGTCAAATTGCAGCTTCTCAGAGGCTGACCTTAACAGTCAAGACATCCTCATATGTCAGATATTCTCTATTGTTGCCACTATCTTACCCTGCCTTTTCCAATTCGGGAAAAATCAGAGAAAAGCAAGTATGCTGTACACGTCAGTCTAACAGGAAGTCACACTTCTAGTTAACCAGCTTCCCCAAGGCAATGCCTCCAAGCAAGGTATATCTAGAACCTTCTTGGTTTTTTACCATTAAACTTTTCCAGGGGGCTGGAGAGATGGCTTAGTGGTTAAGAGCTCATGTTGGTCTTCTAGAGGACCTGACTTCAATTCCCAGTGTCCATGGAGGGTAGCTCACAACTACCTGTAACAACTACCCCAGTTCAAGGGGATCTAATACATCTGGTTTCCAAGGGCACCTGTACTCATGTGCACATACTCACATAGGGACACACATACACACAATTAAAAATAAAAATATGGCTGGAGAGATGGTTCATCAGCTAAGAGCACTGGTTGTTCTAGCAGAAGACCATAGATTCAAATCCCAGCACCCACATGGCAGCTAACAATCATCCATAACTCCAGTTCCAAGGGATCTGCCCCCTTATGACATCATGGGCACTGCATAGCATAGGTACACTTAGATTCATGCAGGTATAACACTCAAACACATAAAAAATAAAAATAAGTCTTCCAAACTTTTCTAGTTGCACCTACCTTTGAATATCTACCGATGCAAAATTCTCCTTTGTTATAGTTATCTCTGAAAAGATGGCCCTGTTTGATTCTCATTTAAGTAGTCTTCAGTTATTCCACACTGTCATACTCATTGGCTGCTTGCTCCAGCATTAGCTTCGGCTACCCACAAGGTCTATACTGGCACACTTGAAATATCCCAATCACATTGTAATATGGTATTCTTATGATTAAGTGCTATGCCTCCTGTGACACTTTTGGGCAGCTTGGTAGCTTGGTATTAGCCAGCTGTACCACTCAGGCTCGGAATGTGAAATGGAAGCCACTATAGAAAGCAATATGGTGATTCTTCAAAAAAAAAAATTAAACATGGACTACCTTATGATCCAGCAAACCCATTTCTGGATATATTCAAAAGAATTGAAGACTTGAACAGATATGTGTACACCCATATTCATAGCATCATTTACAATAACAATGCAAATGTCTATCAGTGGGTGAGTGGACAAATTCTATGGAGTCTATCCACACAGTGGAATAGTATTCACCTTAAAAAGGAATGAAATCCTGACACATGCTTCAATGTGCATGAACCTTGAAGACATTATGCTAAATGAAATAAGTCAGAAAATATAAATATTATATCTAATTCTCTGAGATACCTAGGGTGGTTAAATTCATAGAGACAAAAAGTAGAACCATGCTTTCCAAGGGCTGAAGGGAATGGCTTAACAGGAGTGGGGTTTTAGCTTTACAAGATGAAATGAATTCACTGGATGGGTGGTAGTGGCACGCTAATCTCTGCTGAATTTCAGGAATTTCCTAGAACCAAATAAACACACCTATGTAAGTTCAAACCAAAGAAACAACACTTTTCTGCCCTAGTAAAAAGTTGTTCCTGGGCTGGAGAGATAGCTCAGAGGTTAAGAGCACTAACTGCTCTTGTGGAGGACCAGGTTCAATTCCCAGTACCCACATGGTGGCTAACAACCATCCGTAACTCCAGTTCCAGGTGTCCAATTGGATGCCTTCTTCTGACCTCCCTGGGCATTGTATGACACGGGTGCACTTACACACATGCAGGCAATACACTTGCACACATAAAATAAAAATAAATATTTTTTAAAAGTTGTTCCTCCACCAGGTTAACATTTTGAAAAGAAATTTGACCAAGAATGTCCCATGCTCTTTAAGTCAAGGCTTTCAAGGTTCCTCATGATCTGGCCTTGAAGGCCTGCTGACTTTGCCAACCTCAGATACCACCCTGTTTCCCATGATCCGCTGTCCATACTGGACTTCTAGTTGACTCTCTGCAGGGCCTTCACACATACTGTTTGTTCCCTCTACCCAAAATACCCTTCCCTCTATTCTTTGCCTAAAGAATACTCATCCTACAAGCCTCAGCAAAATTCTCAATGCCTTAAAATCCCCCTCTGATCTCCTTAAAGTCAGAATTCCTATTATTTGTCCTCATAGCATATACACCCCTCTTCTAGAACTTTAATAAATTTGTTTTATAAAAATTTAATTCTATTTCATTTACTTATTTTATGGTGGTGGTGGTGATGTGTGTGTGTGTGTGTGTGTGTGTGTGTATGTGTGTATGTGTGTATGTATGTATGTACTTCTGGAGGTCAGAAGACATCTTTTGGGAGATGGTTGTCTTCTTTTACCATGTGGATCCTGGGGATCAAACTTAGATTGTCACGCTGTTACAGACACCTTTCCCTGCTAAGACACTTTACCAACCCCCATAAGTGTGTTTTAATATTCATTTATGTGATTAAGCAATTAAATATAGCTGGCTTCCCAACTACATTACAAGTTCCACAATAGTTGGGAGTATTTGTGCCTTTGCTTATCATTATAGCCAGCATATTGTCCAGTCATAGTTGAGTGCTTAATAAATATTCATTTATGAATGTATGAAAGAATGAATAGCAAATTGAAATAGTTGCAGAAAATTAAAATGACATACAGTTATGTTTTTAAAGCATAGAATTCTCTTTTTGTTCAAGCACAGGTTTCTTAAGAATCCTGACTAGAACAAGGTGTGATAGATAGTACTATCCTTATAAGCCCAACACTCACAAGGCTTGGGCAAGACGATACTGAGTTCAATGCCACTTTAGGTATGGAGGAGGAGGGGGGGAGGAGGAAGAAGAGGAGGAGGAGGAGGGTGGCAGAGGGAAAGGAGGAGGGAGAAGGGGAGAAGAAAAGAAGTGGGGTCTTTCCTTGAGTCTTAAAGGTCCTCCAAGCCCCCTCTCTTAAGATGACAATGATCTGAATATGTGGGACAGGTTCATAGGTCATAGGGACTATATGCTTCCTCTCTTCCATAGCCCAATTAGCCTCCAGTTCTAATTGTGCTGATGCTTAGCCAGAGGTAGGCAATCCTGTATCCTAGCAAGCAAAAACATACGATCTTTTAAGTAGTGAAACAGCTAACATTCACTTGCCTCCTCCTGGAGGCTTTGCCTTCTGACGAACTGTCCCCAATCCTAGCCCCACAATGTGATATGACATTCCATTCAAGTAATTTCATAGGTGCCTTTTCACAAGTAGGTCCTTGAGTATAGGACACACTTTTCAGTTCTTTTGTCTCACAGTCTATCTTATGCCTGTAACAGAGCTTTCCTTGTAAACCTGGATGCAGCTCAGACTGCCGATTCATTAGCAGAATAATCAGGTAGTTACTCATTGAAGACGAAAGAAAACTGGAAGACTTTCTGAAAGAAAAAGCAACAGAAATTACAGTTAAACAGGGTTCCTAAATAAGCCAAATACGATTAAGAACAAGAAATACAGAGTCTGACAGCAGCAGGTTGGAAACCCAGCTGTATTGAACACTAAATGTACATTCTTGAGCAAGTTGCTTGCATGCAATGTGCCTCAGTTTTCTTAACTACGAAAAGAGGGATAGTAACAGCCCTACCTTGTAAAACTGTGAACAAGTTGTAGTAAGGTCATGCTTGAGAAGTTTCCAGCACAGTATCTACAGTATGGGAAATGTGCCAAGTCATCAGCTCTTTGATGGTGATGAGGGTAATATTGGCCCATCCCAAGAGGGTAAACATCTATAGGCTTGGGCTCCCATTACTGTTTATTCATAAAACGACTGGCATAAATACCTGGTTGTCTTCTGAAGTTTGCACACCTAATTGCAAGGAGTCAGTAAGTACTCTCATAATTTAGAGAAATGCCACCAGGAATTGTGGGAATTTGAGGGTACATATATGGCATGTTATAAATGGTGGAGCTCATGGCATTAGAGAAGAAAATATATCCTTGAAATTCACCAAACCATGCTTAAAAATATATTTACAAGGGGATACATAAATATAAAATTCACATAGTATTCACAAGTCCTTGTTTAAACACCTTTAGGCTGAGTCTCTCCCTCTCTCCCTCTCTCTCTCATTTTTGTGGCACTGCAAAGGAAACTCAGGACTGACACATGCCAGGCAAGCACTCTAACACTGAGCTATACCCCAGCCCTGACTTCCCTCTTGCTATCCAGTTGCCTATTAGACATCTCTACTTGCATGTCCTATGGACAGTGAGACATTCAAGCTGCCCTAAACTGAGCTCTTCCTGCCCCTTAACCCACAGTATCTTAAGACTTCCCTTGCTACCCAATTTCTCAAGTCAAGAACTAGAAACTCAACCTCAGCTATGTGTGATTTTGAACTCCAAAATAGCTTTCTTTTTAAAATAATTTATTATTTTTATTTTATGTGTGTGAGTGTATTGCTTCCATGTATGTAAGTGCACCCATGTCGTGCAATGCCTGCGGAGGTCAGAAGAGGGTGTTGGATCCCCTGGAACTGGAGTTACAGACAGTTGTCAACTGCTAACTCATCAGCTTTCCTTCAGACGGAATAGTCTTCTTAATAGTTCTTGTGCTATATAACTCAGTTCATTCCATCTCCACTATCTACAAAACTGAATTTAAAAAGTTCAATCTTCCCAAGTTAATTCCTTGCTTTCAAAACACCTCCATGCCTTCCCAGAGCCTGTGGGGTAGAATGAAAACACCTGATAAGACACAGGCCACAGTCAAATTGTGTCCAACAATTTTCTTTTGAAGGCTTCAGAGAGCTTTTGTCAACCAGAGGGAAACTATTGGAAATAAAAGTGTTCCCCTTTCCTCCCTCAGTGTGATGAGTCTTGCCTACTTTTCAAGACTTACTCAAGCCTCACTGCCTCTGTAGCTCTCCCCCAACTTGCACATTAATATTCCCTATAAAGCTCTGAATAGAACTATCACATGTAATTGCCTGCTCAAACTGAGGCCCCTCCATGGGCAGGGGCCATATTTTATCCATCTTTATTTTTAATATTCAACATAATACTGACTCCAAAAAAGGCATTCAGTAAAGGCTTATGGAATGAGTTAATAGCCTCATTAAGTCCCTAACCCAAAGAACAATAGGTCAGTGTATAATGAATAGTTCCCTAACTTTGGAAAGGACAGTATGTGAAAATTTTTAAGGGACTTAAGTTCCGGCTTTGACCTTGACTGGTGTTCAGTGTGCACGACTGCTTGTTCCAGCCAAACTCTTTCATCTTCATCCCAGATAAGAAACACATGGAGAAACAACGGTGCCATAGTTTTGATAATTTTTCAAATAGTTGCTCTATCCTTTCCAACATCTCTTCCAGTAATTTGGACCTAGTTAAGAACTTCCACATGAAGAAGGACCAATCTTATTCCCACACAAAAGAGATTTACTGTTTTGAACATCTGGAAGGCTTGTTGCCTGGGCACGTCTGGCACCCAAAATAGACCACCTTGCTGGAATAGCTGGCTTTATAAGGAATTTCAGACTGAGCAGAAAGAGCAGTGGGGAATTAGCTCTTCTCCCTCTGTCATTCTACCAAAGACCTTAAGACTCAGAGAAAGGAGTACCTGCCTGAAATCCCTTGGGGGGTATGATAACAACAGATTCCCAGGATGGACTCTAAATCCATGAAATTAGAATTAAAATCTGAGGAATTTAAGCTGAGAACATTGAACTATTCCATGCCAAACCAATCTTGTCTCCTCAAACCCATTCACCGGCATAGATTTTATTCTTTTTTAAAAAATATTTTTTTATTATTTTTATTTTATGTGTATGCATGTATTCAGCACAGTAGTGTCTTATACAGGCGGATTATTTAGTCTCCTCATTGCTATGACAAAATACCTGACAAAAAGCTACCTAAGGAGGAAAGGCTCATAGTTTAAGAATGCAGTCCATCATGGAAGGGAATTCGAGGTTGAAGGAGTTTAGGGCAATGTGTCACATGGCATATGCTGTTGGAAATAAGAGAAAGATGAATGCTGATGGTTTCTCTTTTTCATTCAATTCAGACACAATCTGTGGACTGGTGTCACTTACATTCATGATGGCTCTGCACTTCAACCCAATATAGAAATTCCCTTACAGGTATGCCCAAAGGTTTGTCTTCTAGGTGATTCTCCATCTTGTCAAGTTCACAATCAGTGTTATCCATCATAGCAGGTTTCTTTGGTGACAGTGAAAAAGTGAAAATGGACACAGAAAGTCAACTCAAAGTCTACCTGAGAGGATCAAAGAGGAGTTGGTCTAGCAACAATCTCCAAATGTTGCCATCTCTCCTATTTTCTAATCATCATGGTTATCTTTAACCAAAATGACACTGGATTGAAAGGTTTTACTTCTTAGGATAATAAAGGACTCTCTCAAATTTTTTATATTAATTTTCCTTCTGGGGAGAAAAATGGACATCCCCAAATAAACTGACATGATTACTTTGACATACATCTAGGTTGCAATCATATACTTTGTTGGTGTCTATCCCTAGCCTAGGCAGAAATCCCAGATAACCAAGAAGACTAACCACCTCCTAAAATTTCCTTACAGGGACTGGGGAGATGGATCCATGGGCAAAGTGCTTATTGTGCAAGCATGAGGGCCTGAGTTCAGATCCCCAGCACCTACAGGATATCTTGGCATGGAAGTGCATGCCTGTAACCCCAGTGCTCTGGGAGCAGGGGGAGAAAGGAGGATTTCTGGGGCTTGCTGTTCAGCCAGTCTAGCAGAAATAGTGAGGTCAAGGTTCAGCGAGAGAATCTACCTCAGAAACTAAGGTGAAAAAGCAACTGAGGAAGACATCCTGATCGCAGCCTCTGACCTCTACACATGCCCACACGAGAGAGCACACCTACATAGACATACACACACACACACACACATACACACACACACACCTTCCAGTCATTAGGCTTAGTTGATTAAGGGAAGAAGGTAGACTCACACATTTTGATAAATATTCCAATTAAAAGTATGAGAAAATAGGATTCCTGTTTGAGCCTTGATTTCTCATAAATTCTCACTAAGTTCCTTCCCCAAGATTCTGACCAGTTAAGGCTCTGTTTTGCTGAAAAGACTATGGGTATATACACCTTGTGCCTAGCTTTCCACTGACTCCACTGGCCCTGTAGCCAGCGAAGAAAGGTAGCCAACATGCTTGCTAGCTATAGCCCCAGTCTGACCCTCAAAGTTCCTTCAGTTACTGAAAGGCCACTGCCCTGCTCTGAATGCTTGATCACAGTTGTACAGGCAGGAGCCTTCGTCAGAGGAAGGAATGATGGGTCACTTGTTCACTCACTTGTATCACCAGTCATCCCACTTGCAGGGGACCTGGACAGCAAGTGCCCTCTAGAGCCCATTTATACTCATTTGCATCCATAGCTCATCCAGTCACCCCTCTGAGGGTAGAGGCAATCAGGCAGGATTGCCTAAGCAGGATGACCAGGCCTGGATACACTCAGGTAGGACAGTTACCTAAAGTTTCCCCCCTCCAAAAAAAGTTGAAGCGGTTTTAGGGAAAGCCAGAAGACCAGTGAGGGCTAAGTCATACTTGATTCTTAATTTCCAAAGGCTAGTGAAAATTCAGAAATAGGAGATAAAAGCCAAAAAGTCAGATGCCATACAGTTGCTAGAATGGTGAA
Source organism: Nannospalax galili (assembly GCF_000622305.1). Classification (NCBI taxonomy): domain Eukaryota; kingdom Metazoa; phylum Chordata; class Mammalia; order Rodentia; family Spalacidae; genus Nannospalax; species Nannospalax galili. The sequence goes on from NW_008330298.1 coordinate 3,657,115, forward strand.
AGGACTAGAAAACAAGGGTAGTGTCACAGGAATAAATTCCATTTACTTTGGGGATGGCACAGTAGGGGGCGGGAATTTGAGGTACAACCACAAACCTCAGGGTACATGGACAACATCATAGGTTGAAGCCCAAGGTCATTCCTGGGTAGATGTTATAGCTTTCTGGTACAGGCCAGAGCCTTATTCTCAGGGCATTTGAAATCAAGCAGAGCTTTTCCCTCAGGCAAAAGAGGAGACCTAACCCTAGCACTAGTTGGGTCCCCAAAATATTGAATCTAATAAATGTAATTAACATTATAGTGGGCCCTCCGGCATAGAGGAAGGTATCACTGCTCCCCACATCCCCAGGGCTGGATGCCAGCTTCCAGTTGTTTTCCTATATGTGAGACAAGGTGGCCCTGACTCATGCACATTCGTTCATCAAATCTTCTCTGTGGCTAAGGAAACATATTTGCCAAATTGGGTTGACTTTGCGGTCACAGGTTTCTTCCTTGGTACACTGAGTTCCAAACAACAGAAATAACTTGATCGCCAGCACACGAAGTTAATGCCTTGGAAATGAAACATTTCGGTTTCAGCCTGGCCTGTGCAGTTTGATAATAACACTATGAACCCATTGGTTTTCTGAGCTTCATTCTTCTTAGCTGAAGGCAGAGAAAGCCTGAGAATCCATGGATCAAATAAACATTCTGATATGTTCTTTTTAAGAGAGTCTTGCTGTGTGGTTCAGCAAGCCATGCTGAAACTTCTAATCTTCATGCCTCAGGTTACCCAGTACTAGAATTTCAGATGTGTACCACCACACTCAGCTTTCAGATACATTTTTTGAGACAGGGTCTCATGTAGTTCAGCATGGCTTCAACCTCACTCTGTAGCCAAGGGTGACCTTGAACTTTTCACTCTCCTGCCTCTACCTCCCTTGTGCTGAGATTACAGGTGTGCACCACCACACCCCACTGATGCTGTTAAAATCTCTATGTTTCCATGAGAATGACAACAAATCCTTATAAACCTGGTGTGGGAGAGGAGCATTTCTATGGTCTGTTATGCTGGGGTATTTTTTAACAAGAATAATAAGTACCATCGTGTTGAATTTTTAATTTTAAAATAAAATTAGTTTACGGAATAGCAGGTTTGGCGGTTTCTTGATCGATGGTATTATGTGCATGCTTATATAGTACCTAACCTAATTCTCACCATACTGCTGGACCAGAGATACTACAAATAGGCCCACTTTACATCACAGAATATTTCAGTTGCTTGCTCAGTGTCATACAGCTAATATAAGACAGAACCAAACTTCAACCTTAGGTCTGTTGAACTCTAAACTCCATGTTCTTAGCCACTGCACTTTTTTCTCAAGGCAGAATTTTGGTAAACCTGAGCAGATTCCAGGCCCCACCTCATATCTATTGATGTAGAATTTCAAAGGTTGGCACCAAAAAAAAAAAAAAACA
>NW_008330298.1:3658695-3663806 GCF_000622305.1 Nannospalax galili
CAAACCATTGCATACAAAAATCAAAGGGTTCTGTGGCACTCAGAAGTTTTAAAGTCCTAGTAACACTGTGTGGCCTCCTGAGGTGTGTGCCATGTTAGGCCTAATACTGCTCAGCAATTTTTCCAGCAAATCTGCCACCTGGGACTTCTCATTGAAAAGTCACAAATGTCATGCCAGGTGTGGTGGTACATAGCTGTGGTCCCAGCAGTTGGGAGGCAAAGGTGGGAGGATCAGGAGTTTAAGGTCATTTTTGGCTAAATATCCAGTTTGAGATCAGCATGAATTATGTGAGACCCGTTTGTACTGCAAAGGAAACTGCTAAAGTGAAGTTATTAGTTATTAGGAAAGTAATAAACTGAAGAGGTGGCCTACAAAATGGGAAAAACGCTTTGCCAACTATACATCTAACAGAAGATTAGTGTCTAGTATGTGCAAAGAACTGAAAAAACTAAAGATCATGAAAACAACCGAATTATAAAATAGAGTATGGAACTGAACAGAAGGTTCTCAAAAGAAGAAACACAAATGGCTAAGAAACATTTTTTTAATGTTCAACATCATTAGCTATCAGATTAATGCAAATTAAAACCTACTTTGAAAGATTTCATCTTACCCCAGTCAGAATGACTAAGATCAAAAAATGAGTAACAATGAATGCTGCTGAGGATGTCAGGTAAGGGCTAAATGGACTTTAGAAAGGAATAGTTCTTAAACCTAACACTTGGTGGTCAATTTCATGACTAATATGGATATAGGTTTTCTATGCTGATGGATAGGGAGTGAGGTAATGAATAACATCCAGGCCTGTGTGAAAATGTCTGCAAAGAGGCCTCAATTCTCCTTCTTGCCCCAAGAAGCTGAAAATGCCTCTTTTCATGAGATCCCTCAAAATATTGTGGCTATTATTGATAGATGATAAAACATATAGTCACCTGGAGAAGTGGTCTGATCACACGTTTAAAAAATTTATAACATCTAACCAATACAAATGCTATATAAATATAGTATGAGGAAATAATGACAAGAAAAATGTCCAAGTTCAGTTCAGACGCAATCCCCTCCTGACTCCTTCCTACATCTTCCAGACCCCCTTTCCCCCATTGTACCCTTCTGTCCCTGAGTAATTCCTTTTTCCCCTTTCATATCTCATGTATTCTATTGTCCTCCCTACTCACTTCCTTAAATCCTTTCATGGTGGCACAGGCCAGGATTACCGCAATACAAGCTGAGCCATCCTTGGATATAGCAGAATGGTAATCTGAAGCATCCACAGGGCCTCTTCTCTCCCACCCTGCCTCCATGGAGTCAGGCTTCTAATCCTGTCCAGGGGGCCAACAATTGGGAGATGGAGAGAGAAAGGAAGTGGAGGTAAGATGGCAGTGAATTTATCTGGGCTTAGAAAGATCTAGAATTCTGTTCTGATCATCAAAGATCCAGGGGCAGTTTGACACTTGTCTTTCCTTTCCTTGATCCCACGTGTGGCATCTCCCAGGCCTTCTTTTCCTTTGATGTGCATTTCCCCTCCAATTTCACCTGGATATGAACCAAGCAAGAGGGGAAATTTCCAGAGTCTGATGACCCCTTCCGATCCTAGGCAGAGCTGGCTATCAATTTGCCAACACTGACTTAAACATTAATGTATACCTGTGAACCTATACTCATCATGCACGTGCTCATAGTTTCCCTCTTTCAATGTCTACTTTAGCACAAAGTTTGCAGCAAATGGAGAAATGGGGACCACCCTTCCTCAAGCCTACTCCCTCTTCATCTGACTCTTGCTTTAAATAGCTCTGCTTATAAGTTCAGCTTTTTCTTTAAACAACTTTTCTATCAAGGTCATAAAGGCATTTTTTAACCAGCCCCACCCTCTAAAGCATGCTGTTTGAAGTCCAGCCATTCTACAGCATCATAAAGAGAGCTCTTTTAAAATTTGTTGTTATTTTGTGGTGCTGGGAATTTAATTTAGGACTGCATGCATGCCAGTCTTCTACTGATTTTTACATTTTATTTTGAGATAAAGTCTCACTAAATTGTTCAATTTAGCCTTGAACTTGCTCTACAATTCAGACTGGCCTTGAACTTGCAATTTTTCTACCTTAGTCTCAGGAGAAGTTGGGATTTCAAGCCTGAGCAAACAGGCCTGGTTGTAATCTGCTTATAAGGATACACCTTCGCCTTTGTTTAGATATTCTATGACTGGTATTTAATAAGCTTGCCAGCTGAGTAACAGCTAAACAAACAAGACCAAAAGAAAGCTCCACAATTCTTGGTAAAAAAAATGTGGAACATTTGCTTTTCTGTGAATAGAACCTTGGGGAATTTAAAAAGATAAAAGCAGATCTTTCTTTAGAGCAAGGCTTCTTAAAATTTTTCTATTTGTGATCACATTTCATTCAAAAAATATATACCCCAGGAATATAGGTATATAATAAACATATATCAAACATTTACTGGTAACAATTATAAGAAATTTATTTTAAAACAATTTTTCAGCATACATATAATTTAGCATTTATCAAAGATGAAAGCAAACTTGAATACTAATGAGATGGATGTGCTTATTTATTTTTACATGAAGAATTAGATCTTGGCTAAATATTTGATGCTGCTGGATATAGAGCATCTTCAATGATTTCTAGAGTTGAATCCTAATTTTATTTTATAATCAGTAATACTAAGAAGAGCACTTTTCATAAATATATAGTACAAAATGCAAGAAGTATCTTTAGGGTCATTTCAAAAGCTGCCTCAAGTCTCCCTTTTCTATGGCCATATCACCCTAAACACACTCGATCTCAGAAGCTGTTGGAAATTCTGTCCTAATCCCAAGCTAAAATTCACTTAATGATTATTTCATGATACTCAAGTCAGTAATTCAAGAAGAAATTTTAAAAATCAAACACTTACCACCATACAAGAAAACTATGCTAATGGGTAATTACATGCTGAGGAAAGGAAAGTATTAAAAATCTATTTTCCATAATTAAGCTATTATACTTCAATTAAGACCAGAAACATTTGTATATGCATTAAGAACATTGTAGTTCACAACATGCAATAGTTTTGAATGTGATCCAAGCTGTTTCAAGGTGTATTGGTTCGCACTGCCTGGTGTGATGGCATATGGGGTATAAAGTGCACATGTATGCTCAGAAAGAAAAATTGGAATGACGTAACATGATTCCATTTCGGTAAGTGCAGGCAGAAACAGCTCAGATTCATCACGTTTGATTTAGGAATTAATTTGGGGTCATAGTGTGTTCATAAACCTTTTATTATTGCCGCATGTTTTTGGAACACCACATCCAGTTATCTGATCACATATGGGGTCATAGCACAGAACACACAGTTAAGAAGTTATGCTTGGGAGGCCCAAAGCTTCTTGGAGCCAGCAGCTTGCCTGGGTAAGTTTGGCTGCGCCCACCTGAACCTTGACTCCCCCAGCCTCATTCACACTCCCAGCTCCCCTACCCCATCTCTCCTCCTAGCAGGGAGATGGGCACATTTCCTGTCTTGGCACCCCAGACCTCTGGACTGGCCTCTTGGCCCAAACTCTCCACTGCTTCCTGATCCTTTGCATCCAGACCAAACAAATTCCTCCCTCTAGTCCCCATCTCCCAATATCCTTAATGAACGTAGATGCAAAAATTCTCAACAAGATACTTGCAAACTACATACAGACACACATCAAAAAGATCATCCACCATGATCAAGTCGACTTTATTTCAGGGAGAGAGTGATGATTAAATGGATGAAAGACAATAAATGTCATAAATGATACAAACGGACTCCAAGACAGGATGCGCATGGTGATCCCAATAGATGCAGAGAAGGCCTTTGACAAAATTCAACATGCATTTATATTCAAAGTCCTAGAGGGAATTGGACTGGAGGGAACATACCTCAACGTATTAAAGCCATATACAACAAACCCACAGCCAACATCATTCTAAATGGAGAAAAACTGGAAGCATTACCATTAAAATCTAGAACCAGGCAAGGCTGTCCACTATCTCCACTCCGTTTTAATACAGTGCTTGAAACTCCTGAAAGAGCATTAAGACAAGAGAAGGAAATTAAAGGGGTAATAATTGGAAAAGAAGAAATTAAATTATCCCTTTTTTTGCAGATATGATATTATACCTAAGAGACGCCAAAAATTCCACCAGAAAACTCCTACAAATTATTAACATGTTCAGTAAAGTGGCAGGTTACAAAATTAATCTACTAAAGTCTGTAGCCTTTCTATATACCAATAACAAGCAATCAGAGAAAGAGTACATGGAAATACTCCCTTTCACAATAGGTGCAAATAAAATAAAATATCTTGGAATAAATTTGACCAAAGACATTAAAGAGCTCTACAATGAAAATTTTAAATCTTTAAAGAAAGATATTGAGGAAGACATCAGAAGATGGGAGGACTGCCCATGCTCATGGACTGGAAGAATTAATGTTGTGAAAATGACCATCCTCCTGGGAGTGATGGTGCACGCCTGTAGTCCCAGCACTTGGGAGGCACTTGGGCAGATCTCTGTGAGTTCAAGGCCAGCCTGGTCTACATAGTGAGTTCCAGGACAGCTGGGACTACAGGGAGACCCTGTCTCAAAAAAAAAGAAAGAAAAGAAAATGATCATCCTACCAAAAGTCATTTATAGATTCAATGCACCACAAATCAAAATCCCTATGACATTCTTTACAGAGTTTGAAAAAAAGAATCCTAAGATTCATATGGAAGCATGAAAGGCCTCAGATAGCCAAAGGAACCCTGAGAGCTACGAGCAATGCTGGAAGGATTCCTATACCACATTTTAAACTTTATTACAGAGGTATAGAAAACCCACAGAATGGGAGAAAATCTTCACCAGTGACACATCCGACAGAGGTTTAATAACCAGAATTTATAATGAACTAAGAAAACAGAGAACCAAGACAAGAAGCAACCCAATTAAAAGATGGGCTAAGGAGCTGAACAGAGAGTTCTCAAAAGAAGAAGTAAAGATGGCTATGAAGCATCTTAAAAGATGTTCAACATCACTAATAATTAGGGAAATGCAAATTAAAACCACTTTAAGATTCCACCTTACCCCAGTCAGACTGGCTAAGATCAA
>NW_008330298.1:3664010-3664183 GCF_000622305.1 Nannospalax galili
GCAGAGACACTTGTACATCCATGTTTGTTGCTGCTCTTTTCACAATAGCTAAGAGATGGAAGCAACCTAAGTGTCTCTCAACTGACAAGTGGATAATGAAAATGTGGTTTCATTTATATGATGAAGTTTTACTCAACAGTAAAGAAAGATGAAATCATGAAATTTGCAGGTAA
>NW_008330298.1:3664288-3665951 GCF_000622305.1 Nannospalax galili
TCTGATAAATAAGTGAATGTGTATCCAGACATAACTACAGGAACCAGGATAATGAAAAGGAACCAGGGAGGTAAAGGAAAAGAAAGAATCTGAAAGAGAAAAACAGTAGGAAACAGGCCTTAATAAGGGAGAAATGGATAAAAATGGGGTTCTTTTAAGGGGAGGAGGGAGGAAGGATTATACAAGGAGCCTTGGGGATAAAGGGAAAGAAGGAGCTCAAGAGAGGTAGGTCTGTAGGAGAAGGGTATTATTAAGGGGGAAAGGAGGGAAATGGGGCACTTTATATGGGGAAACCACAGTGGAAGGGTTAGACAATGAGAGAGATAAATAATGCCTAGCTAGTTTTAAAAAACCAGAGGGAACCATATTAGTAAAACAACCTACTCACAAACTATACATATAACTAGCTCAAGGAATATAATACAAGTCTAGGCAAGGTTTACCTGAGAATATTTGGTCTTTGCCCAAGCTTTATCTACATGGCACATGGTAATTAAAAGTACCAGACTGGTGGAATGAACCTTCTTGGTTGTCTAACAGCCATACTTTGAGGCCTATACTAATTTGGTCAGAGGGACATAAAGGACAGATTTTGCTCCTTGCCCTCCTAGGTCAACTAAGCTCCAGGGGATTATGAGCATTTCTCAAAATGTCCTGTAACTGTGGTGTGTCACCTGACCTCTTGATCAAGGAGTCCATGGAGACCCCACCAGATGGGCTTGAACCAGTGTCCAGTCTACAAAGAAGAGGGTCAACACAGAGGAGCATTTCCTCCATGCTTCCAAGTGAAGGCAGCCACGGTTGAGCAGGATCTTTGACTTATCTTCACATAGATGGAACTGGTGAAAGGAAGGAACCAGGGGCTCCTCCCAAGCCCATATGAGCCCTGAGGAACAGATCCTTAAATGATCTTAAGAGTAAAAATAAATTGGTTTATGTGGGCCAACTGTATGATCTTAAACACCCAAAAGGAAAGTATAACCAAAGATTAAAGGGATCACTATAATTCTTTACGCGTCCATGTGTATAGCTAAAAGCTATATAACAGGAAACAATGCCAGAGAGGAGATACCGTCCTTTGCGTTTTTGGCCAGGGCGGCCCAAGATACTCCCAGACAGTAACCCAGCATAAAACTGGGAAAATGTACAGCAGTCCCCAATCTTATCTAAAGGAATATTGGCAGCTGATTGCTGCTAGATAAGGAAGAGCTGATCTTCCTTAAACAAGGAACTGTAGATAGGCTGACTAGATTCAGCAAATGGACAAGCACTGGAAAACAGCTGGGGGCGCTGACAACACACTGGCCAGTAAGAGGGATTACAGAATATATGGGCTCCAGTGGGTGCTGGGAGACTATGGGAGCATGCCATTTGGGATGTGGGTATATGGATGAATAAAATTGTTTGGGAAGTTCTGTATGAAATACACATAAAATATCAACAAATAAAAAAATGAGATTTTTTTTGAGGAAGAAGCATAAAAATTTGCTCCATGCTAATTAGTAGAGGTGAAACACATTACCATTGAAACCTACCCAATGATTTTATTTACATGCTTAGGTGGATCTCAGAAAATAACCAACTGTGGCTAGTAATAATCAGATACATAGAGATTAGAGACACGTTGAAATATCTAAGTGTTAGTAGCATTAAAAATGAGTTT
>NW_008330298.1:3666050-3677784 GCF_000622305.1 Nannospalax galili
CATATTGTATAACCGTAATAATTCAACTGTGAACCTAAAGAATACAGCTGATACTGAAAGAGATACATCTTTACTCTGGAAATTGTTCTTGAATATGTTAATACTGTAATGAAATGCTTCTTCTAATCATGTAGTTATTAAATAAATAATTTTTTTGTCTTTTTGAGACAGGGTCTCCCTGTAGCCCCAGCTGTCCTGGAACTCACTATGTAGACCAGGCTGGCCTTGAACTCACAAAGCTCCGCCTGCCTCTGCCTCCCAAGTGCTGGGAATGAAGGCGTGCGCCACCACACCCAGCTAAATAAATAATTTTTAAAAATTAGTTATGCTTGGGGCTGGAGAGATGGCTTGGCCATTAAGAGCACTGGCTGCTCTTGCAGAGGACCCGGGTTAGGTTCCCAGCACCCACATATCAACTAATGACTGTCCATAACTCCAGGTCCAGGGGATCTGACATTGCCTTCTGAAATCTAAGGGCACTGCAGACATGCAGTGCACTTACATACATGCAGGCAGAACAGTCATACATATTAAATAAAAACAAATAAATTAAAAAGAAGTTATGCTCTCCATTCACAGATCAGGAACAACTATGTAGTGCTTAAACTCTTGGCTAAAGCAATATGTTAAGAGAAGGAAATAAAATTGATATTAATAGGTAAGGAAGAAATCCAAGTATTGTTATTGGCAGATGTTATAAATTTGTACATGAGAGACCCTAAAGGCACTATGAGAAAACTCCTAGAGCTGATAAACATTTTGAATAAAGTGGCAGGATACAAAATTCATCATATACAAATTAGTAGCTTTCCTATACACAAGTGATAAACATACTGAAATTGGGATGGGGGGATCCCATTAACAATAGCATCAAAATATACCTTGGAATAATCCTACCCAAGAAAGTAAAAGACTTATGCAATGAAAACATTAAAACAATGAAGAAAAAAACTGAGGAAGACACTAGAAGATGGAAAGACTTACCATATCCATGGGCCAGAAGAATTAATATTGTGACAATGACCATCCTACCAAAAGCAACATGCAGATTCAATGAAGTCCCAATTAAAATAGAAATTCCATTCTTCACATAAATAGAAAATAATATTCAAATTCACATATGAACACAAAAGACCTTAGATATCCAAAGCAATCCTGAGCAAAAAGAATAATGCGAAAGTATCACCATACCTTATTTCAAGTTACCTTACAGAGCCATAGTAATAAAAGCAGCATAGTACTGGTATAACACAGACATGTAAATCAATAAAAGAGAATACAGGACCAAACAACTACAGTCGCCTGATTTTTTAGAAGAGTAAAAAATATACATTAAAATAGGTTCCTCAACAAATGGTATTAGGAAAACTCGGTATCTAGACATGGAAGAATGAAACTAGATCTTTGCTTCTCACTCTGCACAAAAATCAACTCCAAATGGATAAAGGACTTCAACATAAGACCCGAAACTCAGAAACTTCTAGAGAAAAAGGGGGAGAATACACTTTAAGATATAGGCATAGGTAAAAACTTTCTGAATGGAACCCCTGTTGCTTGAGAAATAAGACCAACAATTGATAAGTGGGAGATCATGAAAGTAAAAGGCTTGTATGTAACAAAGGAAACTGTTAATCAAGTGAAGAAGCAGCCTATAGGAGAAAATCCTTTGCCAATGATACATGTGACAGAGGATTAATATCTAAAACATACTAAAAACTCATAAAAACAAACAGCAAGGAATCAAGCAACCCAATCAAAAATTGGGCTATAGAGCTGAGCAGAGATTTTTCAAAAGATGAGATACAAATGGCTAATAAATATTTTTTTTAAATGTTCAACACCTTTAACCATCAGGGAAATGTAAATTATGGTTACTTTGAGATTTCATCTCACCTCTGCCAAAATGGCTGTTATCAAAACTCAAAGTACAAGCATGGAGAGATGGCTCAGCAGTTAAGAGCACTGGCTGCTCTTGCAGAAGACCAAGGTGCAAATCCCAGCACCCAAATGGCAGAGAAGAACCATTTGTAACTCCAGCTGCAGGGGATCCAACACTCTCTTCTGTCCTCCCCTAGCACTGCACAACATGGGTGCACTTACATACATGCAGACATAACATTCATAACATAAATAAATAAAAATTCAAAGTGCAGCAAATGTTAGTGAATATGTCTGGAAAGGGGAGCATTTAATCACTGTTGGCAGGAGTGTAAAGTGGTGCAGTCACTATGGAAGTCAATGTGAATGTTTCTCAAAAAGCTGAAAATAGAATTGCCATATGACCCAGGTATCTCACTCCTGGGCATATTCCCAGAAAACTCTCTATCCTACTATAGAGATGCTTGAACACTCATGTTCATTGCTGCCCTACTCACAATAGCCAAGGATGAGAATCAGCCTAGATGTCCATCAACAGATGAATGCATAACAAAAACATGGTAAATATAACACAGTGGACATTTATTCGGCTGTAAAGAAATATAAAATTATGAAAATTTCAGGATAATAGATGGAAATTGAAAAACTTCTACTAAGTGTTGTGACCCAGTTCCAGACAGAAAAACATCACGTGTTCTCTCTTGTATGTAGATCCTAACTTCAAATTCTTAGAAAATGTATTGTTTGCAGCAGTTTCCTCAAAACTGAAATATTCTCCAGGATGGTGTCTCATTAAGACTCAGGAAGTTCTAGAGGGAAGATCATTAAGACAATTCTAAAAGGAGGCTCATTAAGGTTTAGGAAGTAAACAAGTCACAGTTTCAGGAACTCCGTGAAATTCACCAGACTCATAAAGTTTTCCATCCCCAAAGTTATAAAAGGACTCTAAGGATTATGGAGGAAAGGAGACTGTTGTATCTGTGGAGCTACCTCCAAATCATGCTGAGAGATACAGGTTTTCTGATTTTGTGAATGATCACCCATGAGCTCTTGATGATGCAGCAGCCTTTGAGTCATTCATACTCATGTAGGTAGTGCAAATAAACTCATTGGTTCACCAAGTTGGACTTTGGTGGTAGCATTACTTTGGTATGTTGTCAGAATAGGGCCTCTAAAGGTCAGGAATCTAGAAACGGGCAATTAGAGGAAGAGGGAGAAGGCCTTAGGAGAGGGAGGGATAGCAAAACACATGAAATTAGAAGAGGGAATACTAGGGGTGGAAATGTTTAAGCAGAGATGGTGATGAGGGGATAGGTAAAAGGAGAAGGTGGATGGAAGGGTTAACCAAAACCAAGGATGCTTGAAAAATCTCTATGGAGGCCTATTACTTTGTAGGTCTATTATAAAAAGATTTAAAAAAAAAAAAAAGAAAAGAAAATTTGGGGCCAAAGAGGTGGCTCAGCAGGTAAATGCACTTGCTGCCAAGCCCAACAACCTGGGTTTGATCCTTGGGATCCACATGGTAGAAGGAAAGAACTGACTCCTGTGTTGTTCTTTGACCTCCACAAGTGCTTACAGACAGACAGACAGACAGACAGACACATGCACACACACACACACACACACACACACACACACACACACACACATACACACAAGTAAATAAATGTAATTTTTTTGAAAAGAAATTTTTAATAAAGTCACCCTGAATGGGTAGGTAACACTTTTCTCAGAAGTCTAAGGTTAATAAACATAAAATCCCAATAAGAAATTAAGCTAGATCTGAGCTGGAAGTTTCCTCCTTGCTGGCTATCTTTGATAGTGCCAGAAGGTGCTATGTAAGCTGCTGGGGAAGAAAAGTCATCAACAGTTCTACCCAGCTATGGACTCTAAGAGCTACAATAATGGCAAGCTATGTACAATGGTGCAATAGTGGCATGATTATTATGAAGTTAACCAACCAAATTCTGCTTGGATTTGAAGTCCTCTCCACAGGAGGGAACTTGTGCCTAATTTTGTAAACCTGGTAAACAGCCCATGGCTGGGGAGATCATAGGTCCTAGGGGAGAAACTGTGTATTACTTTCCTGTTGCTGTGATAAAATACCATGACCAAGGCAACTTATAGAAGGAAGAGTTTATTTTGGCTTACGCTCCAGAAGGATAAGAGTCCATCATGGTGATGAGGCATGGCAGCAAGTGGCAGGCATGTCACCTGCCAGAACAGGAAAATAAAGAGCTCACATCTTCAACTGCAAATACGAAGCAGAGAATAAACTGGAAGTGGGACATGGCTGTAAATTCTCAAATCTGGCTCCCAGCAACATGCTTCCTCCAGCAAGGCTACAGCTCCTAAAGATCCATGATGTCCCCAAATTTCACCATCAACTGAGGCCAAAGTGTTCAAATACTTGAGCCTTTGGTGGACATTTTTCATTCGCACCACCACAACCTACTACTGCTGTTTCGCTAAATGGACATGGTGTCAAAGTGCCTTATAAATGCTTATGTTTATATCCATATATTAGTGCTGGTCTCAGCCTTGGTCAGAAAAGCTTCACTTTGCTGTTGGCAGTGGTTAATGTACTTACAACCTGTCAAAGTGCAGAGAATACATTGGCTGTGGAGTGTGCAGCCTTAAACAAGACATCTATGTCATCCTATTCAAGGCCCAGGGAGCATAGTGAAAGAGAGCACAGAAAGAATGTAAGAACCAGGGGTTGGGGAGGAATGATGAGAAGCAGTGTCTTCTGAACATGGCAGGGCCATCACACTAATGAATTCACTACTTGTATTATAATCTAAGAAGATTAGGCCCATTGCCATTTTATCATGCATGAGGGAGGGACTCATGAGTCTTCACCCCCCAATAAGGGACTATGGACAATTAAAGGGTACTGAGGGAGAAGGTACCATTTTCTTTAGTGGTGTAGTCACTGGTCAGTTACCCAAGTTCCAGTAAATGACCTCCTACTCATGTTCATGTAAGCAATGATAATTACATTCTGTGGTTTAAAGAAAGATACTTAAATAGGAGGTGTCTTGTTAGAAAGAAGGATTTCAGTGGGAGAGAAAGGAGGGATGAGACAGGGAAAAAGGGGTCAGCATATACATATGTGAAACTGCCAAGAACTAAAAATATTTTTTAAGTTATGCTTTAGAGGATGTAATAAAAACTATAACAGAGAGGATACAAGCTCAGGGTGAGTCCAGCTACATAACAAAACAGACTCCACTGCCAGTGGTCAGTAGTCTCATTCCTCTGAGACCATATCTGCAAAGAACCATAGGTTTGGGGACTTCATGAACAGAGATCAATAGATGACAAATTGTGTGAGGCCCAGAACCTAAAACTCTATTAAAATCTCTCCAATAATGGCCCTTCTGGCTGACACTGGTTCCATTTTTCTGGTCTCATTGTTATGCCCAGGACCTAGAGCTTCACAGGCAGATTCTGGCTCTCTTGATGATAAAACTCTACTTTTAGAAACCTCAAACGAGGGACTGGAGAGATGGCTCAGTGGTTAAGAGCAGTGGCTACTCTTGCAGAGGACCTGGGTTCAATTCCCAGCATAGACATAGTAGCTAACAACCATCTGTAACTCCAGTTCCAGGAGAATCCAACGCCATCCTCTGACCTCTGTGTGCATTGAACGACATGGGTGTACTTACACACATGCAGGCAATAAACTCATATACATAAAATAAAAATAAAAAATAGTTTTAAAAAGAAACCATAAACGAAAAATAGTGGCATAAGCACGTGACTACAGGTACAGAGGTGATTATATCATTTATCACCCTGTCATCTGACCACTGGAAGAGCAGAGTGAGGCCCTGCCTTCTCAACAATTCCCCAGGAAGGCCCTCCTCCACCAACTCACTGCCATAATGTCCAGTCCCCTGGATTCCTTTTTATGTAGCTACCTCTGCATCCCTAGTCTGATGCTAGATGCTAAAGCAACAGCCACACTTGTGAGGCCTAATCATGCACCCACATTAATAAAGAGGTTGTTTCTTCTGGATAATCTGGACCTAGCTATCTGTGTGGGGATCAGAATGGAGAGAACAGAACTGGGCAAGAAGTACAGCCAAGTCCGTTTTTCTTGGGAATGTGGGGGGCCTATCCTTTAATGTTTGCTATGATGAACTTTAGAAACATCTATTATAGATTAGGGTCATTCTGCTTCATCTAACTGCGTCACACACAGGAAGATCACAGTTTTTTATGTTTGTAAGCCAAAAATGGGTTGAAAAGCATAGATGTACTCTAATGAACTCTCGGGCTAAACTATAAAAAAGATTTCAATTCTCTTGGAGCCAGACATTAATCTCGGTTAACTAGAACTTTCTTGACCATCAACTTCCAACAATAAGCAGTGTCTGGTTTGTCACAGCCCTCTATGAGAAAATGAGCCAAATCACAAGAGAGAGGCACATACTTGGAAAGAATAAAACATTTTGAACACATCATATTTAGCCCTGTCTCCTCCTTCTCTATGTCTGGCTCTTGGTTACTGATTGTCAAGTTTTAGAGGGCATCCGAATCATGAGTGTCTCCTTAACAAGTCAGGTTCCAAGTTCACTTCTAGTTATTCAACTGAATAGTCAACTATATTCAAGGAATACTTGTGTCCTAGTTTGTTCTTCATTGCTGTGACAAAATACTCTGACCAATACCAACTTGGGGAGGAAAGGGTTTATTCAGCTTACATCTCCCAGGTTGCAGTTCATCAGGGAGCCCAAGGTAGGAACTTGGGGCAGGAACCTGGAAGCAGGAGCTGGAGCACAGGCCATGGAGGAATGCTGCTTACTGGCTTGCTTCTCTGGCCCCTGCTCAGCCTGCTTTTTTATGCAACATAGGTCCACCTGCCCAGGAATGGCGCCACCTACAGTGTGCTGGGCCCTCCCACATCACTCATCAAGATGATGCCCCTCAGACATGGCCACAGGCCAGTCCGATAGAGGAAATTCCCTAATTGAGGCTCCCTCAACCCAGGTGTGTCAAGTTGACACTAAAGCTATCCAGCACAACTTGCTATGGTGCCTGACACCACTGCAGGCATTAGAGATCCAATAGTGAATAGGAGTCCTTGTCCACACAAAGCTTATAATTTAGATGACAAGATGGGCCCAAAAGGTAATTCTAAGGTTTCTATGACTGTTATAAGGTGGGTAGAATGTGGACATGACAAGGGAAGTCTAAGACGGGGCTGTGATTTTACAGAAGGGTGGTCAGGACAGGCCTCTTTGAAGAAGTGATAGCCAATGGAAGTCTAATTGATCAGAAGGAGCCAGCCATGGGAAGGGTGTTATATAAGAAGGAAGAACAAGTATAGACTCTGATGAGATAAAATAAAAGTGGTTCATTCAAGGGCAGAAGGGCAGAAAGACAGAAGGCTCACACAGTTGCTTCTAAGAGCTTATGGATGAGGACAGGAAGCTGTATTTTTAGCAAATAACCCTTTCTCTAGGTGATTCTAAGATGCAGACCCAATTGAAAATCCTTAGACCAGACTGTCATTCAAGATTCTGTTCCTGCGGCCTACAACATCACACAAGTCAGCAGGCCTATATTTTTATTCTAAGGGCTATTCCCTGAGAAAGGAAAGATTTCAAAAATCCACCAGAAAGTTCCTTGGGAGAAGGAATTTTGTGTCTATAGTCCACAGAATTATGCTCCCACAATAATAGGTGATGCATGAATGAATGAGAGCCAGCACCAAAAGCTCCCATATTTGATGAGTTAATATTCAAAGAACCCAGAATTATTTCTCAAACAAATCTCCATAAAAAGTGAAATAAAGGTCTGCTTCTTCCAGCCCAAGAAAGCTTCATAAGAACTTCCCACTGTTCAGTCCCACCACAGAGTTCTATGAACTCTCACACTTCCAGATTAGCTCAGTTTTAAATGATCCTCTCAAGATGGTACCCAATCACTGTGTCATACAGAATGACAAATTAGGATCCTTCTCCATGGTTGATCTGTCAGAGGAATTGCTGTCTCACCCAAACCTGCGACTGAATGTTGAGGCTTGTGAGGTCTGTGGGTTTGTCCTGACATCGAGCTGTCAGTCTCTTTTGTACCAGGGCCTCTTGCTTTACCTTTTCCATGAGGTTTCTACTTCCCCTCCCTCATTGGGGATAAGCATAACTGAAGCTGCGTTCACCTTGGCTTAGTTCTTTTCCATGCATCACCTGTCCTTTTCTGGGCGCATTTCAGTTGTTTGATCACAATTCTGAAGCCCCTCCTCTCTTTTTCTCTTTGGAATAGGATCTATATTTTTCTTATTCTGTCTCTTCTCCTTCACCAAGTCACATAGAGGCAACATCTAGTCTGCCATATTAGCCAGAATTCCTCCTTTTGCAAAATTCTCATTAGCAACCTTCTAAATTACTAAATATTTGGAATTTCTTCAAAATGGTTCCTGATGAATCATACATTTCTCTTTCTTTCATACACACTTTATACTCAAAGCCATTGGCAATTCATAGACCACTTTAAATAATTTTCAGCATGGACCAAGGTTTGTGTACTTGAACAACCAGAAGCTTGCCACAGTAGATGTGAAAAACATTACCATTGAAATCTACCTCATGACTTTATATCCATGCTCAGATGCCAAGGAGCTCAGAAAGTAACTGACTGTGACTAGTAATAATCTGATATATAGAGATTAGAAACGCATGTGGAAACATCTTAATGTCAATTGCATTAAAAATGAATTTTTCTGTATGAAACTGTGTATTTTAATAATGAAATGGAGATCTTTTTAAAAAAAAAAGTCTGGAAATTGTTATTGAATATGTCAATGCTGTTGTAATGAAATGCTTCTTCTAAGTATGTGGTTATTAAATAAATAATTAAAAAATAACAAAATATATTTTTAAAAAGTAACAGTTTTCCTTATGCCTTTTTCCCACATACTCGGCTCTAGTTGGCCCTTCCCTTTGCCACCCACCCTGTATCTCTGCCTGCCCTCGCTACTTGTACCTGTCTACCCCAGTACTCCCCAGTATACTTTCATATCACGTTTCCAATTAGCTTCCCCACTCCCTCCCTTAAAGCCTTATTTTCCCCTCTCTTGGGCTCCTTTCTAGTTTCCTGGTCTCTGCTCACACTCACTCCCAACACAAACACACATGAAAATTAAATCAGGGGGCCAGAGAGATGGGTCAGCCCTTAAGAGCAATGGCTGCTCCTGCAAAGGACCGGGATTAGATTCCCGGCACCCACGTGGCAGATAACTCCAGTTCTAGGGGACCGTATGCCCTCTTCTGACTTCTGTGGGCATTGCACAAGACAGGGGTGGCCCTACATGCAGGCAATACACTCATACACATAAAATAAAAATAATAAAATATTTTTAAATTAAAAATAAATAAAAACTAGAAGTTGGTGCTCTAGTCTGCCTTCGATTATTGTGATTAAAAACAATGACCAAAACCAACTTGGAGATGAAAGAGTTTATTTAACTTAGGCAGTCTGTCACCAAGGAAAGCCAAGGCAGGAACTCAGCAAGAACCTGTATCACAGACCATGGAGGAACAAGGCTTACTAGCTTGCTCCCTTGGCCCATGCTCAGCCTGCCTGCTTATGTGATACAGGACCACCTGCCCAGGGGTGGCACCACCCACAGTGGGCTGAGCCCTCCCACATTACTCAACAACTGAACAACAGATATGGCCATAGGCCAGTCCAATGGAGGAAATTCCCCAATTGAGGCTCCCTCTACCCAGGTGTGTCAAGTTGGCAATTAAAAAGGTATCCAGCATAATTGACCCCTTGTCAACTTGGCACACAAACACATCATTTTAAACCACAACACTTCCGTTTCTTATCCCCCAAGATCTCATGGTAATGTTAATATTGCAACATGAAACAGTACAACTTTAAAAGTCCCATAGTCTTTAAAAATTCAGACACTTTAAAAGTTTTAAAAGTTCAAAGTCTCTTTTAAAAGTCTCAACTGTGTGCTCCTATAAAATCCAAAACAATAACTGTCTTATTTCAAAACAGAAGAATCAGGCATACTTAAACAAAATGAAAGTCCAGCAAAGTAGCTTGAGGCTGGACATCTGGGATTCATTCATGATCTTCTGGGCTCCAAAGGGCTTGGGCAGTTTTATTTCTCTGTTTCTACTGTCTACAGCACACATACCCTCTGTTGATGGCTTGGAGTTCATCCACAAATCAATCTTTGTAAAGAGACTTTGGATTTCTTCTTGGGTTCTGTAAACAGTATGGGATAGAATCATGGGCTAGGCCACAGACCCTTGAGGAAGAAGCTGGACATTGAGTCTATGGGATCTGAGAGGTGAAGGGTCCAGAGGGAGTCATAGTTTTCTGACCACAAGCAACTGTTACATAGGAACTCTGTTATTAATCTGTGTTCTGTTGTTGATACAATGGAGTACCGCTACTTGGGGCAAAGTGGGCACATTTCATGGTGTTGTCTCCAGGTGCTACCAACTTGAGGCTCACAGTCTCTGGAATGGTCAGCTTCACAGAGGCAGGGGTGAGTCCTTTTAAATCCAAATCTGCTTCTTTCAAAATGAGCCGCACAGTCTCCTCAGTCCTGTGATGTGGGTGGAAAGGTCCCATTCCCACAAGCATTTTGCAACTACATTATCCCCTTGTCCTAGGCAGCTTTTCTCATGTGCCAGAAAGCTCATGACAGCTTTTCTTGTTAGTTTGGTTATTATGCTATCCCATGAGCCTAGTCCCAAGGGAAGAACTAGAAGCTGAAATGGTGTGTGTCATAGCCTCTGGGGAATTGCCTCATTTTCCTTTCCTCAATGATGGTAGAAGGTATGATTTCAAAGGTTGTCCTACCCTCCATCACTGTGGCCACACCCCAGGCCACTGGACTTCTGATGTTTACAGGCTCCTGGGAGTAGAAGCTGAAGGTTATGAGGAAGGGATGGTGGAAGATGAATGCCAGGAAGCTGCGCACTTGGTTAGGGTGTTGGATGGAGCGAGCCAGCCTGATGAGCACGAATGGAGGTAAGGCCTGAGAGGCCCAGGCTGTCTGCTCAATGCCTTGTGCTGTTAAAGCTGCAAGCAAGCCCCCTGGCCAGGTAGCTTTGAGTGTGGCATACCTGAAGGACTCTGGTCCTCACTGGCTTCTGCAGAATGAGGAGCTAGATGAGGCTGAGTTGGTGCCACCACTATAGACCTTTTTCTGTCTGTGAGGAATTAACAGTGTAGCCTAAGGGAAAATTAGATTTAATTTCAAATAACGATGATTAAAGAGCTTCTACTGTTGTGCCCAGTTTGCGAGACCCCAAAGACCACCAAGGAGCCAACCGATGCAAACACACAAGGGTTTTTTTTATTGTTACAAGCTTAAGCTTGGGCCCACTCTGTCACTGACCGACCCTGCGGATCTCAGATGTGAGACCCCTTGATTTGGGAGACAGAGGTTTTTATAGGTTTATTTCATTAAGTTCAGCAAGTAGGGGAGTAGGGAGTCTCCAGCCTGGCAAACATCTGATTGGTTGCAGCCCAGTGCCAAACCATAAACTACTGGCTTCAGGAAATCTGAAAGGACATCTGGACTTTTAGTACTTTCCTGTCCCTGGTTAATGACTGTTGGCGGGGGAGATGTTCTCTATCTGTTCCAAGTATACTTTTTGTGTGTGTGTGTGGTTTTTCCTGGAACAGGGCTCAAGGCTGGGTCAGTCCCATGGAGGTTTTATCCAAGATGGAGTCACTCAGGTCTCTCATTCCCCCCTCTGACTAGTACCTTGGGGGCCCAATCATGGGCGCTCCCTCATCTCATGTTCTTCATCACCCATACTCTGGAGGGACTGATAGTGGGCTCGCATTACCATTAGCTGTATAGCTCCCAGCC
>NW_008330298.1:3677808-3680332 GCF_000622305.1 Nannospalax galili
CCCAAAAGTCAAGAGCATAATCAGAATGAGGAGGGGTCCAAGTAAGGTTGAAATCAAAGTGGTCAACCAAGGGGAGCTATTGAACCAGGATTTAAACCATCCTTGTTTAGCCCTATATTCGTTCTCTCTTCAAGCCAGACTTTCTCTAACCTTGGCCAGGGATTCTTTGACAACCCCAGAGTGATCTACATAAAAACAACACTCTTCCTTAAGGGCAGCACAGAGGCCTCCCTGCTTCAAGAATAACAGGTTTAAGCCTCTCCTATTCTGCAGAACCATTTCTGCCAAGGAGGTTAGGGATTCTTGTAGATGGGAAGTAGACTTTTCTAAGTTCTGGATGTCCACGTCTATTGTAGCTCTAAGGCTATGGTAGTTTTGGCTTTGTAAGGTCAAGGCTTAAATTCCTGTACCTGCCCCTGCCAGTCCCAATCCCAGAAGAACAGATAGGGTAATGGCAGTAACAACATCTCTTTCCTGGTGATTACGGTGAAGGGGTCCTTGCCTGGTCAGGGACCTATTTATATCCTGGTCTGAGTGATAAATAGTTCTAGGGATTAGTTGTACTAGAACACAAAAATCTAATGATTAAGAACTTTAGAATGGACACATGGGATTAATCCCAAGGTACATGCCCACCATCCTTGATCTGGTGGTATCAAGTACGAGTTATTGGCCAGCACTGGCAGAGTCTGGTTGCATAGGGCAGTGTACTCATGAGGGGGCTTGCCTATACATAGCCCTCATCCTGAAACATCTTGTAGCGTAAGCCTGATTCCTTCCTGCTGAGCCCATCTACAGCTGCCTTGGTCTGGTGCTAGGGTGGTGTTTCCTATGAATGCAATCCCCTCATAGTATGGGGGCCTTGATGAATAACATAACCAGCATGATGAGCTGAGGTCTGGCCTGGTATCATTGAGTACCTGGTAAGTCTGGACCATTAGTGACCAAAGCGGGTCAGTGTCGCCTACAGGAAGGCCATGGCTGTCAGAATAACCATAATTTGAGGGGGCCGCTGTGGTTGACAAGCTTGATTCTGGGGTGACCTTTAAAACAACACCTGGTCCCAAGGGGACCGAATGGGTCTGGTACTGAGGAATTTTTACTCTTAATTGAATAGAGAATAAAGTTCCTGGATCTGGTTCGGTCCAGCCCACATAGAGTCTTATTCCCCAAATTTTTCCCACTTCCCAGACAGTGGCTCTCTTTCCTTCTTCAGTAAAACTAATATTGAGCCTACCATTTTTATGAGGATTAGTGTGTATCGATTGCTCCCACGTTACCTTAATAAGATCTCTTCCCTGGGGGTCCACCATATGTGTCTTGTTGCTTCACAGCTCCAGCAAGCTCAATAAGTAGCACTATCCTCTCCACACCTCTCCCAGTTTCTCTGGGACTTGTATTTTGGAGTTCCAGGCCCTGGGCAAACATAGAACTGGCCTGGTTTTCTGTATGGGCCTGGAGAGTTAGTTAGAGTGTAAGGATGTGCACCTCCCTTAGGATTGAAATCAAAGAAGGCATCTAAACAGGAGTGCAGAGTTGGGAACCAAGTAGCCAGAGGCACTACTTGGGGGACCTGAAACAAAATTTTACTCCTATCACATCTTGGAGGACCCAAGTCAGATTCATAGGTTGATGCAGGCTTCCCAGAGCAGGAGCAGCTATCATGGGGAACAGAGTATATACAGTCAACAGTTTGAAAATCGGGTGAGCTTTAGCTTGAGCAGATTGTTGGGGTCCTTTGAAACTCTCCATTCTGAAGCTGGGGATGTGCAGTCCTCTGTGGTGAATGGGTCAGCTGGCCGTACATGTGTGTGGTGGATCCGCGATGCTACACCATCCACTTTGAGGACTGTAAGGGTGGTCAGTAGGATGACATAGGGCCCCTTCCACCTTGGCTCTAAGGATCCTTGCCAATGCCTCTTAACATAGACCCAGTCACCGGGTCAATATCGATGAGGTTCTGGAGGGGGGTCCTGTCTCATAAAGAGCACGTAGTTTAGGCTATACATGTTTATGGAACCATTGGACTCCCCTGAGGTCATTCAACCAGTCCCGATCTTTAAATTCAGTAATCTTTTCTGCCTGGAGGTTAGGAATAATGGGAGGGGGCATTCCAAACATGATCTCAAAGGGGGTTAATCCCATCTGGTAAGGGGAGTTACATACTCGATAGAGGGAGAACGGAAGGAGAGTCACCCAGTCACCGCCAGTCTCTAAGGTCAATTTAGTTAAGGTCTCTTTCAGAGTTCTATTCATTCTCTCTACCTGTCCTGAACTCTGGGGTCTATAAGCACAACATAGTTTCCAATCAATCCCCAGAACTGTGGCCAGACTCTGACTTACCTTGGAAACAAATGCCGGTCCATTATCTGACCGTATCATCTGTGGAAAGCCATACCTGGGGAGGATGTCTTCCAACAGTTTCTTTGCCACCATTTGAGCCATTTCATGTTTAGTAGGGAATGCTTCAGTCCATCCTGAAAAAGTATCTACAAAGATTAGCAAATAATGGTATCCATGCTTG
>NW_008330298.1:3680542-3694284 GCF_000622305.1 Nannospalax galili
AAATTTTTCCGGGAGGATCATGTTCCCTTCTGCTGACCTCCACCATCCTTCCAGGCATTGGGTCCTCGGCAGTCCCTTTATCCATTTCAGGTCCTCCCCTGTGTATTTGGGCTTTGAGGGGAGGTTTGGGTCACCTGGATCAATTAGTGTGGTGGCCAAGATTGGGTTAATTTGGAGGGCAGCTTGTTTAGCTGCCTGATCTGCTTGATTATTTCCTTGGAAATCGGATCGTCCCCTTTTTGATGACCTGGGCAGTGGATAATTGCCAATTTCTTTGGCAGCCAGAGAGCCTTCAGCAATGCTAGGATTTCTTCTTTACTTTTGACAGTCTTTCCCTCTGCCATTAATAAGCCCCATTCCTGATATATTGCCCCATGAACATGTGTCATAGGAAAGGCATACTGGCTGTCTGTATACACATTAAGCTTTTAGTCCTTTCCCAATACCAGCACCTTAGTTAGGGCAATAAGTTCAGCCATTTGGGCTGAAGTGCCAGTGGGCAGAGGCTCTGCCCAAATGATGCCAGTTAATGATACTACAGCCGCCCCTGCACACCTCTTGCCATACTGGACAAAGCTGCTCCTGTCAGTGAACCAGGTTACTTCAGCAGGTACCGTGGACATGGGCCAGGATTCCAGCACAATCTTGCAGGCAGGCATCCATGTCTGGGTCCAGCAAGAGCGTGGCTGGATTCAGGGCAACTGGTACCTGGAAGGTGATTCTAGCAGGATTAAGAAGTAATGCCTGATAATGAGTTATATGGGCGTTACTTAGCCATCTGTCCGGGGGCTACTTTAAAACTCCTTCAATTGCATGTGGTGTGGTGATGGTCAAGTTCTGGCCCAAAGTCAGTTTGTCAGCATCTTTTTACCAGTAGTGCTATGCCAGCAATAATGAGAAGACATGGGGGCCAGCCTGCAGCCACTGGGTCCAGTTTTTTAGACAAATAGGCTACAGGATGGTGCCATGGACTGATCGGTTGGGTCAAAACTCCTTTGGCCACACCCTTGTTTTCATCCACAAACAAGTGGAATGGTTTAGTCACAACAGGTAGCCCGAGGGCAGGGGCAGACAGTAGGGCCAGTTTTAATGCCTCAAATGATTTTTGGTGAGCTTCTGTCCAGGAAAATTCTCCTGGCCTTTCCTTAGTGGCCTCATATAGGGGCTTAGCAATCTCAGCAAAACCCAGTATCCATAACCTGCAGAACCTGGCAGACCCTAGGAACTCTCATGCTTGGCATGGGCTCCTTGGGTTAGGGATCCTGAGGACAGTTTCTTTTCAGGCATCAGAGAGCCAGCGCTTACCTTCTTTGAGTATATAGCCCAAGTATTGGACTTGTTATTTGCATAGTTGGGCCTTTTTAGCAGAGGCCCGATAGCCCATCCTTCCCAACGTCTGCAACAGGCATTCTGTGCCATCCATGCAAGCCTCTGTCTGCCACCACAAGTAAGTCATCCACATACTGCAAGAGACTGAGGTGGGGATGCTGAGCCTGATATTCACCCAGATCCTCAGGTAATGCCTCATCGAAAATGGTCAGTGAGTTTTTGAACCCTTGGGGAAGGCTAGTCCACGTTAATTGCCCATTAAGTCCTTTGTCTCGGTCATACCATTCAAAGGCAAAACAGTCTTGACTCTTCAGGGCTAAGGGAAGGCTAAAGAAGGCATCTCTTAAATCCAGAACTGAATACCATTGATGTTCTGGCAGGAGTGCACTTAATAAAGTATAAGGATTAGGCACTGTAGGGTGAATGTCCATCGCCTGTTTGTTCACTTCCCACAGATCCTGCACCAGCCTATAATCATTGGAATGGGGCTTCTTTACTGGCAGCAGGGGGGTGTTCCCTGCTGACTGACAGGGCCTTAAAACCCCTGAGTCCAATAACCTCCTGATATGAGGAGTGATGCCCAATCGGGCCTCCAAGGACATTGGATAGTGACAAACTCTGGCTGGATCAACTCCTGGTTTTAGTTCCACAAAGGTTGGAGCCAGATGTTTAGCTAACCCCAGCCCTCCAGTTTCGGCCCATGCTGAGGGGAATCTCTCCATCCAGGCCTCAATGGCTGAATCTGGTATCAGGGCAGGTTCGTATAAACAATATTCATCCATCAAGGTAGTGGTCAACACATGGATGGGCTCTCCTGATTTGTCTAATATTCGGGTGTCTTCTGACAAGAAATGTATCTGGGCTCCTAATTTTTTCAACAGATCCCACCCCAGCAAGTGGTATGGGCATTCTGGTATGACCATAAAAGAATGAGATACCCAGCCCATTCCCAAGTCCACTGTTCTTCGGGTAGTCCATGGATATTGTTTCATTCCCGTGGCCCCATGGACCCATGTTACTTTGTTTAACAGGGGGCCATTGGGACTTAAGGAGCACTGAGTGTTGGGCTTCTGTATTCACCAAAAAACTGGTGGGTTTCCCCTCCACCTTTAGGGTTACCCTAGGTTTGGGGAGGGGGGCCGAACCCCGTCTCCTTAATTACTAGCTCCCATCGTAAGGTTGAGTACCTCGGCGGGGCTTTTCTTATTGGGGCATTCTCTAGCCCAATGGCCTTCTTCTTTACAATATGCACACTGATTTTTCCCTAGTCGAGGTCGCCCTCTTTTCTGAAAGTCTTCCTTACTTCCTTTTCCCAATGCTATCTGTCTCAGATGCCTTGGTCAGTCCTCTGGATCTGCAGGGGTAGCCAGCAGGATCCTTGCCAGGTCCTTGTTCTGCCTCCTTTCTGCCTTTATCTGTTTTTCCTCTGCACTATCCCTATTATTGTACACTTTCTCGGCCACAGTTATTAAATCCCTTAAGCTCTTCTCACTCAGTCTCTCCACTCTTTGGAGCTTTTTCTTTATATCCGGAGCCGACTGGTTAACAAAAGCCATGGCCACTGCCACTAAATTATCTTTGGCCTCCAGGTCTAATGGAGTGTACCTGTGGAAGGCATCTATTATTCACTCCAAGAATGCAGCTGGGCTTTCATTTAGTTCCTGACTAATATTGTATACCTTTGCCAAATTAGTTGGCCTACAAGCAGCTGCTTTGAGATCTGCCAATGGAGCAGGTCTGCCAACAGAGCCTGGCAGTAAACCAGAAGTCTCCCCTTACCTTCTGCAGCATTATAAGCCCAATCGGGCTGGGTCAGTGGATAGGCAGCATCAATCAGTGTTGGGTCAGTAGTAGGAACACCAATATGGCCAGGAATTAATTTCCTGGCTTCTGTTTGGATACGTTCCCTTTCCTCTGTGGTAAACAGGACCTGTAATAATTGATGACAACCATCCCAAGTGAGTTGCTGTGTGAATAAGACAGTTTCTAATAAATTAATAAGCTCCTTAGGATTTTCAGAAAAGGGAGCATTCTGGGTTCTCCAGCCTGTCCCATTGCATCAGTCTCAGTCACAGAGAAATAGACAATCAAAGACAAAACAGAGAGCCAGAAAGACGACTCTGGGGGGTAGAACAGTAGAGTCTGTACCCTCTGGTGTTGCCCCCCTTCTATTCCTAGTCCCCTGAGCTGGTCCCCCCGTGCCTGTGAAGAATCTGGTACCAGGAGTGCCAGTTCAGGAGGAGGTACCTCCTGTGGAGGAGGTGGATGAGGAGGGGGAGGAAAAATTAGATCTTCTTCTATGCTGCCCTGTAAGACAGGGTACAGTGATGGTACTGATGGTTTGGTTTCAGGTTTAGGTGTTTTCTGGGTTGTCGTTTTCCATTCTGCAGCTGTTAGCACCTCATTTTTCTGTAAAGGAAGAAAAGACTTGACCCAAGGAGAGGGGTTGTTAACTAAATCTCCCCAGACCACTATGTATGGTATTTGATCCGTGTCCCACACATGGTTGAAGAGTAATTTTCTCAACCATGTTAATGACAGCAGGATCAAAGGTCCCCTCTGAGGGCCATCCCGCATTGAAAGTGGGCCATTCAGGCCTGCAGAAAGTAGTTAGTTTATTCTTCCTGACAACAACAGAGAGGTTATGGGCTCGAGTCTTAACCTCTCCAAAATGTGCAAGAACCAGGTCCACGGGTGTAGAGGGAGTCTGTCCCATTGCATCCATCTTAGTCAGTCACAGAGAAATAGACAACCAAAGACAAAACAGAGAGCCAGAAAGACATGCAGAAGGCCAAGTAGCAAATTCCCCCGCTTGTGCGGAAGAACAACTGAAAGTAGGGCAGCGACAAACTGCCATGCCGCGGGAACAACCCACCTTGTCCTTTCACAGAAATCAACAGAGTCCTGAGCCCTCCATCCCCTCTGCCGAGGTCTGGAACGTCTTCCAGACCTCTATGGTCATGGTCATTCAGTGCTTCCACTCCAACTGCTCCTGACCACACTGTTCACAAGTTTGCCTTGAGGCTCAGAACAAAAGCTAGGACAGATACAGACAGGAACAACTAGAAACAAACAGACACTTACCGGCCAGCCAGGAACCCTTCGGTTCTGGGGGTCCTGGGGGATCCCAGACAAGCCCCCAAGATATTGTGCCTAGTTCGCAAGACCTCAAAGACCACCAAGGAGCCAACTGATGCAAATACACAAAGTTTTTTTTTTATTGTTACAAGCTTAAGCTTGGGCCCACTCTGTCAACGACCCAGCAGATCTCAGATGTGAGACCCCTTGCTTTGGGAGACAGAGGTTTTTATAGGTTTATTTCAGCAAGTTCAGCAAGTAGGGGAGTAGGGGATCTCCAGCTTGGCAAGATTCTGATTGGTTGCAGCCCAGTGCCAAACCATAAACTGCTGGCTTCAGGAAATCTGAAAAGACATCTGGACTTTTAGTACTTTCCTGTCCCTGGTTAATTGACCGTTGGCAGGGGAGTTGTTCTTTATCCGTTCCAAGTATACTTTCTTTGTGGGTTTTCCTGGAACAGGGCTCAGGGTTGTGTCAGTCCCATGGAGGTTTTATCCAAGATGGAGTCACTCAGGTTTCTCACTACCTGTTACAAATTAGAGGTTAGGATGTGTGTGAGAGAGAGCATGTGTCTAGTATTTGTCTTTCAGAGCCTAGGTTACCTCACTTAGTATAATATTTTCCAGATCTATCCATTTTCCTGCAAATTTTATAATTAATATTTTTTCTTTATGGCTGAATAGAATTCCATTATGTACCACATTTTCATTGTTCATTCATCTGTCAATGGTCATCTAGACTGAATCCATTTCCTTGCTATTATGAATAGAGCTGTAGTAAACATGGATGTTCAAGTATCTCTGTGGTAAGATATAGAGTCCCTTAGATATGTGCCTAGGATTAGTAAAGCTGTTTCATATGTTAGTCCTATTTTAGATTAGTTTCTCCATCCTGATTTCCAAAGTGGCTTCACCACTTTCCACTCTGACCAACAGTAAATAAGAGTTCCTCTTTCCCCATAGTCTTGCCAACATTAGTTGTCATTTTGTTAAGCGCAGCCATTTTGATTGAGTTGCAATGGAATCTCAAAGTTTTCATTTGCATTTTGCCAAGAAAATGATTCTTTTTAAATTTTATTTATTTATTTTATGTTAATGAATGTATTTTCTGCATGTTTGTAAGTGCATCTGTGTTGTGCAGTGCTCATGGAGGCCAGAAGTGGGGATTAGATCCCCTGGAAATGGAGTTATGGAAGGCCATTATTGGCCATTTGAGTGCTGGGAGCAGAACCCAGGTCTTCTGCAAGAGTTGCCAGTGCTCTTAACTGCTGAGCCAGCTCTCCAGCCCCTCCAAAGAGATTCTTAATTGTTTCAAAAAATTGTAGATTAATAAATGCTATCTTTTCAAATACTAAGAAGATATCTGCATAATAATCATAAATTAGATCAAGTTGACAATTTTGCCAAAAATTTGAATTCTGAGTGGAGCTCAAATTCCTTTCATGTCGAGAATCTTTAATATTGTGTGCCTGGAAAATCATGTTCTTTTTCTCATGCAACTTTTGTCACATTTTTGTAACAACTTTATTTTTATTTGCCCTTCATTACTTATGCCAAAAGATATATCCTGTTCACTTAAGTGCCCTCTTGCCAGAGATCACCGAAACTGTGACTTCGATCATATAGGACATCGTAATGAGTAGTAATAAGTCTTTTCACACAACATGAAGCAAAGAAATATCTTATTCAAGCTACAAAAATCCCCTAGACCTAATGAGGCCAAGAAGGCATCAGGACTCAATAGCCATATAGAAAACTCATCACATTTCTTCATATTAGCAATGAATGCATGGACACGAAGATTGAAAAAAATAATACCACTTATAAAAACAAAAAATATTTAAACATAAACCTAACAAAACACATAGATGTGTTTGCTACATTGATGAAAGAAGTTGAAAATCTAAATACATGGAAAGACGTGTGTGTATTCATGGAATGGGAGATTCTAAATAAAAAGATGGCAAATGTCTCCAAAATTATGCACAAATTGAATACAAAAACAATTTATATGAAAAAGCAAAGGAATTAAAATATATAAAACAATTTTGAAAGAACACAAACTTGGAGGAATCAAGGTATCTGCTTTCAAAATTTACTACACACCTATGGAAATCAAGACAATACAGTATTAGCAGAGAGACACAGATAATTAAACAAAATAGAGAAAACAGAGCTAGACTCACATAAATATGCCTATTGTTGACAAAGATTCAAAAGCAGTTTAGTGGAAGAAAGACAACTTTTACAAAGGTAGCTGAAACAAGTGAGTATCCATAGACCCAAAAGACAAAATAACTCAAAATGGAGGCATAAGTTACTTGTAAAGCTAGAAGACTTTTAGAAAACAAAACACAGGAGAACATCTTCAGGATCTAAGATTAGGCAGAGAGTCAAAAGCATCATCCATAAAAGGAAAAATTGGCAAATTGCACTTCATCAAAAGAAAAGCTTTTGTTTTGTGAAAAACTTGTTACAAGACTGTAAAATAAGTTACAAATTGGATGAAAAATGTTTACAAATCACATATTCAATTAAGGACTAGTATCTAGATTTTATAGAGAACTTTCAAGTTAAACACGGGAGATCTAGAGCTGCAGTTCAGTGGCAGAGTGCTTGCCTAGCATGCATGAGGCCATAGGTTCATCCCCAGTTTTTGCCAAAAATAATAATAGTAATTTGCTAAAATTTGGATCTTTAGTGTTGCCCAAACGTGTATGTAGTAAAACCTTTGACCCCAGCATCAAGCTATTGAGAGATGGTAGGCCTAGCAGGAGTACATTAGGGCAATGCCTTTGAAAGAAGTAAGTTCTTTCTTTTCTTATCTTTATTTTGCTTCCTGAATGAGATAGATGAGATGAGATGTTTACTATACTAAAGCAACAGAGCAACTGATCATGGACTGAAATCTCCAAAGCTGTAAGCCAAAATAAGATTTTTATCTTTATACATTGATTAGCTCAGCTATTTGTCATAGTAAAGGAGAGCTGACCAATGTACAATCTAAAATGGCTAAATTGTAAGAACACACATTTCATCAAAGAAGATGTATAGGTCAAAATAAATACATAAAAACATATTCAGTTATATCACACATCAGGGAAATGGAAATTAAACCACAATGTATAAGATACATTATTAGAAAGAATAAAATATAAATAGTAACAACACTAAATGTTAAGGAAGATTTGGAGAAAATGAGTCATTCATTGTTGCTGATGGTCATGTAAAATGATATGACCACTCTGGAAAATGATGTGGTCATTTCTTACAAAAGATAAATATATTTCTTAAAGCATGTGATGAACATATGTTCCAGTAATACATTTTTGGGTCTCTATCCCAGGGAAGTGAAAACATATGCACACACACACACACACACACATTTGCATAAATATTTATAGCAGCTGTATTCATAGCCAAAACCTTAAAGTCAGGTCATATTTTCTTCAACAGGTGAATGGTTAAGCAAATTGATACATCTATACCCTACAATAATAAAGGAGTACCAATGCACACATTCACAAATCTTGAGGAAACTATGTGGAATGGGCAGGGAAAAGTCAATCCCAAAGGGTCACATGCTATGTGATTATACTCTATAACATTCTTGAAAAACAGAATTACAGAAATGGAGAAGTAGTTGCTTCTAGGGGTTAAGGAAGGGGCTGGAGTAAGAGGCATGTGAGTGTAGCTATAAATTGGCAACATGAGATATCTTTGTAGTAATAGAAGACTGTGAAACTTGATTGTATTAATATTAGTATCCTAGAGTGACAGTGTGCTGGATAGCTTTAGTTGTCAACTTGACACACCTGGGTAGAG
Organism: Nannospalax galili; assembly: GCF_000622305.1. Lineage (NCBI taxonomy): Eukaryota > Metazoa > Chordata > Mammalia > Rodentia > Spalacidae > Nannospalax > Nannospalax galili. Next base: position 3,688,774 of record NW_008330298.1, read on the forward strand.
GGAGCCTCAATTGGTGAACTGCCTTCATGGGGCTGGCCTGTGGCCATATCTGTGGGGCATCTTCTTGATTATTGAGTAATGTGGGAGGGCCCAGCCCACTGTGGATGGTGCCACCCCTGGGCAGGTGGGCCTGTGTTGTTTAAGAAAGCAGATTGAGCAGGGGCCAGGGGAGTAAGCCAGTAAGCAGTGTTCCTCCATGGCCTGTGCTTCAGCTCTTGCCTCCAGATTCCTGCCCTGAGTTTCTACCTTGAGCTTCCTCAGTGATGAACTGTGATCTGAGAGATGTAAACCAAATAAGCCCTTTCCTCCCCAAGTTAGTATTGCTCAGAGTGTTTTGTCATAGAAATGAAGAAACAAACTAGAACAGATAGTATGCTGTATCTTTTGGGGATGTTTCCCTACTGTAGGCAGAAATAAATAAAGGGTAAAGAAGATCTTTATGTATTATTTCTTAAAAATGCATGTAAGCCTATTTCCCCAAATGAAAAGTTTAATTAAAATGAAAAGGTCTTTCTAGTACCTCTGCTTATTTTCTTCTGTTTGGCCCTTGTACAGCAATCCTTGCTGAGGTGCTAGAGGGTAATGAAGGCACAGGCATTATCCCAACTCTCATTTGTATCTTAGTGAACGCTTCTTAGAGATCAAAGACGGGCAACATTTTGTAGGAAAATAAACTGCCTTGAACTTAAAATCAGGATACTTTGAAGCCTAGATTTAATGCACTTTGCAACCTTGGACAAATGGTTTGTTCTCTTTGAGATTATATTTCATCATCCTTAGAAAAAAGTTAAAGGGAGCTGGGAATATAACTCAGTGGTGGAACATTTCGCTGGCATGTACAAGGCCCTAGGTTTGATCAAAAGGGGGGGGGGAGGGAAGAAGGAAGGAAAGGAGAGAAGGGGGAAAGAACAGAACATAAAAGAACTTGAAGAGGTGAAGTGGAAACATTTGTTCATTAAGAAAACAAGCCTCAAACTGTTTCCCCTACTGTAGAATAATAATACAGATAAAGTCTCTTACTTCAAAAAATCTAGCTATTTCCTATCGCCAGCAAGCAGGTGGATAGCAGCTGGGTATCTTCTAACGAAATCCAGTTTTGACACAGTGCCAGATCCCACAGACTGAGTGCTCATTTCCCAGAATACCCCCCCAACTTTAGCTGCCATGTTGATTTTTTTTCTGGGTTATACACAGGAAACCTCACAACCTCCTCCTGAAATTTGATTAGTTTGTTCCAGCAGCCCAAAGAACTCGGGAAAACATTAAAGATTCCTGCTTTATTGTAAAGGATATTGGAAATGGTACATATGAAGAGATACCTAGGGAGAAGTATGAGGAAGGGATGTGACTCTTCCTTCCCCCCTCTGAGTATACCACCCTTCAGGAACCTCTGCATGTTCAACTAACTGGAAGCTCTCCCAATCCTATGTGTTTGAGGGTTTTTATTGTTGTATTTTGAGATACTCTCACTATGTAGCCCCAGCTGGCCTGGAACTTTCTATGTAGGCTATTCCAGGCAGCCCTCACATTCACAGTGATCTGCCTGCCTCTCCCTCCTGAGTGATGGAATTAAGGGCATGTGCCACCATGCCTGGAAGGGTGTTTTACAATTTATTTCTTAATATTTTATTATTTTTTATTTTATGTGTATGAGTGTATTACCTGCATGTAAGTGCATCTGTGTTGTGAAAGGCCCTTGGAGGTCAGATGGATCCCCCGGAACTGGAGTTGCAGATGGTTGTTAGCTGCCATGTGGGTTCTGGAAACCAAACCCAGGTCCTCTGAAACATCAGCCAGTGCTCTTAACCACTAAGCCATCTCTCCAGCCCCAAGTTTATTTATTTTTATCTTATGTGTATGAGTATTTTGCCTGTGTGTATGTAAGTGCACCACTTGCATGACTGGTGCCCAGGGAGGCAAAAGAGGGAGTAAAATTGCCTGAAAATGCAGTTACAAGTAGTTGTGAACCAGCCACGATGTGGGCATTAGAAACCAAACCCCAGTCCTCTGCAAAAGCAAGCTAGTCACTTCAGTCATCTAAGTCATCTTTCCAGCCCTGTGTTTGGATTTTTATGGAGATTTTGTTACATATGCATTATTGCTAATAGAATGGGTAAGGAAAGGCAGCAAGGGATATATCGAGCAGGATCCCTTCTGACTAAGAGGGGTTGCTATAGTTTAGATGGACTGAATGGTCTTCAAAGGTACACTTACCAAAAGTTTGGTCTCCAGCTTGGCGCTATTAAGGTAGGTGGAATCTTAAGAGATGATGCCTAATGAGACAAAGCTAGGTCATTGGAGTCATGACCTTGAAGGGGATTGTGGAATCCTAGTTCCTCTTTCTGTGTTTGATCCATGGCTATCATAGAGAAACCTGCTCTATCATGCAGTTCCTGCCATGATGTAGTGCTTCACTGCAGGCCCGACTTGGCATTGACTGAAACTTCCAAAACTCTGAGCCATAATAGACCTTTCTGCTTTTTAGATTGATTATCTAAGGTATTTTGTTACAGTAATGGACTACTTACTGACATAGGATCTTATGACCTACTCTTGGACAAAATGGTAGGGGATAATTAGCTTCTATAGCTTGCATTGTGAAGAGAGTTTTGAACCATGAATGAAAACATTGTGTGTTTTGGGGGGGAAAGGGATAGACATATATTTAGAGGTGCATATAAACAGAGACACAGAGAGAGAGGGGGGCAAAGAGAGAAACAGAAAGAGACAGAGACAGAAAGAGAGACACAGAGAGAGCTCATGATATCACAATTTGGTAAATTATAAACCAGTCCCACAAAAGGAAGATATTTTCTTCCTGCCTTCCTCTATTGCTACTATAGGAAGAAACTGTGTCCCAGGAAGTACTTATTGAGTGCTTTGTAATGTTTATAATGACAGGGTGCTCAAAGCCAGACCTTGGCTCTAATGCAGGAGAAGGAAGTTTCAGCCCCTTGAAGCACAAAAGTCTTTGCTTATTGAGACTTTCAAGAACTTTTCACAGTGTCTCATATAGACAGCTCCCTTCCAGGGCATAACTTCACTGAGAGAGATCATGTGATAGACAGGCAGGGCTCAAAGAACAGGCTAGCTGCCAGTTTGGAAGAGTATAGAGGCATAGTGGGAAGAAAAAGCTTGTTACCTTGACTAAGAACTAGCCTCTCATATCCTTTACACTTTACCATATGGGCAGAGCACGAAGCGTTATCATTCTCCAATTACAATCCTTGAACTAGTCAGGGCTTAGATTTGCCCAAGGTTTACACAGTAAGTCCATGGCCCAGTTGGGGCCAGACTCACAGATCAGACATTTCCCACAGCACAGATAGTCTTCAAAGGAAGAGGTTAAGACATGAAAGCTGTAGCCATTGTCTGTCTGATCTGGAGCCCATCCACAGAGAGTTGTGTTCAGGCTTCCATAGGCCTTTCTGTAGAGCCTACTATCTGAAGGAGGGCCTGGCAGATTTGGGGCGTTGTCTCACCCTCCCAACTCTGAACTTTCAGTGAACTACTTAAAGGTAGAAAAACCAGTTTGAGGTTCAGGTATTTCCCTGAGCAAGCAATACCTCACACAGGTGGCTGTCGAAGGCCTCCATAGGCACTTCTTCCAGCTTCTTTTTAGTGGTAGCAACTGGGAATGAAGAGGGAAAGATCTGGAAGTTCTTGAAGTCTCCCCAGACACTGAAGAGAGTCAAATCAGGGCCTTCCTGGAAAGCAAGCTGAGGAGGTAACAGCCCTCTTCCTCACCTCTCCATTGCTGCCCCATCAGAGCTCTTGAATATGGAAATGCAAAGACTACTTAGGAGGGGGAAATTCTGGAAGCCACTTGCTTGGATTAGTTCATCATTTGCAAGTTGCCAACTTGGAAAACAGAGCTGAGCTCTGTGGCCAGGAAAGTTTGGATGGGAGAGGAGTAAGGAGTTGAGGTTGCATGAGGGCTCTTGAATATCCAGCTTTTCAGTCAGGAAATCATTGAGCTATTCCTTACTGAAGACCTGCTTTATGTCTAACCCCATGCTGTGTTTCAGGTACCATTGCTATTCATTTCCAGTTGCTCTAGGATGAGGGGACAGAGCTCCCAAGAAAGGCAGGAGGCAAGGCTAGGGCCAGGGAGCTTTGGCTTCCAGTCAACTTGTGGAATCTTCCATGTTCATATCTTCATTTAATCACTATTCACTCATTAACCACGCCTTTGCTTTAAAAGTATTTATTGGGAGGCTGGGCGTGGTGGCGCTCGCCTTTAATCCCAGCACTCAGGAGGCAGAGGCAGGGAGATCTCTGTGAGTTCAAGGCCAGCCTGATCTGGATAGTGAGTTCCAGAACAGCTGGAGCTACAGGGAGACCCTGTCTCAAAAAGACCAAAAAAAATTTTTTTAATTGGGTAGGGTTGGAGAGATGCCTCACCATTTAAGAGCATTGGCTGCTATTGAAGAGGACCTGGGTTCAATTCCCAGCACCCACATGGTGGCTAACAACCATCTGTAACTCCAGTTCCAGGGGATCTGACACCCTTTTCTGACCTCCATGGGCATTGCACAACACGGATGCACTTACATATATGCAGGCAATACACTCATGTACATAAAAATAATAAATAATAAAAAGTATTTATTGGGTATCCCTTTGTGCTAGGCACTCAGATACAGTAGTGCTGTTCTGGCACTTACACCCTAGCAGGGAAGAAAACAAAGGAGGGCCTCCTTGTGATAGTGTTAAAAGAGGCCTATCATTGCCATGATGTCGCACTGGAAGAGTTACCTCTTAAAAATCCACAGATGCTTTCCAGTCAGTGCTGCCAAACCGAAGGTTGAACAGCCGCCTGAAGAAACTGCCAACATTTAGCAGACATACAAGACTCAAAAAACGGGTCCCTAGCACCTCGTAAAAGCCTTTCCCCTTTCGAGGCCTCTCACTAGCATACAGGAGGGTTTGACTAGGGAAGAAGAAGGGCTGTAGAAAGGGCTTTTGGTCACCCAGCTGTTCAGTCAGTGCATCATTCCCTAATCCCTTATTCCCTATAGCTCTGTAAATTTCCTCGCTGTCTTAAAGGCACAGTAACTTATGATTACTCTGCTCTAGTTTTCTTCATTCATGTGCTCCAGAGGAATCTACTGAGTAGTCACAAAACACTGACAGTTTTGGGGAGCTGGATACTCAGGAATGAACTCCACAGCCATGGTCTCTTAAGGAGCTCACATTCTAGTCAGAGACATGGCAATTAATCAATTACATGAATAATTAATTAATAATTGTAATTGTGGTAATTAGTTCAAAAGAGTCTATAATAAAGAAATCACGGAATGGAGGACTTAAGGAAGACTTCTCTAAGGAGGTGACATTTAAAACAGAGGCTTGGGTTGGGCATTTTGCTTAGTGGTAGAGTGATTGCTAGCACAAGGCCTTGGGTTCAATCCCCAGCACCAAAAACAATAATAATAATAATAATAATAATAATAATAATAATAATAATAAATAATAATAAAATATTTTTTAAAAAAGGGGGGACAGCCG
>NW_008330298.1:3701807-3706607 GCF_000622305.1 Nannospalax galili
TTGTATTATTTTTTAAAAATATCTTTTATTTATTCTTTCACAATTTTATACATATATACAATGTATGTTTATCTTATCTACCACCAACTTTCCCTTCCCACCTTATCCAGAGTCTCCCAAAGTTGATGCTCCCCTCCTAACTTTGTGTCTTTTTGTCTTTATTTGTTTATTTGTTTGTTTATTTATTTATTTATTTATTTATATAACCCACTGAGGAGAAACTAACTAGTCCTATCTGCTAAAATGTTGACTGATCCTGTTGGCTTGATCTCTTGCAAGTCTTGTGCAGGTAACCATATTTACAGTGAATTCATGAGTGCAATGGTCATGTTATGTCCGGAAGACAGTATTTCACACCCAGCACTCCTCCCCATCCCCCCAACTCTTATGTTCTTTCCACTTTTTAAAATTTGATGTGTATGAATGTTATTCCTGCATGTATGTAAGTGCGTCCAGTCATGCAGTGCCCACAGAGGACAGAAGAGAGTGTCAGACCCACTCGAACTGGAGTTACAGACAGTTGTTAGCCACCACGAGGGTGCTGGGATTCAAACTCAGATCCTCTACAAGAGCAGCCAGTGCTCGTAACTGCTGATCCAGCTCTCCATCCCATGTTCTTTCCACTTCTAATTAGCATATATTACTTGTACAAAGTAAAGCATCTCATTATGGCATTTTCATACATGCATATCCTAGACTTTGATTGTAGAGTCCTCTAGTCTTCACTCCTGCCTCCCTCTTTTCCTCTTCCATATCTCTAGTAGTCCCCCTTTTACAGTCATGTGCTGTTTACCTCTAGTTTCCATATACAAGAGAAAAGCAAATGGCACTTTTTTATGAGACTGGCATATTTTACTTAATATCATGATTTCCAGTTCTATCCATTTTCTTGCAAATATAACTTCATTCTTATTTATAGCGTGAATAAAGCTCTATTGTGTATATATGCCACATTTTCTTAAGCCATTCATCTGTAAGTAGCAGGTATCTCTGTTTTAAGATGACTTAGATTTGCCAGGTGTGGTGGTGCATGCCTTTAATCCCAGCACTGGGGAAGCAGAGGCAGGCAGATCTCTGTGAGTTCAAGGCCAGTCTGGTCTACATAGTGAGTTCCAGGTCAGCTGGGGCTACAGGGAGACCCTGTCTCAAAAAAGATTTTAAAAAAAGATGACTTAGATACTATTTGGTACATATCTAGAATTTGTATATCTGGATCATATGAAAGTTCTATTTATTAACTTTTTTGAGGAGTCTCCAGGATACAAAATCATGCCAAAAAATCAGTAGCTTTTTTATATACCAACAATTAACTCACTGAAAAATAAGTCAGAACAAATTCATTCACAATTGATTTACCTATGTATAACAACAAAAAATGGGAGCTGGAGAGATGGTTCAGAGGTTAAGAGTACTGGCTGCTCTTCCAGAGAACCTGGGTTCAGCAGCACCCACATGGCAGCTAACTCCAGTTCCAGGGGATCTGACACCTTCTTCTGGCCTCTGAGGGCATTGCACTGCATGTGATGCACTTACACACAGGTACACAGAACCTTTATACATGATAAAATAAAAATAAATTTAAAAATTAAAAACATATAGAGCCGGGTGTGGTGGAACATGTCTTTAATCCCAGCACTTGGGAGGCAGAAGCAGGCGGATCTCTGTGAGTGCAAGGCCAGCATGGTCTACACAGTAAGTTCCAGGACAACTGGGGATACAGGGAGACGTTGTCTCAAAAAGACCAAAAAAAAAAAAATTTAAAAAACATAGCCAAAAATGCCAAAAATATCTACAATGAAAATTATAAAGCCCTGAAGAAAGATTTCAGGCCTCTTAGGCCTGATTTTTCAGTTTCCAAAAACATATTAGTGGTGCTAGGAAAGCTGGGCATCTACATGTAGAAGACTGAAGCTAGATCCCCTATTTCTCATTGTACAAAAATCAACTCAAAATAGATCAAAGACCTCAATGTAAGATCAAAAAATGTGAAACCACAATGATCTGAACAGAACTCTAATAATTCTGGAAATAAGAGCAATGATTGACAACTGGGATTACATGAAATTTAAAAGATTTTTCTTATTTTATTCATTTTTATTTTATGTGTATGGGTGTTTTATCTGCATATGTGTAAGTGCACCTGTGTTGTGCAGTGTCTGTGGAGGTCAGACGAAGGCTCAAATCCACGGAAACTAGAATTACAGTTGTTAGCTGCCATGTGGGTTCTGGGAATCGAACCCAGGTCCTCTGCAAGAGCAGTCAGTGCTCTTAGCCACTGGGCCATCTCTCCAGCCCCAAAATTTAAAAGATTTTGTACTTCAAAAGGAAGAATCAGCAGAGTGAAGGGACATCTTATAGAATGAAAAAAATTATTAGCCAAATATTCATCCAATAGGGGATTAATGCCCAGAATATATGAACTCCAAAAATTAAACAGCAAGAAAGTAAAAACTCCAATCAGCCAATGGTCAATGTAAATGACCAGATTCTATTCCAAAGACATATCCAAATGAACAATAAATACATGAAAAAAAATGTTCAACATCTTTATCTATCATGGAAATGCAAATCAAAACTACACTAAGGGTCCATCTCACCCCAGTCAGAAAGCCAAAACCCACAAATGCTGGCAAGATGAAAGGAGATACCCTTAGTTAATAAGGACAGTAGAAATGGGGATAAGTTCAATGGCCTATTTTTTAAAAATTTAATATCTTATTTATTAGTGGGGGGGTGGCCATGAGCATGCCATGGTGCAGATGCACCATGATGCACATGTGCCATGGTGCATGTGTGGAAGAGAGAAGACAACTTTCAGGAGTCAGGTCTCTCCTTCCACTGTGGATTCCAAGGATTGAACTCAAGTTGTCAGGCTTCCACCCAAGTGCCTTTACCTGCTGAACCATCTCACTGGACACAATGTTCTGCTTTTAAAAAAATATTTATTTTATTTTATGTGTATGAGTGTTTTGCCTGCGTGTATGTAACTGTATCATATGCATGCAGTGTCCACAGAGGTCAGAAGAGGGGTTAGGTCCACTCTAAATGGAGTTAATAATGGTTTTTAGTTGTGATGTGGCTATTGGAAATGGAATCCAGGTCCTCTGCAAGACCAGCCAGTGGTTTTAACAACTGAGTCATCTCTCCAGCCCCCTAATGTTCTTCTTCTAAGAAATAGTAAGCATAAGCTAGGCATGGCAGTGCATGCTTGTAGTCCCAGCACTTGGGAGGCAGAGGCAGGTGGACCTCTGTGAGTTCAAGGCCAGCCTGGTCTACACAGTGAGTTCCAGGCCAGCTGGGGCTACAGGGAGACCCTGTTTCAAAAAGACCAAAAGAAAAGAAAGAAAGAAAGAAAGAAAGAAAGAAAGAAAGAAAGAAAGGAAGGAAAAGAAAAGGAAAAGAAAAGAAAAGAAAAGAAAAGAAAAGAAAAGAAAAAGAAATAGTAAGCATGCAGGGGCTAGAGTTGCATGAAATAGGAAGAGATAGGTTCAAGATGAGCCATAGAATGTAGGCAAATTGAGACCACACCCGTAATCTCCCAAACCATGGTAAGGATTTGATTGCACATTAAGAACACTGGAGAGCCCCTGAAAGGCTTTGGGTAGGAGGGCAGATGAGATGCGAATTGTGTATTGACTTTGGGGAATAAGCCATGCTGAAAGTGGGGAAACTATTGGGAAGCTATCAGAGTCATTTAGGTGGGAGATAATGCTGAAAGCTTTGACTAGTAGTGTGGTGAAGATAGAGAGCCATGGACACGTGGACAGAGTCCAGCACATTTAGGAAGCAGAGTCAATGAAGCATTGTGATGGATTGCCTGTGGAGCTTTGGGGGATGTAGCAGGAGGCCTCCAAAGATGGCGCGGACTCAGAGCCCTGGGATTCACCGAGAATTCACTTCACTTCTTAGTCTGCAAATAGCCCGCCAAAAGGAGCCCATGCCTCCGTACCCTGCTCACGAGCCCAGTGACTGCTGACAGACTGTGTGGCGTGGACCAATCAGAAAATGATACACTGACTAAAGGGACTTGGGGGTGGAGAAAAGGGAAATATAAGGCCTACCCCCTCCTGCATTAAACGAGCCTGCAGCACCTCACCTAGTGCTTGCTGCTACCAGACTCCTGGGGTCTGTGTGTGGTGACTCCGCACCTCTTGCCCCCCTAATTGGCAGGGGACCTGATCCAAATTAGGGTCTTCACAGACGGCCTGAAGAGAACCTGCAGCACCTGGCACCTGAACAGGGACTCCTGCCCATGGTGTTTGTGACACCCAGAACCTCGGTTCGTTCGGTAAGTAGGCCCCTGGTTTTGTCTGTTTCTTTGGCTGCTCGAGGGTAAGCGAATAGCCCCCTCCTCTGTCCCCTCCACCCTGTCTGTCATCTTTATTGTTGGACTAGTTTGTTAGGTCAGGGAGGCACACTCCACCGCGTGGTCCCGAAGCCCACGTTGGCACCTCCCCCCTCTCGGCTTGTCCTGGTGAGTTCACATAAGGGCTGATCCACCCTGAACTCAGATCCCAGGCTTCGGGTCACCCTGTTGCCTGTCCCAGAGACACCATGTGAGCATACAGCTGGAGGTGTCATGGCCTCCAGAAGTCCCTCACTGAGCACAAGACATTTGGAATTGATACACCTTTTCATGTTGGGGTGGTTTATGTCCGAGTGGCTCACGGTCTTTGTTTGCTTCATTCGTGACCTCTTGGTAGTCACCCTTGTCTTTTACTTTTGTGGCGAGCTTCCTTTCACGGGACCTTCCACAATGGGCAACTTACCACCACAGTGCAAGCAGCCACAAATGGCAGT
>NW_008330298.1:3706860-3712073 GCF_000622305.1 Nannospalax galili
CCCACAACAAACACTGCTGGGAGCAATCTAGTGTAGATCTGGCTATTACCTTGACCCCGGACCTCCTGGATCCAGAGGTGGACACAACCTCTGTGCCCACTTCCAATAAGGAAGGAGCTCCTTTGCCTATATCTCAGGATACTCTCCTAGAGCTACCATGCCCAGAAATTCCCCTGCCCCATTACCCGTGGAAGGAGTTACTCTCCCCCCCAGTAACCATCCTGCCCCTTCCCCTGCTAACGTGGCCCTCCCTCCTAGACTGCCCTCCTTAAAGCCTCACCTGCCTTTGTCCACATTTCTGGTTAATGTCAGCCCCGATGCGGCGCAGAGTCCATGGCTACCCACCCCACTTGCTGACCTTGTTCTTATCCACAAGGCAGCTGAGCAATCAGGCCCTGACTCCCCATATTTCAAACAGGTTCTTCACCAGTGGTCCTTACAGCTACAAACCCACTATGATTGATATAGCTTACTAAAGGCAGTCTTAGAACCTCAGTCTTTCTAAACTGGCGCACAGCCTATGATGATCAGGCTGAAAACCAGGCATCGCTAAATCTCCAATATGGCCTCAACATTACGTTGGACATGCTCACAGGACGCAGACAATATACTGACCCCCATCTCCCAGTCTACTATTGGCCTCCATGCCTATTTTCAACAAGTTTCTGACTTGGCCTTTAAGGCCCTTAAATGTTGCTCCCCCCCGTGACCCACAAGTCTTTTTCCGTAATTTGATTCAACAGTCTGGGGAGTCCTTCACGGACTTCCTTACCTGTGTCACCGAGGCAGTAGAGTGGAGGGTGGAGTCTGGACCCACCTGAGAGTTGCTTATCAAACAATTAACTTGGGAGGGACTAAACATCCCTACTTGCTACTAGAGACTTAGACCCTAGGGCGGGCCCTATTGAGGCTTTGACCGCCTCCCTGGAGACTCTTTTGTCTCAAGGAAAACCCGCTAACTTTGGCGCACAGGAAGGCTGCTGGATCTGTGGGGGGCTTGGCCACTTTCGTAGCCACTGCCCAAGAGGTACAGCCGGCCCCAAGACTCGCTGCCCCAAGTGCAAAAGAGGGTTCCATTGGGATAAAGACTGTAGGTCACAGCCTCAACCGGACTTGGCTCCTTTAAACTCCACCTGGGGTGCTCCTCAGCCCCGCTCACAAGAGGGGAAACGAGACAGAAATTATGAACTCTCCCAATCCTCAACCACTCCCCACTAATGACCCTGTTCCTGGATGGAACTGCCATAAAGGGCCTAGTAGACACAGGGGCTGATGTCACAATTATATCAGAAATTGAATCCCTTAAATTCCCTCATTGGAAATACCGGCCAGGCCCACCAATAAAAGGAAAACAAGATACCAAGCTGGTCACACGTCCAGTATATTGGAAGGACTTGGATGGGAATCAGGGCACAGTTACTCCCATAGTAGCGGAAGTTCCCTGTAACTTATGGGGCCGAGACATCCTAGAGGACATGGGCGCGGTCCTTACCATGGATGACTGTGCTTTTTATGATGATATCATGCTCCACGATAACTTGGGACTATCAGGGAAAGGACAACACCCTGCCCAACACCCTCAATCCTAACGGCCACTGCCCGCCTGGGATTGACTCCAGTCTTGGCCCCCGAGCCGATCCCCATCACCTGGTTCTCTAATGATGCCATTTGGGTGGACCAGTGGCCTATAATAGAACCTAAATTATCTGCCCTCAAAAATTTGGTAGCTGAACAATTGAGGCTTGGCCACATCGAGCCCTCTCTCAGTAAACATAATACCCCAATATTTGTGAAAAAGAAATTGGGGAAATACAGACTCCTCCAAGATCTTAGAGAAGTCAATGCCCAGATGGAAAAGATGGGCTCGCTACAAGCGGGCTTACCACACCCTACAACTATCCCCCCATCCCATCATATTTTAATACAGTAATTAAACCGCTTAACCCTTCCATCTTGCAAAAAAACTGTATGTACCTTGACGGAGCTCCAAGAACTCTGTGGGACTATAAACTGGCTCAAACAATTTATACCAGTCCCTGACTTGGAATTCCGGGCCTTGTTCTCCCTGCTGGAAGGCCATCATTCACCAAATTCAAGGATCCTTCTCACCCAGTCAGCTAAGGATCTTCTTAATAAGATAGTTCATATACTCTGGTCTGCGTCACTCCAACGTCATGACCCAGCAGAACCATTACTGGCCTTAATACTCTGGACTAAAAATGGTGTCTTGGGGGTGCTATGGCAGCAAGACCCCCTGGTGTGGATCCACCTGGCTACCTTGGACCTAACTAGGCTTAGATCTAAGTATGCTATTGCCTTCAAGTTAGCAATTAAGGCCCGACAAACAGCCAGGCGCATATTCGGAAAGGAACCTGACAAAATTATACTGCCCTTTCCTCTTAAGCATTCCCAAACATTATGGGCAGACTCTCTGGCTTTCCAACTAATGATGTCTGGGTTCATGGGGGAGTTGGATAACCACGCACCCCCAGATAAGCGACTGGCCAGCCTGGCCTGTTTGGAAATTACCACTCAGCCACATGCTTCCCCCTGCAAAACCCCTACCTTTAGCCACGCTAGCCTTCTCGGATGCCAATAAGTCCCGTTATGGCGTTATCATTCAGCGCATGGGAAAGGATGACACCTGTTACGTACAAGCCAATCCCGGCTCTGTCCAGTTGGGGGAGCTCCTGGCCTTGTTAAAAATCTTCCAAGTCTGCCAGACTGAGCTGCTCAATATAATCTCCAACAGCCAGTGCGCGGTTCAGGCCCTCAGATGTCTTCCCTTTGCTCGAATAAAGGGCCACAAGGATCCCATCACTAGAACGATGAGAGCTCTCCAGATTATCTTAGATAACAGACAATGGCCCTGGCACATCTCCCACATAAGATCACACACCAAGCTCCCTGGGATCTTGGCAAAGGGAAATGACAAAGTAGATAAACTTATTATGTCCGTAGAGATTCCTCTACTAGAACAAGCCAGAGCCTTACACCAACAATTTCACCTTTCTCCTCACAGTCTGCACCACCTTCTACCTGACCTACCCATCTCTCAATGCAAACATCTGAGCAGATCTTGCGTTACATGTGCACCCCTTGCTCCCTTAGGCCCCCTCAATCGATATGGAGTTAACCCGCGTGGTCTCCTACCCAATGCCTTCTGGCAAATGGATGTCACCCATTATAGCTCCTTTGGTAATCTTAAATATGTCCATGTCATTGTTGACACCTACTCCTCCTTTCTTTTTGCCATCGCCCAAACCGGTGAAAAATCCTCACATGCCATTAAGGTGGTCAAATCAGCAATGCTGGTAATGGGAGTGCCATGAACCCTAAAAACTGATAATGGGCCAGTTTACACCTCTCTACAATTCCAATCATTCCTGTCAACATGGAAAATTAGCTACTCCCTTGGCATCCCTTATAATCCACAGGGAAAAGCCATTGTGGATGGGGCAAATAGGACCCTCAAAGAAACATTACAAAAATTTGCTACCCCTGAGTCTAAAAGGGACCCGCACCTGGCTCTAATTGAAGCTCTATTCAGCATTAATTTCCTGTCCTTCCTTGAAAATGGGTTGAGCCTGGCCTACAAACACTGGGCTACCATACCTAGGCCTACACCTCTGCCACTAGTGAGATGGAAGGACCCCATAACATGTCAATGGCAACCACCCGCCCCCTTGTTAACAAGAGGGCGAGGCTATGCTTGTGTGTTTCCTCAGACAGAAACAAAGCCAGTATGGGTTCCAGTGAGAGATGTGAGACCAGCAGCCGACCAACAGGACCCCTAGAACCCAGAGACCTCGCTGCTATCTGGATAATTGGTTTGCTCTTCCCTGCCCCATGATCTCTGGGCCTTGGTCCCCTCCCTGCCTATAATCTTGCCTTTATTGCTTCATTCCCCAGCCTACCCTACCCTCTATTCAACTAATTCTACACTTGGCCTCCCCACCATGGACCCAATTACTTCCTGGGAATCACTCAATGGCTCCCGGCCCCTAAATAACTCTCTATGCTTCACTACCAACAATGCATCCTCATGCGTTGGGATGTTCAACCTGACCTTCCAAGATTATGCTGGCAGTGTCTCCTCGGGTTACATGCTTAAACTCCAGGGCCTTTCCCCTACCTTCAACAACACTGATGTAACCACCTCCGTCCTCGCTGCACTGGGGACAATAATAATGGGGGAGACAGAGGGGGCTGCCACCCCTCTGCCCCCATTTTGCCCTGCCATTCTATGCCTACCGCTCCCCAACTGCTCACACACACGCTCCCTTGCACCCTTTTTCTGCGTGCTCCCTATACTGTGGCAGAGATGCCACCCTAAGCCCAACCATGCCATCTCTCCCTTTTGCCACTTCAGCTGCTCCCCCTCTAATCATCCCCTAGGATCTTGGAGACAACTGGCCCCCAGCTATCCCTGTGGCATTAAGATCTCCCATACCAACTGCAAATCAATACTTGGTAACTTGGACATCTGTGGTCCACACGCCTGCATGGACATGAGGCTGTTACTGGCACAGCAGGGCCTTCAGCTTTCCAATGGCACTTATACTAACACCAATCCTTCTACTTGTCCCAAAAACAAAATCCTTACATCCATTGATCACACAACATCCTGGCCCCCTACCCCCATTTGTGTGCAGCCCCCATTTGCCTTACTGCTAGCCAATGTTACCTCCGACCCTCGGGGGCAACTCAACTGCTCTGATACCAACACCACCTGTGTACTGGCGGCCTGCTGGAACCATCCAGCTCACATAGTTCTCTTTATGCGTGAACTCATGGCCCTTTGGGTTCCAGTCACTAATGCAACTCACTTCCATGCTGTCACCCTTATAGAGCCCTTTGTCACAAGCCCCCCGCTTAAAATGGGATTTTGGGGTCACTACTGCTCTCATCTCAGCCATCATCCTTGCATTAGGGTCAGGTGCCACCACTGCAGTAGCTATCACTCAATCCTCCACTACTGTGGAGACGCTCAATGAGGCCATGTCCAAAACCTCCTCTGCCTTTCACACTCAGTCCCTTATCAATCAGCATCTTCACCAGGCAATTAATGTGTTACAACAACAAATTGATCTCTTAAGTGAAGAGCTGGCAATTACCAAAGACATGGTTCTGCTAGCTTGTGACCCTCGCTTTAGGTCACTTTGTCTCACCCCCTATAAAGTACAGAATATTACTGAAGCACGCCTACAACT
>NW_008330298.1:3712095-3728539 GCF_000622305.1 Nannospalax galili
TCAGGGTTCTTAGAGAAAATCTGGTCTAATCTAAAAGCATTGTTTGACCCGTCTTGGATTGTCACTTACCTACTCTTGACCGGCATAATTATTCTTCTCTACTTCTTAAATGCCTTGTTATTTGTTCCCACAGTCAGAAAAAAATTCAATCACTCAGTGTATCAGGCCCTCAGAGCAATACACGAAGATGATTTCAACCCTCCCTAAGCAGCCCGACAGACTTGGCTTCCACAAATGTACGAGGCCTCCTACAGATAATTCCCCACCTCGACTGATCCCCCAGGATGATACCCCTTGGAGGGCTGGTAGTCAATTACAGGTAAGATCCTGTTGGACTGAATCAACCTAAGCCAGGACATGGGACGTGTATGCCCATGCTCCAATGGGTAAGGTTCATGTCCGAATAGGACAACCTAAACAGGTACAGTCCATGATCCTGGGGTCATCCCAAGGTGGAGCTGCCTACAGGCTCTTGCTGGACAGTCATTTTTAAAGAAAAAGGATGGAAATGTAGCAGGAGGCCTCCAAAGATGGCACAGACTCAGAGCCCTGGGATTCAGCAAGAATTCACTTCACTTCTTGGTCCACAAATAGCCCACCAAAAGGAGCCCACACCTCCGTACCCTGCTCTCAAGTCCAGTGACTGCTGACAGACTGGGTGGCGTGGACCAATCAGAAAATGATCGCCTCAAGAAAGGGCCTGGGGGTCGAGACAAAGGCAAATATAAGGCCTGCCTCCTCCTGCATTAAACGAGCCTGCAGCACCACGCCTAGTGCTTACTTCTACCTGACTCCCGGGGTCTGTGTGTCGTGACTCCGTGCCTCTTGTCCCCCCTAATTGGCAGGGGACGCGATCCAGGTTAGGGTCTTCACAGATGGCCTGAGGAGAACCCGCAACAGGGGGACAGAAGATTCATTCTTTTTTTTACTTTTAAAAAAATTTATTGAAGATTTCATACATGCATATAAGGTGTTTTGATCAAATCCATGCCCACTCTCTCCCCTCCAACTCCTCCCATATCTCCCCATCACTTTTTCTGACTCTTCCTTCCTTCCTTCCTTCTTTCTTTCTTTAGTGGGGATTTTTGCAACTCTAAGATTCCCCCCTCTGAGAGGTAACCCTAAAATCTTTTAGGGATTAGATAAGCACTACCAAATACTTTTGACATTTTTGGCATTTGGATCAGAGTATGTTGCTAAGAGGCCCAAGGACATTTTGACTTTTAGCCAAGAAACTGGCTAGCTTTCTTTGGCATGTTTTTTACCCTAACTGCCTAGCCAATTCCTACATCCTATTATCACACCCTCCTCTGAAGAGGTTACCCAAATCGCCAATAGGGAATTGGGACACAGACTGCTCTGGCTTCTTCCAGGTTGAACAGGGATGCAGGGTAAGGCATTTGGGGTACCCCTTCAGTGGGTCTATCTAAAAGACTCCCAAATTGCATAACTCTTATCTGTAGGGAAAAGAAAGTCCTTGACTGGTGAATAGGGGATGTGAAGGAGAAGTAAAGGCAAGAGTAGTTAGCATTACAAGTTCTAGACAGGGAACCAGAAAAAAGTCAGAATAGGGAAAATTTCAAATGTTCATGTCAGAGTCCATTGGAATTTCTTGACGAGAGCTCCCAGAAGCATCCCTCAATTGGGTTCCTCCTCATCTTTCTTTTGTCTTCCAAGGATGGACTCAAGAGTGATGGACTCAGAATTTGTTTTCAGGCACTTTGATAGGCTGTTGGAGTGGCTAGCATCAGTTCTCTCTCAAAGGCTTCTAGAAAGAGGGAGAAAACAAATTTAGCTGTCATTTTAGAACAATAGTGGATTATCCCCCTTAGCTACAGGTAGGCACTACAATATTGCAGACCAAGATTTGAAGTCTTACATCTAAGCACACTTTCTGCTTAGAAACAAAACATCAATGAGAAATAATTGTCTAAATAACATTTTATATGGACTTAAGCCTAATGTCTCGAGAGTGTAATCCCTTGAACTCTTAAAGAAATACACTGATCACTTTAATCTTTGGTTATACTTTTCTTTTGGACGTTTAAGTCAATACCATTGACCCAAGTAGACCAGTTTATTTTTACTTTTCAGGTCTTTGGAGGATCTGTTCCTCAAGGGTCACATGGGCTTGGGAGGAGCCTCTGGCTCCTTTCTTTTACCAGTTCCATCTATGTGAAGATAAGTCAAATGTCCTGTTCAACTATAGATGGCTTCACTTGGAAGCATGGAGGAGATGTCTCCTCTGAGTTGACCCTCCTCTATGTAGACAGGACACTGGTTCAAGTCCATCTGATGGGGTCTCTATGGCCTCCCTGAAAAAAGGACAGGTGACTCACCACAGTTACAAGACATTTTTAGAGATGCTCTATAGTCTCCTGGAACTTAGTCAACCTTGGAGGGCAAGAAGAAAAAAACTGTCCTTTAATTCCCTCTGACCAAATTAGTATAGGGCCTCAAAGTTTGGCTTTTAAACATCCAAGAAGGTTAGTTCCACCACTCTGGTATTTTTAATTACCATGTGCTATGTAGATAAAACTTGGAAAAAAACCAAACATTCTCAGATAAACCTTGATTAGACATATATTTTGTTCCTTAAACTAGTTGACTAAGCTACGACCTTAGAAATTTTAAGATTGTGTGTATATTATTTTTGTTTCATCCTTTATATATCATCACAAACCTACAAAGACCTTCATCTCTTGCTTAGCCTTTCCCATTTTTTTCTGTCTGTTTTGGAAAATATCTCCATTCCCACATCCTTTTAACATCTTTTACATTTTTTCTTTTTTAATAACTATGAGACATAATAACATTAACAAATAAATTTTCCAACTGTTGTGAGAATTCTTTTCCTGGGTATGCTAACAAATGCTTATCCCCTTTTAAGGTTCTAGTGTCAAAACAGTGTTTGATTAAAGTTTTACTGGGGAACTAATGAATTTACTGAGCTTACTTACAGAGATGACTAAGGGGTTGCAGAGGTGTATGAGTGACCTAGGGGTATGCACACTGGAAAGCGTGGATCAAGGCTTCTCTTCCTAGCCTTCCCCAGATTTTGTATTTTAGTCCTCCCCAAATCCAGGAGACCATGTGTGATTAGGGCGAATTTCATACAGTTGGCTGGAATCTCCAGTGAGGGTCCACTGACCCTGCTTGCCCTTTCTTTAATAAAGGAGCACAACCGTCACCAAGCCCAATTGTGATGATGTTTAGCAAGCAGGCACAGCTGAAGTCGAGATGATGGTAGTTATTTTACACAGAAGAGGCTGCTGTACAGAGTCATCTTATTAAAAGAACATGGAATATAAAAGGATTTGGTGCAAGGATTCACAAATGAGGGAGAACATATGCTTTTTGTTTTTTTGAGTCAGTGTTACTTCATTTAGTATAACAGTTTCTAGATCCATCCATATACCTGCAAATTTCATTATTTCTCTTTCTTTACTGCTGAATAGAACTCCATTGTGTAAATATACCACATTTTTGTTAACCACTTGTCACTCGAGGGACACTTAGGTTGCTTCCATCTTTTAGCTATTGTGAAAAGAGCAGCAACAATTATTGCTGTACAAGTGTCTCCCTCTAGCATGGGGGTGAAAGCACACAGGGGAGATAATCTTTGGAACAAGGGCTTTGTAAAGACTTGGATAGATGTCAAGGACATTATTCTGTGTGAGAAAAGGCCATTTCTTAAAGCTATATTCTGTATGATTCTGCTATTGAACATGTTTAAAGTGATGAAATTATAAAGATGAAGGATAGATGAATGATTACCAGGGGTTAGGGATGCGAAGTTGAGGACTAGAGCAGGTAAACTATGTGAAAGTAGCTCACAGGAAGTTTTTGTGGTGATAGAATATTTCTATATGTTGATTGGTGCTTACATATGTAATAAAATGACATAGAATTATGCACACACCTTAAACCTGTGCCAGTTTCCTGGTTCTAATTTTGTACTGTAATTCCATAAGGTACACAGAAAAACTTGCTTATATTTTCATGTTAATGTATATTTCTTTCAAAACTTTTATTTTTCTAAAGACATAAAGCACAATATGCTTTCTGGCATGTAAAAGCATTCAATACAATGTAGATATAATAAAAGCCATGTACCCTGTCCTATTTTCAGGGGGTCTCTAGCTCAGGCTTTTCAGCAAGGAATTAAAGGGGTCTGTGCCTAGGGTAACTTGTGAGTTTGGGAAAATTATAAGTATTAAATAGGGAAAATAGGAGGACAGAAAGGCTAGTAGGTCTATGAAGTTTTTTTAGGAAAAAATTAAGAATATTAATAAGGCAAACTAGAAGTTGGAGTAGCAGAGGCAATAGCTTGAAAGATCCCACCAGAGTTTATGCATTTATTACAGATTACTAACTGTGATAGTTTGGATGAGAATGTCTCCCATAGGCTCTAAGTATTTGTCCCCAGTTGGTAGCACTGTTTTGGGAGTTCTTAGAAGGTATAGCCATGCTAGAGGAAGCATGTCACTGGGGAAAGCCTTAGAGAGTTCTTAAGCCTTGCCAGATCTCGGATCTCCTGTCACCATTTCCTGTGCCTGCTTGAAGATGTGCTTAGCTTTTGCTCCTATTCCAGCCACCTCTGCCCCATGCCTCCCTGCCATGATGGACTCTTGCCCCTTTGGAACCATAAGCTAAATAAAACTCTTCCTTTTATGAATTCCCTTGGTAATGGTGTTTCTATCACAGCAACAGAAAAGTGACTAATATACTAACTCTTTGACTCCCAAGTCTGAAGGGGTGAATGTCAAGGAAACTTTAGCAGTGACACCCTCCTTCCTGTCATGTCAGTGGTAAAACCATGGTACTAGGCCATGCCACTTCCCTCATAACTCCATTCTGAACAAAACTAATCTTGTAACATTGGGAGAATGTGTGTAACACAGTTTCAGTTCACAGCAAGACTGGGCAGATAGTCCAGAGGTTTCTCATATGGTCCTTGCCCCCTACACAGGCATGACAAGCTCGTTTACAATCAACATCCCCCACCAAAATGGTGTGTTTGTTACAGTTGATGGACCCACATTTACACATCATTATTGCCCAAAGCCCATAGTTTCCACTGGTAATGGACATTCTATGGTATGTGCAAATTCTACAATGATACATATCAACCATACAGTCTCATAGAGTCATTTTAGTGCCCTAAAAATGCCCTGTGCTCCACCAATCCATCGTCATCTTGCATGTCACTGGCAACCAATCATTTTTTTAGCCTCCAATTTTAGACTCCTTTTCAAATTTTTTCCACTTATTTGTACTTGTTTGCACCATGGTTTTTCATAACTTAGTAGCTCTTATTTTTTGCTGCTAAATATTCCATTATCTGAATATGCCACTGTTCATTTACTCATTCACTTATAGAAGAATACCTCAGTTGCTTTGATGTCTGAACAATTATGAATAAAGCAACCATAAACATTCATATTCACATCTTCTTGTGGGCACAAGTTTTCAGTTAATTTGGGTAAACACTAAGATATGCAATTGCTGAGTTATGTTACTATATTAGTTTTTTAGGAATCTGACAGATTATCTTCTACAGTGACTGTATTGCTTTGCGTTTTCATCAGCAGAGAGTTTCTGTTGCTCCACATTTTCACTAGCATTGGGGTTGCCAGTTTTTTAGATTTTGGACTTTCTGAAGGGGGTGTGGCACTACCTCTTGGTTACTTTAATTTTGCATTTTCTTTTGTTTTGACATGCATTTCTGGGATTCAAACCCAGCACCTCACACATGCTAAGCAAGCACTCAACCACTGAGCCGGCTCATCACTATTATTTTCATTTGCCATTTCCTAATTACACATGACATTGTACCTCTCTTCATATTTGTATTTGCCATGTGTTTATCTTCTCTGGTGTGTTTATTTGAAAAAAGACAGACTAGGAGGGAGAGTTGTTGGGAAGAAAAAGGGGTTGAGAGGAAATGGGAGGAGGATAAGAGAGGGTAGTGGGGACTAAGTAGGATCAAACTACATTAAATACATGTATAAAATCAACAAAGAATAAATTTTAAAACTGAAAACAAAACAAGAAAATAAAAACCTGGTATTTCTCAAAAAAAGAGATGATCTTTAGAATGAATTGATTTTCTATTTGAATTTTCCTTTCCTTATTGTTATTTTGAGAATTGTAATATATTTTGGCTAACAGCATTTCAGCAGATGTGTCTTTGCAAATATTTTCACTTAGTCTGTGGACTGTCTTCTCGTTCTCCTAGTCTTTTACAGAGGAAATAGCTTTAATTGCAACCAAGTACAAGTTATCAGTTCTTTCGGTCATGAAGGCTGCCTCTGGTGTTGTAACCAAAAACTCATTGCCATACCCAAGTGGTGGAGATTTTCTATGAATTGTGTAGTTTTGCACTTTACATTGAAATCTGTGATCTGGTTTGAGTTAATTTGTGTGAAAGGGTGTAAGTTCTGCCTAGATTTTTTTCTTTACATGGAAATGTCCAGTTTCGTAGCTTCGGTTTTGAAAAGATTGTTATTTTATGCAGTATATGTCATTTACTCCTTTGTTAAAAAAAGTTTTCTATATTCATGCACATCTATTTCTAGGCCCTCTATTCCATTCCATTAGTATGTTTTTTTCTATTTTTTATCAATGCCACACTGTCTTGATTATTGTAGTTTTATAGTGTCTTGAAAAACAGATAATGTTAACTGTTCAACTTTGTTCATATCCTTAAATATGAAGTTGGCTATTTGGGGTCTTTTAATTCTCCATATAAAGTTTCAAATTGGATTGTTGATAGCCACAAAATAACTTGATTGGATTTTAATACATATTTATTTATTCTTTGAGAATTTCATACATGTATACAATGTGTTTTGATCAAATCCAACCTCCTCCAGTCCCTCTCCTTCAATTCTTCCCAAATCCCTCTTCTACATCTTCCTCCAACTTTGTGTACCTTTTTAAAACACTGAGTCCAGTTGGTGCTGCCAGTATGTGCATGGGTGCAAGGCCATCCACTGGAGCATGGGCATCCTACCCAGGCCTACATCCCTGAAAAAACTGATACTCCCTCCCTAAGCAGCCATCAACTGCCAATAGCTCCTCAGCCAGGGGTGAGGCTACATGAGCCCCTCTCCATCCATGTTGGAATTTTAACTGACTTTATCTTATGCAGGTCTTTTGCAGCACAGAGCCACAGCTGCTGTGAGTTCACATATGCAATGAGCCTGTCACGTTCAGAAAACGTTATTTCACAGCAGCCCAACAAAACCTCTGGCTCTAACAATCTTTCCATCCCCTTTTCACAATGATGATCCCAGAGTCTTGTGAGGAAGAATTATGATATAAACGTCGCATTTAGGACTGAGCTCTCTGCAATATCTTTCTTATTCTCAGCAATTTGATAAGTTGTGGGTCTCCATAGTTAGTTTCAACTACAGTAAAAAAGGAGTTTCTTTAATGAGAATTGAAAGCTGCATCAATCTATGGGTATAAAGATAAGTCTTTAGAGTGTAGTTTGATATTGTGTCAATTTAGCAACATAATAGTAGTAGGCTCTGCTGTAGGGACTCTGACCTGTTATCCATCCATGAATTCTTGGCCCAGTTATCAGTACCAGGTATGAATTCCATCTTGTAGAATGGCCTTAATTCTAATCATAAAGCAGTTGGTTACCCCTATCACGTTCAAGCCACTATTGCACAAGTGGTCCTATTTTCCAGGCTGGTCATTATTGTAGCTCACAGGGTTCACAGCTGGGTAAAACTGTTGATGGCATCTCTCTCACAGCAGCCTGTATAGCATCTTCCAGCACTATGAAAGCTAGTCAGTAGAGAGGGAAGACTCCAGATGAGTATCAACTTGATTTCTCCATGTCATGTGACCAAAGTGTGTGGTGTCTTCAGCAATAGGGTGAAGTTCTAGTGAGCAACCAAGTTCTAGTGGGCAACCAAGAACAATGGCAATACCTTTATTGCTTTGGGGGAGTCTATGGGACCCTTTAACTAAAAACACAAAGGCAGGTATACTGCACTTGGTACTGGGCTATTTGTTTAATAGCCTATGGCTTCTAGGGAACTTGATTGATTTTTGACTGGGGTTGAAATGAATCTATATATAGATCAAGTTGTAAAGAACTGACATATTGATAACACTTAGGCTTTCTATACAGTAACATAGAATGTCTCCATGTATTTAATTCTTTGGTATCTGTCATCAGAATCTTACAATTTTCCTCATACAGATCTTATACATAGTTTGTTAGATTTAGTCCTATGTATTTATCTTGGAGGCTGAAAATACAAATGATAGAATGTTTTGGTTTCGAATCCTACTTGTTCATTGCTTTTGTCCTTGAAAGCAGTTGAGTTTTGTTCATAAACTTAACCCTTCAAGCTTGCTACCTTTACCACATCTCAATTGGTTTTTTTTGGTTTTTTGTTTTTGTTTTGTTTTGTTTTGTTTTTTTGCTTGTTTGTTTGTTTGGTTGGTTGGTTGGTTGGTTTTTATTTGTTTCTTTGTTTCTTTGTCTGTTTATTGAGGTTAGGTCTCTCTGTAGCACCAGCTGGCTTGGAACTCACTATGTAGACTAGACTGGCATCGAACTCACAGAGATACACCTGCCTCTGCTTCCCGAGTGCTAGGATCAAAGGTGTGCACCACCACGCCCAGCTATATCGCAGATATTCTGTAAATTCCTTGCACATATGGGAGATTGAACCTTGGACCTCATGCATGCCAATCAAATGCTCTACCACTAAGCTACAACCCCTAGTGGTAAAGTCTGTCAGCTGTAAAAACAGCTTTTTTCTTTCATCCCGCTCCATACACCTTCCATTTCCTTTTCATGTTATATTGCACTAACTAGGACTTTTGGAACAATGATGATAAACAGTGATGAGAGGGGACACGCTAGTCTTCTTGCTGATCTTAGTGGGAAATTTTCAACTTTCTAACAAATAATTTTTTGTAGATGTCTTTTATTACATTGAAGCATTTCCCTTAAAATGCACCCTTTCTTAGGTGTACAGTTGGCTGGGTTTTGCAGAACTTGAGATGAATATTCTCCCATGTAGTTCTTTCACTTCCACTAAGATTTCCTGTCTTGGGGCTGGAGAGATGGCTGAGCAGTTAAGGACTCTGGCTGTTCTTGCAGAAGACCAGGGTTTGAATTTCATCACCCTCACGGAAGATAACAACTCTCTGTAACTCCAGTTCCAGGGGATCTGTCAGCCTCTTCTGTCCTCCATGGGCATTGTGCAACATGGATGCACTTACACGCATGCAGGCAACACACACATATACATAAAATAAAAATAATAAGCAAGATATTTTAGAAAAATGATTTCCTGTCTTTTAGATTAAGGCCAGATTCACTGTAAAAAGCCTATTCTTACTTAAGATTATATTTTGATAGGCAGAGACTAAGATAGCTTTTAGGTGAGTGAAGAAGGGAACACTGAGTATGAGTAAAAGCAGGGAGAAATCTACCCTTCCTGCATAAGTTTGCCAGGGCATGTGTGGGCACCCATATCCTTCTTACGTATTGCCAAGAGCTTAGTTCAGAAAAGCAGAGGCAGCAAGCTCAAGATGATGATGATTATGGTGGTGGTGATGATGATGATGATATGAACTACTATGTCTTAAGTACCTATTATACATCATGATATGCATATATATGTAATTTTCACCACATGTCTTACAGAGAAAGCAATTAGTTTATCACCATCTTAAAATATGGAAAAATAGGGGCAGGAAAGATGGCTCAGTGGTTATAAACAATGACTGCTCTTGCAGAGGACTCAGGTTCAATTCCCAGCACCCACATGGTGGCTACCAATCATCCATAATCCCAGTTTCAGGGGACCTGACACCTTCTTTTGTACTCCACAGTCATTGCATGACATGAGCGCACTTACACACATGCAGGCAATACACTCATACACATAAAAATAAAATAATAAGTAAATTTAAAAAAAAAAGAAGAAGAAAAGAAAAGTGGCTCTGATCTCAGCAGACTGCAAGAGAGTGCAAAATTTTGACCTCCCTCTGGCCTCCCTCTGGCAGAGCCTGAGAATGCAGGGGACTGCCTGAGAGCCTCTGAATCCTGCCTCCACATGGTGGTGAGCTTCCCCTAATTGCACCATACCTATCCCCCTACCTGGGATTTCCTGAGGCCCCTTCCAAGGCCCCAAAGCAGATCTGGCTTTGGTAGTCTAAGGCTGAAATCCTAGCAGACAGCCTGAGAGGGTGGGTTCAGACTTCCATCAGTGTAGCAGCTCTGATCTCAGCAGACAACCAGACAGTGCCAAGTCCTGGCCTTCTTCTGGCCTCCTCTGGCATAGGGGCTGAGAACACAGGGGACTGCCTGAGAGTGCCCAGATTCTACCTCCAGGTGGTGAAGGAAGCCTGAGTGTACCTGACTGAAACCTCACTTGGGCTTCTGTGGTTACTCCTGAATAACTGATCTGTAGCCATCAATCAGTTCCCTCCAAATTAAACCTGAGAGAATCTGAACCCTGTACCAACCAGCTTTACATAACCAATAAAGAAAGGATCTAGGCACCCCGATAACACAAACAGAAGCATACTTCAACTTAATTCTCATATCAGAATCACAAACAACAAAAGAAATTCACATACCAAATCTCAATGAAAGAATAAAATGGAAATCCAAAACACTAGGTCACCACCAAACTCCACCAATTCTGTAGAAGAGTTCTACAAGGAGAACCCCCTAGAGATAACCCAGGACACTGAATTTAAAAGAACAATCATAAACATGATCAAGGAATTCAATGAATTTAAAGAACACATGAACAAAAAAATCAAAGAACTAAAAGAAGATAGGGATAGACTTCTGAATGAATTCACAAAAGAGATTGAAACATTGAGGAAAACTCAGGCAGAAATGAAGAAAGAAGAGAAAAACTCAATAAGCCAACTTGAAACAACAGGAGAAAGTCTCACCTCTAGAATGAATGAAATGGAAAACAGAATATCAACACTGGAGGATAAAGTTGAAGGATTGGAGCACTCAAGCAAAGATTATGGAAAATTTTTAAAAACACAGGAATAGAATATGCAAGAGATGTGGAACATCATGAAAAGACCAAATCTACATATCATAGGAATCGAAGAAGGAGAAGAATTTCAGATTAATGGTATTGACAAGATCTTAAACAGGATTATAGAAGAGAATTTCCTGAAATTAAGGAAAGACATCCCCATACAAATACAGGAAGCATACAGAACACCAAATAGACAGGAATAGAAGAGACACTCCCCATGACATATCATAGTAAAAACACTAAATGTGCAGAAGAAAGCAAGAATATTGAAAGCAGCAAAAGAAAAACAAGTTACATACAAAGGAAAGCCCAGCAGAATTACAGCTGACTTATCAATGCAAACTATGAAACCCAGAAGAGCCTGGACCAAGATGTTTCCAGTTCTACACGACAATAGACGCCAGCCCACACTACTTAACCCAGCAAAAATGTCTATTATAGTTGAGGGGGAAAGAAAAATCTTCCATGACACAAATAGCTTGAAAGAATACGCATCCACAAAATCAGCCTTTCAAAGAATACTTGAAGCAATACAGAGAGTAGAGAGAGAAACAAGTATACTCCAGGGGCAATGAAAGAAAATAAATAAAAGTATAATCTAGGAAACAAAATTAGACAGAGAACACAAACAGCAATCAAAATGACGGCAACCAATACACATCTTTTAATAATAACCTTAAATATCAATGGACTGAACTCCCCAGTGAAAAGACACAGGCTAAATGAATGGTTTAAGAAACAAAATCCACCTCTTTGCTGTCTGCAAGAAACCCATCTCACCTTCAAGGACTAATCAGAAGAGATAAGGAGGGTCACTTCATTCTGATCAAAGAAACAGTTAACCAAGAAGATATTACAATCCTTAACATATATGCACCAAACTGGGACACCCAAATTCATAAAAACAACACTATAGGACTTTAAAACACAGATTAACCCCAACTCAGTAACAGTAGGGGACTTCAATACACCACTGTCTCCATTAGACCGGTCAACTAAAAAAAGAATACAGAGAGAGACATCTGAATTAAATGATACCATACATCAAATGGACCAAACAAACATCTTTTGAATATTCCACATAAGCACCAAAGAATACACTTTCTACTCAGCACTCCATGGAACTTTTTCAAAAATTGACCACATACTGGGCCACAAAACAAATCTCCACAAATACAAAAAAATTGAAATAATTCCATGCATTCTATCAGACCACAATGCAATGAAGTTCAGCATCAGCATTGGACAAAGCCCTAGTCACTACATGAATTCATGGTGATTGAAAAACACACTCTTAAACACTGAGTGGGTCAAAGGAGAAATTAAGAAAGAAATAAAAGAATTCCACTGGGCCACAAAACAAATCTCCACAAATACAAAAAAATTGAAATAATTCCATGCATTCTATCAGACCACAATGCAATGAAGTTCAGCATCAGCATTGGACAAAGCCCTAGTCACTACATGAATTCATGGTGATTGAAAAACACACTCTTAAACACTGAGTGGGTCAAAGGAGAAATTAAGAAAGAAATAAAAGAATTCCTGGAATTCAATATTCAATGAAATACAACGTGAAACAGAAACAAAGAAAACAATACATAGAATCAATGAATCTAAGAGCTGGTTCTTTGAAAAGCTAAACAAGATAGACAGACCCTTAGCCCAGTTAACCAAAAGAAAGAAAGAGCAAATCCAAATCAACAAAATCAGAGTTGAAAGGGGAAACATCACAACAAACACCCAAAAGATCCAGACCATTATAAGGGAATATTTTACAAACCTATATGCTATTAAATCTGAAACTCTAAAAGAAATGGGTGGATATCTGAAATCATGGGAACCTCCAAATTTAAACCAAGAAGAGATCAACAGTTTAAACAGACCCGTAACAAGCAGGGAAATTGAAACAGTAATACAAAGCCTCCCAACTTAAAAAAAGCCCAGGCCCAGATGGATTTACAGCAGAATTCCACCAGATATTTAAAGAAGACCTCCAACCAGTATTACTTAAATTATTCAAAATGATAGAAACAGAAGGAGAACTCTCAATTTCCTTCTATGAAGCCAACATCACTCATTACCCAAAACTGGGTAAAGACACAACCAAAAAAGAAAACTATAGAAACATATCCTTAATGAACATAGATGCAAAAATTCTCAACAAAATACTTGCAAACTGCATACAGACACATATTGAAAAGATCATTCACCATGATCAAGTAGGCTTTATCCCAGAGATGCAGGGATGATTCAATATACACAAGTCAATAAATGTCATCAATCATATAAATGGACTCAAAGACAAAAACCACATTGTCATCTCAATAGATGCAGAAAAGGCTTTTGACAAAATTCAGCATGCATTTATGTTCAAAGTCCTAGAGGGAAGTGAACTGGAGGGAACATACCTCAGCATAATTAAAGCTATATACGACAAACCCACAGCCAACATCATTCTAAGTGGAGAAAAGCTGGAACCATTCCCATTAAAATCAGGAACCAGAAAAGGATGTCCTCTATCTCCACTCCTTTTCAACATAGTGCTTGAAACTCTTGCTAGAGCAATAAGACAGGAGAAGGAATTAAAGGAGTACTAATTGGAAAAGAAGAGGTCAAACTATTACCTTTTGCAGATGATATCACCTAAGAGATCCCAAAAGTTCCACCATAAAACTCCTAGAACTGATCAGCACTTTCAGTAGAGTGGCAGGTTATAAAATCAATCTACAAAAATCAGTAGTTTTTCTATATACCAATAATAAGCAGTTGGAGAAAGAATACAGAGAAATGCTCCCACTCACAAATGCTGCAAAGGAATTAAAATATCTTGGAATAAATCTGATGAAAGACACCAAAGATCTCTACAATGAATATTTAAAATCATTAAAGAAAGAGATTGAGGAAGACACCAGGAGATGGAAGGACCTCCCACGTTCATGGGTTGGAAGATTAATATTGTGAAAATGACCATCCTACCAAAAGCAATATATATATTCAAAGCAATCCAAATCAAAATCCCCATGACATACTTCACAGAATTAGAAAAATGAATCCTTAAATTCATACGGAGCCACCAAAGACCCCAGATAGCCAAAGCAACCCTGAGCACAAAGAGCAACGCTGGTGGGATTACTATACCAGATCTCAAAGTATACTACAGCGACATAGTCATAAAAACAGCATGGTACTGGCACAAAAAGAGACACATAGGTCAATGGAACACCATTGAAGATCCAAACCTGAGTACATGCAATTTTGGCCACCTGATATTTAACAAAGGTGCCAAGAACACACAATGGAGGAAAGACCGCATCTTCAACAAATGGTGCTGGCAAAACTGGATCTCTACCTGTAGAAGAATGAAACTAGATGCTTATCTTTCACCTTGCACAAAAGTCAACTCCAAATGGATCAAAGACCTCAGTATGAAACTGGAAATCCTGAAACTATTAGAAGAAAATATTTGCAGTAACTTACAAGATATAGGTGTAAGAAAGGATTTTCTAAATCAGACAGAAGTTGCTCAGGAATTAAGGTCAGCAATCAACAAGTGGGACCTCATTAAACTAAAAATCTTCCATACAGCAAAAGAAACAATAAAAAAGTGAAGAGGAAACTCAAAGAATGGGAAAAAGTCTTCACCAGTGACACATCTGACAGAGGTTTAACATCCAGAATATATAAGAACTCAAAAAACAAAGAATCGAGAAACCAAATGACCAATTAAAAGATGGGCTAAAGATCTAAACATAGTTCTCAAAGGAAGAAATAAAGATGGCTAAGAAACATCTCAAAAAGTGTTCAACATCATTAGTAATTAGGGAAATGCAAATTAAAACCACCCTAAGATATCACCTTACCCCAATCAGACTGGGTAAGATCAAGAGAAAAAATGATACCAAATGCTGGCGAGAATGTGGAGAAAGGAGAACGCTCATTTGCTGCTGGTCGGATTGCAAACTTGTGCAACCTCTATGGAAAACAGTGTGGAGAAGTCTTAAAAAACTAAAAATGAACCAACCATATGACCCGATATACACAGAGGACTCATCCTATTGTAGAGACACTTGTACAACCATATTTGTTGCTGCTCTTTTCACAATAGCTAAGAGATGGAAGTAACCTAAGTGCCGCTCAACTGATGACTGCTTAACAAAAATGTGGTATATTTACACAATGGAGTTCTATTCAGCAGTAAAGAAAGATGAAATAATGAAATTTGCAGGTAAATGGATGGATCCTGAAACTGTTATACTAAGTGAAGTAACACAGACTCAGAAAAACAAACAACATATGTTCTCCTTCATATGTGGATCTTAGCACCAAATCCTTTTAAATTCCAGGTCCTTTTAACAAGGTGATGCTATACAGCAGTCCCTTCTGCACCAAATAACTACCATCATCACGACTTCAGCTGAGCCTGATCGCTAAACATTGTCACAATTGGGCTTGTTGAGGGTTGTGCTCATTCATTAAAGGAAGGCCAATCAGGGTCATTGGACCCTCTCTGGATTACCCAGCCACTCTTCCCAGCCAACTCTGTGTAATTTGACCCTAATCACACATGGCCTCCTGGATTTGGGAAGGGCTAAAGTATACAATCTGGGGAAGGCTAGGAAGAGATGTCATGACCCATGCTGGGTAAAGGCTTTCCAGTGTGCATACCCTCAGGTCATACATACACCCCAGCAACCCCTCAGTTATCTTAGTAAGTAAGCTCAATAAATCCATTGGCTCCCCAGTAAAACTTTAATTACTTGACACTAGAACCTTAAAAGGGAATAAGCATTGCTTAGCATCCCCAGGAAACGAAGTCTCACAACAGATGGAAAATTTATTTGTTAATACTATCATGTCTCATTATTTTTAAAAAAGAAAATGAGAATGTAAAAGATGTTAAAAGGATGTGAGAATGGAGATATTTTCCAAAATACATCGAAAAAGTGAGAAAGCCTAAGCAAGTGATGAAGGTCCATTTAGGTTTGTTATGGCATATAAAGGATGAAACAAAAATAATATATACATAGTCTTAAAATTTCTACAGTCATAGTTTAGTCAACTAGTTTAAGTAACAAACTATATATCTAGTCAAGGTTTATCTGAGAATATTTGGTTTTTTACCCAAGCCTTATCTACACAGTACATGATAATTAAAAGTACCAGGGTAGTGGAACTAACCTTCTTGGGTGTTTAACAGCCATACTTTGAGGCCTATACTAACATGGTCAGAGGGACTTAAAGGACAGGTTTTGCCTCTTGCCCTCCAAGGTTGACTAAGTTCCAGGAGACTATGGAACATCTCTCAAAATTTCCTGTAACTGTGGTGAGTCACCTGTCCTCTTGTTCAGGGAGGCCATGGAGACCCCATGAGATGGACTTGAACCAGTGTC
>NW_008330298.1:3728644-3739490 GCF_000622305.1 Nannospalax galili
GGGCTCCTCTCAAGCCCTGATGAACATGTGACCTCTGAGGAACAGATCCTCAAATGACCTTAAGTGTAAAAATAAATTGATTTATTTGGGCCAACTGTGTGGTCTTAAACACCCAAAAGGGAAGTATAACCAGAGAGTAAAGTCACCAGTATATGTCTTTAAGAGTTCAAGGGATTATACTTCCCAGACATTAGGCTTAAGTCTATATAAAAAGTTATTTAGACAATTATTTCTCATTGATGAGTTTGTTCCTAACCAGAAAGTGCTGCTCACATGTAAGACTTCAAATCTTGGTCTCGAATACTGTAGTGCCACCTATAGGTAATGGAGACAACCAGCTATTGTTCTAAAATGATGGATAAATTTGTTCCCCCCCATTTAGAAGCCTTTGAGAGGGAACTGAAACCTATTCTAACTACTCCAACAGCTGTCAAAATACCTGAAAGCAAATCCTGCATCATCACTCTAGAGTCCAGCCTTGGAAGACAGCCTTGGCAGACAAAAGAAAAATGAGGAGCAACCCAATAGTGGGATGGTTTTGGAAGCTCTCATCAAGAAATTCCAATGGTCTCTCATATGAACATTTGAAAATTGCCCTGTTCTGATTTTTTTCGAGTTCCCTGTGTGGAACTAGTAATGCTAATTACTCTTGCCTTTACTTCTCCTTCATATCTCCTATTCACCAGTCAAGGACTTTCTTTTCCCCCTACAGATAAGAGTTATACAATTTGGGTGTCTTTTAGACAGACCCACTGAAGGGGTACTCCAATTGCCTCACACTGCATGGAAGAAGCCAATGGAAGAAGCCAGAGCAGTCAGTGTCCCTATTCCTTAGTGGCAATTTGGGTAACCCCTTCAGAGGATGGTGTGATAAGAATCGGAGGTAGGAATTGGCTAGGCAGTTCGGGTAAAAAGACTCCAAAGAAATGTAGCCAGTTTCTTGGGCTAAAAGTCAAAAGGTCCTTGGGCCTGTTAGCAACATACTCTGTTCCAAAGGCCAAAAATGTCAAAAGTATTTGGGAGCTTGTATCTAATCCTTAAAAGAGTTTAGGGTTACCTCATCAGAGGGGGGAATGTTAGTATAGCCAAAAGCCCCATTAAACAAAGAAGAAGAAAGAGTTCATGAAGTTATCAGAAAAAAAATGATGGGGAGATATGGGAGGACTTGGAGGGGAGGAAGTGGGCATGGATTTGATCAAAACACCTTATTGCATGTATGAAATTCTCAATAAATTATTTTTTAATGTCCAAATGAAGCCGAGCATGGTGACATGCACCTACTTGGGAGGTTCGGGTTGGAGGATTGCTTGAGCCCAGGAATTTGGGATGGAAAGAAGAAAAGAGGGAAAGAAAAGAAAATGTGGAAGAAAGAAAGGATGAAAAGAGGAAGGGAAGGAGGGGAAAAGCTCATGGCTTTGAACTAAATCTAATAAAAGATGTGTGTGCTTGTGCTGTGTGTGTTGTGTAGGTGTTCTGCTTAAGAAATCACTTTTCCCTCAAGTTCATAAAAACTTGTATTCATTCTTCTGCTACTTCCTGAAAACTTTGTTCTTTGTTGTTTTTCTTTCATAGTTATGTCTATGGTTCATCTGCTATTAATTTTTGTATAGGTTGCAAAGCAAAAATTAATTTCATTTTTCCATGTTTCCTAAATGTGCCAAAACAACTTATGGAAATCTCCCCCATTTATCTTCTACTCTGGAGTGCTGCATTTATGGTAACTATGTGACCACGTAATTTCTAATCCATATCAGTTAACTGTGGAGAATAAACGAAGGTATGACTAATAGTTATCCCTGCAGAGGTTTGGTCCCAAGACCAACGCAGGGGAATATGCTAGAATCTCTTAGATAAAATGATGTAACATTTGTATAACTGCACACATTCTCCCCTATATGAGTTTGAATCATCTGTAAATGGCTTCTAATGCTTGATACAGTGCATGTGCTGTATAAATTGCTGTTATGCTGTATTCTTTAGAGAATTCTAGCAAGAAATAAAGATTGGCATGTGTTCAGACACATTGTACAGGCAAAAAAAAAAAGAAAAATGGAAAAATCACTTCAGGGAAATGAAGAAGCTTGCCAGAGTCAGCTTAGAAACTCAGGTCTAGTCTCAGGGTCTAGTTATCATAAGAGCCTAAGTTCTGCTTTGAATGCCACTATAGTAGGACCTCATCCAATGAAGGTGTTTGGGAAAGTTTTCCTGAAGAAAAGTCCAGAATTCACTTCTGTGCATAACCCCTCTTTCTTCAAGGAGTCAGCTAGAACTTGAACACACAGAGCTATGAGGCTTCATATTTCTAGTCAGAAGAAAAAACAGAAATCAGATACAGGGCCAAAAGATGCTCAGAATCCTAATTTGGCCATGTGCTTGCATCCAAACCTTCCAGTCCAGGAAACTGGACATTTCCACCCCAAGCCCAGAAACATAGGCGGCCTAAAACTCGAGCATATAATCACAAAGTGCCTACTCCTCCCTTCATTTCCTACACTTGAATGTCTGTCCTTTTATCTTAGGGACCCGTTGTCTCAAGTGTGAAGTAGAGACCTGCTAGGTCCTCTGATATCCCCAAATGAAAATCTTTCCCAGACAGATCATTCTTTTCACAGTGAATTCGAAGTGTACCCCATATAGGATAGAAACTTTTGATGGATGTGAGGATGAAAAGAGGTAGGCAAGTTGGAAGGGGGAGGGAGCACCTATGATAAGGTGAAGGAAATGCTGAAGAGTAATGTTACGAGTGCAGCTGGATATGCTACTTTTGTGCAAACTTCAGAGGCAACTAAACAAGCTTAAGATCTTTATGTAAAGAAAACCAGTAAATAAAAGCTAGACACCAGATAAATGATTAGAAGGAAGAATATTTAATTAATTGTACTTGACTAAGTTATAGGAATATGCACGGACAGACGGGGACACATACACACACACACATACACACACACACACACACACACCATAATTATGTCTTAATAAAGATTAAACATGGGGCTGGAGAGTTGGTTCAGCGGTTAAGAGCACTGGCTGCTCTTACAGAGAACCTGGGTTTGATTCCCAGCACCCACATTGTGACTGACAACTGTCTGTAACTCCAGTTCCAGGGAATCTGACTCCTTCTTCTGATCTCTATGGGCATTACACGACACGGGTGCACGTAAATACATGCACGCAATACACTCATACATATAAAATAAAATATTTTTAACAAGATGCAACATGAACTGTGTCCAAACCACAGAAATGGCTAAATGTTGCCCTCTTCTGGTTAATATAAGTAACTGCTTCGTCTTTGCTGTTGGACAATTATGACTTTAACCCTATTGTGACTTTAACTTTTTAACTTTAACCCAATTATGACTTTAACTTTTGCCCTTGCTCTAGATAAAATTTGTTGAAATACCCAATCAAAACTTTCCCTGCTTGCTGACAGAATCCAAACAGGAACAACTTCCAGCTTCCTTAAACCCTCCCCAAATCCCAGAGCACAAGCCCAGCTTCTTGTTTTCCATCAGCCTTTTCTTGAGATAGCCACAGTTCACCACAGTCCCTATTATTATTCCTTGCTGCTGGTGAGGGAAGGGGTGAGGGTTGGGTACACAGGGGGTTTTTCATACATGATTTTAGTCTTAGCTTCAAATTTATCACTTAAAAAATGGAGCTTTGGTTGCACCTCTGAACAACAGTGACATCTTATTAACTGAAAAAGCCATATTTCACCATACCTGACAAATGCCCTTATAAGAAGCTGAAGATTGCCTTTGTTCCTACTGTAAAAAAAAAGAAAGAACAAGCTAGAAAATTATTATCTGAATAAAAATGGCTGGGAGATAGTTCAGCTAGTTTAAAGGTAGTAGTTATTATTTAATTGTGTGTTAATTGCTTTACCTTATCTATTCATTAACAAAGGCTGAGAAACCTCTACCTAATTATAGCCTGTTGGGTATTATGTGAACTTACAGTTTTACTTGTAAGTCCGACTTATTATTTTAGGAGGGGCTTTACCTACTAATTTTTCAGTCACAAGGAGAGCAGTTGCCCATTGCATGC
The DNA here is from genome assembly GCF_000622305.1 of Nannospalax galili. Lineage (NCBI taxonomy): Eukaryota > Metazoa > Chordata > Mammalia > Rodentia > Spalacidae > Nannospalax > Nannospalax galili. The sequence continues at coordinate 3,732,695 of NW_008330298.1, forward strand.
TATCAGAGGTCTCTAGCTGATACCTGGGTTAAAGAAATGGCTAAGGAAGACAAGTAACAGACAGTGTCAATACAGTTTGATCAGCAGTCTGGAGAGGAAAACCCAAGAGGACAATGGAATTCCCCAAAAGGATACCTGACCCAGCCTGGGAGGCCAGGGAAGTAGCCCCAGAGGCTATTACGGTAGAGCCAAATTAGGAAAGAAAAATGGAAATTGGTGAGGCAAAGGCTGACCTCGGTGGGGCTGAACTAGAACCATGGAAGAGTCCAGAGCAGCTAGATGAGGTACCATGGTCTGTGTGTGGCAGGAAGTAGTAATTGCAAGTGGTTAGGTGTTTTTCTAGCCTCAGGAGGGGAGCAGAGTAGTAACACCTTGCTCATAAAAGAAGAAAGATGGCATTCTTTTAAAAAATAGTTTAGAAAGCTAGGCGTGGTGGCGCACACCTGTAGTCCCAGCACTTGGGAGGCAGAGGCAGGTGGATCTCTGTGAGTTCAAGGCCAGCCTGGTCTACATAGTGAGTTCCAGGCCAGCTGGGGCTACAGGGAAGCCCTGTTTCAAAAAGACCAAAAAAAAAAAAAAAACAGTTTAGATTGTTCTTTGTGAATTTCAAACACGTGTACAATCTGTTTGGGGCCTGGAGAGAAGCCTGAGCGGTTAAGAGCACTTGCTATTCTTGTAGAGGACCAGAGTTTGGGTTCCAACACCAACATGGCAGGCAGCTCACAAGTGATTGTAACTCCAGTTCCATGGGATTAGATGGCCTTCTTTGGCACCAGGCATGCACATGGTGCATGTACATACATTCAGGAAAATACTTATATGCATAAATAAAAACAAATTAAAAAAATAACACATATATACAATGTGTTTTGAGCAAATCCATCCCCCAGTCCCTCCCCTCCAACTCCTCCCCAATTCCCACCACCACATCTCCCTCCCAACTTCATGTATTCTTTTTTTTTTTTTTGAGCTACTGAGTCTAATTGGTGCTGTCAGTATATGCATAGGTATAGGGTCATAAAGGATGCGTTCTTTATCCTGAAGGGCCATGAGTCATGTAACACTCCCAACATGTACCGTTTATTGCTACATAAACTCCACTGGGTCATAGCATATTATCAGTGATTTTTGAGTCTATATTCAGAAAGGATTTGACTCTGTAGTTTTCTTCATTTAGTGATACTTAGAGAAGTTTGTTTTAGTATTAGGGTGAAGCTGGCCTCATAAATGAGTTCAAAAGTGTTCCCAAACCCTTCTATTTTATGAAAGAAACTAGATAGAAGTAGTATTTTCTTCTTTAAACGTTTCGAAAGAATTTGCCAGTGAAGCCAGTTGGGCCTGGATTTTTTCTGTATGTAATGATTTAAATTACCAGATCAATTTCTTTAATGATAATAGTGAGACAGGATAGAAAAATAGAGCAAATTAAAGGGGCATAAGAAATAAAAGAGCCCTTCATTCTCCTGGATCTTATTTACCTCTCTTTCTAGATGAGAGTCAAGAATTTTGACACAACTGATAAAACCATTGCAGAAGACCTGCACTTCATTTTCTAGAAATATCTTACGTAAGGATATTAAAGCAACTATGGGTAGTGAGTGTGATTGAAATATGTTATGTACATGTATGAAAATGCCATAATGAAGCCCACTATTATATATAATTAATATAAGATTAAAAACATTAAGAAGTGGTATTAAAGCAATTTGTGAATGATGCTTGAGGTCAAAATATACGTTTTAAACCCTTGTGACCTTTGATTTTTCATCTTATCAGCACTCCCTTATTATCCATAAATCTGCACAATGTACCTCATAAAACAATTAATGATCTCACTTATAAAGGCATTTCTTTTGATAGGAAAAAAACTGGGGGTAGAGAGATGGCTCAACACTTAAGAGCACTGGCTGCTCTTCCGGAGGAACCTAGGTTTGGCTCCCAGCACCCACATGGCCACTGACACCTGTCCTTAACTCCAATCCCAGGGGATCCAATGCCCTTTTTGACTTCTGTGGGCATTGCACTTACATACATGCTGACAAAACACTCATGAAAATATATAGATCAAAAAAAAAACTAAACCATCTCATCTTTTCTTGATTTTTAAACTATCTAATCTTTAAATTTAGTTATAAATTACATCCTTAGAACAATGTAAGTTCCAAAGAGACAAAATCACACATATAGGCATCGTTAAGACACTTAAGCATCTATCTTTATTTGTGCCTTGAGTATGTACTCTCCTTTGATGAATAAACTCTAACTTTGCTTCAAACTGACTTGTCCTAAAATTCGTTTCTGTGGCATAAGTTGAGAGCTTGAGTAGAAGTCTCTGGAGAGGACTCCTTGAGATGCATAGCTGGCAACATTGAGTTGCATCTCCTGCAAGTCTTGCCAGTGACAGTAGACTTATTCAGATCACCTAATTCATATTTGATGGATTTTAGCATCTTATAGTCTTCAAGGAATTGCTCAACTTCATTTAATTGGTCAAATTTATGTACGGAGCTGTTGAAACCATCCTCTTATTCTCCTTTTGGTATCTACAGTGTGTGTATAGATACGGTCTGTTCCATTTTTCTATTTTTCCTCTGTCTTGAGAGAAACTTGTAGTTTTCATTGTTCTTTTCAAAGAATCTTTTTTTCATTTATTTTTTCCTGTTTTCCATTTCACTGATTTCTGTTCTTTATTATTGCCATCTTCCTACTTGGTTTGGGTTCATCTCACTCCTAATTTTGTAGCTTGCTGAGGTAGAATCTTGGATCCTTGGTTTAGGGGCTTCCTCTTCTTACATGAGCATCTAATGATTTGTATTTCCATCTAGCACTATTTTAGCTACAGTCCACAAATACAGATACTGTATTTTCATCTCCAATCAAAGTACCTCCTCATTTCTTTTGAATATTCCTCTTTGACATGTGCTTACTGAGAAATATGTTATTCACTTTTGAAGTGCAGTATTTGATTTTTTTTCTTATCTGTTATTTATTTTTAGCTTGATTCCATCAAAGCCAGAGAACACACTGTGATTTCAGTTCTTTTATATTTGTTGAGACTAGTTTTATGATTCAGTATATGGCTACTGTGGTGAATGTTCCAGGTATACTTGATAGGACTCTGTCTTTGTAGTGGGCGGAGTGGTCTCTAAATGTCAGTTAGATCCGCTTGGTTGATGATATTGTGGTCATCCACATCGTTTGCTTATTTTGACTCAGATATCTACATTTTTAATCAGAGTTGGGGAAATTAAGTGCATCCTTTACTTGATAAATTTTGGTTTGGGCACTGAGTGAGGGATGATAAAAATCTGATTTAAGAGGTTCCAGGAATAAAAACTCTTCCTAACACCAAGTCTTTCTCACACACTCTAACACATAGGTGCAGAACTTGGGACTTGACGGGAGGGGTTATACACTCAAATTCCATGTTCTCTGGGAGGAGCCACCACAGAGAAGACATATTTTAGCTGATTAAGTCTTGTCCATGTATAAGCGGCCTGTTGAAATAAATTGGTTTCTAAGAGTATTTGGATGGTGAGAGAAGTCAGAAAGGGCCCAAACAAAGAAGCAGTACATTGGAGTTTCCATTACAACCTTGCTTAGGGGCCAGCCTCCAGTTTTGTGGGCCTGGAGGAGCCTAGCATGAGTGACCATCCTCAGAACACTGGCAGCTCCCACGGGATCCATGAAAACAAAGAAAACCTTGATTTTCCTTCACCAGCAAGGGTCCCAGCATTTGTTCTGCATTGGTCCTACTCAGCCCTATGGTCATATGCACCTGGGCACAGTTGCTTTGTGGCAGATAGCCATAAAGATAATCTGAGAGATAGCCTCTTTTCTTCCCTGGAGGCAGCACCACAGCTGCAATTTCCAACTGGCATTTACTTTGTTTGCTCCAGGTTCAAAAAGTACATTGCCTTCTCCTCCTACCTGCCCCCAACCCACACGTCTGCTTGAAGTGTTCCTTCAAAGAGACCAGATGGGCGCAAAGATGTGGGGAATTGTGCAGTGATGTGTGAGAACCTCAGGTTCCGTGACCTAGACCTTCTCATTCCTCCTTTTCCTCCCCCTACATGATAGTTCAAAAATAGGTGATGGCTCCCTAGTGGGCTGAAGGTGGGCAGGCAAAATGGAAAGCAATCAAAGCTAGTGGTTCTTAATCATTGATGTGTCCCAGAGCTTTTAAGGAGTTTGATAAAATTGTTTCGGTCCTTCTCAGAAAAAAAAGATGCCTTTGGGATGGGCTTACAGTTATGCCTTCAGTTTCAGGGGTGTTTGAAACCTCCAAAGTAGTCCTTGAGCCCCATTTTAAGAACATATTGATTAGCATTGTCAACCTACCCAAACTGTCCCCTCTGGTTTTCATTTGTTCGCTTGCTTGCTTTGTTCAGTTTGGTTTGGTTTGGTGTTTTGAGACAGGGTCTCACTATATAGTCAGTCTGACGCAGACCTCTCCATCTTCCTACCTCAGCCCTCCAGAGTGTTGGATTACAGGCATGTGGCACGAGGTCTGGCTCTCTCCATCTTCTTGTATCTCTTATTGCTATACCCCAAAGGCAAAAGACAATCAATAGGCAGGCAGTAAGGTCATAGTACCAAGTGTATTTATATTTACTTAGCACTTGATCACCCCTTAGCTTTTTCTCTTTGTGTCCATTAGCCCACTTTGGATTTCATTGATTTGTACTCCCAGCCCTTAGCAAGTTAGGCTATTTTAGGATGGAAAGGACATTGATTCTTCTGGGTATCATTGTGTCTGGAAACAGAGTGTAATGGCTAAGGTAACCTGTGTGACTGCAGAGGTATGCAAAATAAGCTATAGGGAATAAGTCACAAGGGTAAGAGAATACTATAATAAAATGTTTTACTTGATACTCCTGCTCTATCTAGTCTGTCACCCAGGTAAGTTGTTGATGTTGTTGCTGTTGTTGCTGTTGTTGCATGTACCTGTCTGTGTGTGCACATGGATGCTAGAGGACAACTTTAGGTAGCATTTCTTAGGCACCTTATTTTGGGGGACAGGGTCTCTCACCATTGTAGAATTCACCTACGAATCCTAGGGATTCACCTGTCTCTGCCTCCCTAGAGCTGGTATTACAAGTGTGCACCATCACACTCATCATTTTTCTTACATGGATCCTGGGGATCAAACTCAGGTCTGCATGCTTGCAAGGCAAACATTTTACTCACTTAAGTATCTCCTCAGTCCCACCCCCATCCTCCGTAAGTATTTTCTCTAGAAAATTCCAAGTACTGTGTCTTAGATGAACAGCCTGATTTGCATTCATCTCTTCCAGTTGCCATATCCAAGATCATTCAGCAACTGGTAATCTAGGCTGTTACTCAGGCCCAGACTCCCAAGTTGTATACAAGTAATTTGAGTTTCTGGCTCTAGAAGGTACCTTTAAAAGTGACAGAAGGGGCTGGAGAGATAGCTCACCGGTTAAGAGCATTGACTGCTTTTGCCGAGAACTTGAGTTTGGTTCCCAGCACCCACATTGTGGCTAACAACTGTCCATTGACTCTAGTTCCAGGGTATCCAGTGCCCTCTCTTGACCTCCATGGGCACTGAATATATGCGGCAAAATACTCAGACACATTTCTCTTAAGTGACAGAAGAATTCGTCTTCCTCAAGATATATTGGATACTGAGTCAAATTCCTGCCTATATATCTCTACCACCATATAAAGGTTTCTATGTGCTAATGATTCTGAAGGGCAAAGACTATGGTCAAGTTGGGGGAGGCAGTCAGTTACTGGAATGCTTTGGAATGTTTCAGACATATGTCCTGCTCCTTCAGGTCCTGGTTTCAGACCCTGGAGCCGGAGGAAGCATAATGGAATCTGTGTGCAGTGAGTGAACTTATTCAGGACAAGAACTAAAAATCATACCAGCTCATATCTCAGTTAACTATGAAGTTTTTCTTCAATTAAAAAAAATCATTTTCTTTTTTAAGTTTTTGGAATATTTCCATGGTTCAAACTCATAAAGTACAAAAGACACTCAGTAGTTCCTCAGCTAGGGCTGGGGTTTCTTACCTACTTCCCCATCTCTGTGCTGGGATTTTGAGCTTTTGTAGGTCCTGTTCATGCTGTCATCATTGCTCGGAGTTTGAGTATCTGCCCAGCTGTCTGGAAAACTCTGTTTCCTTGTGCTCATACACCTCCTCTGGCTCTTACAATATTTCTACCTCCTCTTCCAAATTGTCTGAGTCTTGGAGATAGGGGTTTGATATAAGTGTCCCATTCAGGGATATGCATTCTGCAGTCTCTTATTCTCTGTACATGGACCAGTTTTGGGTCTCTGTGTTAATCACCATCTCCTACAAGAAGAAACTTCTCTGGTAAGAGTTGAGAGATACATTAATCTACGGGTATACAATAAGTTGTTAAGAATTGGTTTAATACTGTGTCCATTTAGCAGGAAAATAGTAGTAGATTCTCACCTGTGGCTTGTGACCTGTCTAGCAACGGGTTCCTAGGCCTGATATCAGTGTCAGGTATGGGTTCCATCTTGTGAAGCAGACCTTAAATCCAATCAGAAAGAAGCTGGTTATTCACATAACATTTATGCCACTATTGTACCAGAGAGCACAACTTGCCAGGCCAGTTGTTGTTGTAGCTCACAGAATTCACAGCTGGGAAAGGTTAAGAGTTACTTTGCTCTTCCGGTTAGCAGGCATAACACCTTCCAGCATTATGAATGCTAGTCAGTAGACAGCACCAGCTTGTTTTCTCCTTGTTTGTTCTACAGCTCACACACACACACACACACACACACACACACACACACACA
>NW_008330298.1:3739508-3803408 GCF_000622305.1 Nannospalax galili
ATATACAGAGAGAGAGAGAATATCTTCAGCAATAGGGTCTTACCATCAAGTTCTGATGGTTAACCAAGAGCAGGGAGAATGGTCAGTATTTTTTTAGGGTCTATGGGATTTCTCTGGTCAGCAACTGCAAAAGAGGGAGTCCATTCTGAACATTCAGCTTTTTATTTGCTAGCTCATGGTGTGTTGTGAGAGCAATGTACTCCTATTATATAGTAACTCCATTTAAACTCTTTCTATATTGTATATGTGTAAGCAGCTTTTGTCCTGGTGGGTTTCCATATGATCTTTTCAAAAGGCTTTTAGTGTTAGTTATCCCTCCCATACCCCCTCATCTACCCTGTCCATATGTCAGTTTTCATTAAGGGTGTGACACTGCACAGGTTAACGAGGCTCCAATGAATGGACCCACACTGAAAGGCATTTGGGAACACAAATTAGAGTCAATAGGCCTTAAAATACATATATAATAGGGTACATAAAATCAGGTGGGGATAGTAAGGGGATACAGATAGGGAAGGGGGTCTGAATGTGATCAAAACACATTGTATGAAATTCCCCAAAATTTAATAAAATATTTTTAAAGACCTTGCTAACACATCTGATTCCCACCCAGGTTTCCTTATCAAAGACAAAGATGATTATCCATTTTTCTATGTCCTACAGATATTCTGTTTCATTTTCTGTTTTATTGCCTTCCTCTGAAAGTTTGGATTGGGAATTTTTTTGCAGTGTTTGTGATCTCCTCAAAATACAGAAGTGTTTTTTCTTCACTTGAAAGAAGGGGTTACAGAATAGATCTTTCCATTGCAAAGCACTGTTCTGCAAGGCTTGCTAACTTAATAGCATTTTAAAAACATTTTTATTCTATCTCACAAGAATTAATGCTTACCATTTGGGGTCCTGGATGAGTAAAGCTCTCGTCACTGCCCTGAAGTAACTTCTTTGTTAGTTGGGGAAATAAGACTATCTACCCATGTGAAACAGATGAGTACGGCATATGTGGTGCATTGAGGACATGTTAGGAATGGCTTATGAAAAAGCTTTAAATGCCAGGAGGGGAAGTTTGACCTCACTAAAGTTGATCTTCAGTAACTTGGTGATTCAATGTCTTTGGTGTAAGAGTAGATCTTGGCTTCAATGCAAGTCTGATCCTTGATCAATTCTCTTAACCTCCCTGAGACTCTGTTTCCTCTCCTGTTGTATAAAGATAATCACTTGCTGGGTTGGATGAGGACTCTATAAATTGCCAAGGTGATTGAGCTGGATAGCTTTAGTGTCAACTTGACACACCTGGGTTGAGGGAGCATCAATTGGGGAATTGCCCCAGTGGACTGGCCTGTGGCCATGTCTGTGGGGTATCTTCTTGATTGTTGAGTGATGTGGGAGGGCCCAGCCCACTGTGGGTGGGTGGAGCTATGTTGCATAAGAAAGCAGACTGAGCAGGGGCCAGGGGAGCAAGTCAGTAAGCAGTGATCCTCCATGGCGTGTGCTCCAGCTCCTGCCTCCAGGTTCCTGCCCTGAGTTCCTACCTTGGGCTCCCTGATGAACTGTAACCCAAGAGATGTAAGCTGAATAAAGCCTTTCCTCCCCAAGTTGGTAGTGGTCAGAGTGTTTTGTCACAGCAATGGAGAAACAAACTAGAACAGTGATCATGACAAGGAACAAGATGCTTTTACCATCATCCATATCTTCTGGTTTTTCCCTTTATACTTACTTATAGCTATTTTATAGCTATTTTAACGGTAACCTCTTTTCACTTATGGGAAATATTTAAAAAGAGACAACAGCCTTGAGTTCTAAGAAATAGCTCAATCACAAACCAGTGGAACGTGCTAATCTCAGACATTCTGCATCTGGCTAGCTGCTTGTTTTCGCTCCTGTAACTCACTTGCTATTTTAGGTCACCTTGACACAAAGTATAAGACCCCTGTTATTGTGTGACCACCCAGTAACTGCTGATTTCAGCTTTCTTACTATACTTGTTATGGTTAGGAAGTTGACTAATTTTAAAATTACAAAGTTGATTGCCAAGTTATATGACTGTATCACTTGTCTGTATAATGAATGATTGGTTGTTGATTAATAGATTCAAAGTTCTGCTATGTTGTACAAACCTGATTGGTTCACAAGTGTCTTGTTTGAATAATATTTCTGTAATCCTATAGAAACTCTGACCTGACAATGATCAGGGCTGCATCTACTCCTGGGATAGACAGCCTGGCTGGTCAAAATAATAAACATTTACCTTGCTACTTTTCTTAAAGTGGTGCTGGTGATTTTTTTTGCGAACTCCGACCTATAACACTTATAACTGAAGTTCTAAGCAGGTCTGTTTACTTAATAGTCTAAACCGGGTGAAGGATAGAGCTGGACTACAGGGTGATGGCTGTGAAGAAAAAACTAAAAGACCTCAGCTATACCACACTGCCTACTAAGCCCTAGCCCTGGGGTCTGCACTGTGGTTCCCAAGTATCCCTGACATAGTAACCTAGGTCTTCCTAGGCACCAATGCCTGAGTTTGGGGAGAAAGTCATGACCTTAATGTTCTGAAATTTTCATACCCTTACTACTCTGATCTGTTCTCAGTTTCTCTGTCGTGGATGGCCTCTTTTGTGCTTGTTTTCTAGAATGAAATGTAGGGAAAAGTGCTCAAATAATAGAAAGGACTCATTACAGGAACATCATTTAGATATCAAAGATGCCACATACGTAATTCCACTGATACAAACTTCTCAGAGTAGGCAAGTGAATAGAGATGAAAGACAGATTAGTGCTTGCCAGGGACTGGAGGAGGTAGAAATGGAGAATGACTGTTAATGGGTAAAGTTTCCTTTGAGAGTGATGAGACATTCTGAAATTATAGTACTTATAGTTGACTAACTCTTTGAATAGACTTTTTAAAAACCAGTGAATTATACTATATAATTTAAAGGAATGAATTTTATGGTATGTGACTTACATCTCAATAGAATTATTTTTTTTTAACTCAAGCAGATTTCTTCATGTTTCTTATAAAGCCCATACATATGTGTGAGTTTCCATAGTGTAGTGGTGATCACGTTTGCCTCACACAAAACCCATGGTAATAATGGATACACACTGGGGAGTGGGAGTCCTGCATTTTCACCATCAAACTGCTCTTAAGAGCTCATATTACTATATGCATATTTAGCAACAGCTCTCCAATTTCTAAATCCTCTTTTGTTAAGACTGGGGAGGCCTATTTTTTTTTCTGATGATGAGGTTACAGAGTAGAAAAAAGGGTTTCAAGGGAAGCAATGAGGCAGCTTCCTAGGTCTTATTGGCCAGGCAACCTGGTGAGTTCCAGGCCGGTAAGAGACCTGGGAACTAGACTTCTAGCAAAACAAAACCAGAAAGCCTAACCAATTCCATGAAACAGACCAGGACACATATTTCAGATAACCCAAAGTTTTAATGACCTTGGTAGTACTACAGAGGAGTTGTGGCATTAGAAGTAACTGTTCGAGTCATTACTCTTAGATTCTAGATTTAGATTTAATTTGCATTTCCATAATTACTAATGATGTTGAACACCTTTTAAGATGCTTCTTAGCTGTCTTTATTTCTTCTTTTGAGAACTCTCTGTTCAGCTCCTTAGCCCATCTTTTAATTGCATCACTTCCCTTCTTGATTCTTTGTTTTTTGAGTTTGTTATATATTCTGGATCTTAAACTTCTGTCAGATGTGTTGGTTGTGAAGATCTTCTCCCATTCTGTGGGTTTTCTCTTCACTTCCTTGGTTGCTTCTTTGAATGTACAGAAACTTTTTAGTTTAATGAGGTCCCGTTTGTTGATTCTTGACTTTGTTTTCTGAACAATTGATGTCTGGTTTAGAAAATCCTTTCCTACACCTATATCATACATCTTACCCCAGTCAGACTGGCTAAGATCAAGAGAACAAATGATACCAAATGTTGGAGAGGCTGTGGGGAAAGGGGAATGCTCATCCACTGCTGGTGGGACTGCAAACTTGTACAATCCCTATGGAAAGCAGTGAGGAGAACTCTTAAAAAACTACAAATGAACCTACCATTTGACCCAGTTGTACCACTCCTTGGCACATACCCAAAGAATTCATCCTATTGCAGAGACATCCATGTTTGTTGCTGCTCTTTTCACAATAACTAAGAGATGGAAGCAATCTAAGTGTCCCTAAATTGACAAATGGATCGTGAAAATGTGGTTCATTTATATGATGGCGTTTTACTCAGCAGTAAAGAAAGATGAAATCAGGAAGTCTGCAGGTAAATGGATCGAACTAGAAATTGTTATAGTAAGTGAAGTAACAACACTCAGAAAAAAAATGACGTATGTTCTCCCTCAGATGTGGATCCTAGCACCAAATCCTGATAAGTGAGTATGTATCCAGACATAACTACAGGAACCAGGATAATGAAAAGGAAGCAGGGAGGTAAAGGAAAAGAAGGAATCTGAAAGAGAAAAACAGTAGGAAACAGGCATTAATAAGGAAGATATGGATAAAAATGGGATTATTTTAAGGGGAGGGGGAGGGAAGGTTATACAAGGAACATAGGGGATAAAGGGAAAGAAGGAGTTCAAGAGAGATGGGACCATAGGAGAAGGGAATTATTAAGGGAGAAGTGGGAAAAATGGGGGCACTTTAAATGAGGAAACCATGGTGGAAGGGTTAGACATTGGGAGAGATAAATAATGCCTAGATAGTTTTAAAAAAAAAACAGAGGGAACCATATTAATCAAACATCCTACTGTCAAATTATACATACAACTAGCTCACAGAATATAATATATATCTAGGCAAGATCTATCTGAAAAAGTTTGATCTTTGCCCAAGCTTTATCTACATGGCACATGGTAATTAGAAGTACTAGACTGGTGGAACTAACCTTCTTGGATGTTTAACAGCCATACTTTGAGGCCTATACTAATTTGGTCAGAGGGACATAAAGGACAGTTTTTGTTCCTTTCCCTCCTAGGTCGACTAAGTTCCAGGGGACTGTGAGCATCTCTCTAAATGTCCTGTAACTGCAGTGAGTCACCTGTCCTCTTGATCAAGGAGGCCATGGATAGATGGAACTGGTAAAAGGAAGGAGCCAGGGACTCCTCCCAAGCCCATGTGACCTCTGAGGAACAGATCCTCAAAGGGCCTTAAAAGTAAAAATAAATTGGTTTATGTGTGCCAACTGTATGGTCTTAAACACCCAAAAGGAAAGTATAACCAAAGATTAAGGGGGGGGGTCAACATAATTTTTTAAAAGTCCATGTGTATAGCTAAAGGCTACATAACAATAAGCAATGCCAGACAGGAGATACTTCCTTGAGTTGTTGGCCAGGGTGGCCCAAGAGACTCCCAGACAGTAAGCCAGCATAGAACTGAGAAAATGAACAGCAGACCCCAATCTTATCTAAAGGAATATTGACAACTGATTGCTGCTAGATGAGGAAGAGCTGATCTTCCTAAAACAATGAACTGTAGATAGGCTGACTAGATTCAGCAGATGGACAGCACTGGGGAATGGCTGGGGCTGCCGACAACACAGTGGACAGTAACAGGGATTATAGAATATATGGGCTCCAGTGGTGGTGGGGGCTATGGAAGGGTGCCATTTGGGAAGTGGGTATGTAGGTTAATAAGATTGTTTGGGATGTTCTGTATGATATACACACACACAAAAATCAACAAAATTTTTTAAATGAGTTATATTTGAGGAAGAAGCATAAAAATTTGCTTCGTGTTAATTAGTAGAGGTGTAAAACATTACCGTTGAAATCTACCTGATGACTTTATATCCATACTCAGGTGCCAAGGACCCGAGTGTAACCAACTGTGACTAGTAACAATCAGATACATAGAGATTAGAGATGCATGTTCAAACATCTAAGTGTTAATAGCATTAAAAATGAATTTTTCTGTAGGAAACGGTATATTTTAAAATGAAATGGAGTGTTTTTTTAGAGGTTAAAACCTCATTCAATTTTGTGTCTTATAGGGTTTATACTGAGTTCAATATTCTATAACTGTATTAATTCAACTATGAACCTAAATATTTACAGCCAATACTGAAAGAGATACATCTTTACTCCGGAAATTGTTATTGAATATGTTAAAACTGTAATAAAATGCTTCTTCTAGTCATGTGGTTATTAAATAAATAATTTAAAAACTAGATCATGAACTTAAATTCAAAAAAAAAAAACCCACAAAAGAGTTGAGTAGAAAGCCAAGAGCAGTGGTACATTCCCTTTAGTCTTAGCTGCTTAGGAGGGAGGTTGAAGCTGGAGGATCATGAGTCCAATGCTAGTCAGTCTCAAAACAAAGCAAAGCAACAACAACAACCCCCCCAAACACTGAAAATCCAAAACAAAGAAAACTGATAAAGAGTTGAGTAGGTAAGCAAGAAATTTTCTAAATGAGAGAAAATCCTAGGAAATCTAAGCATGTGTAAGGTACTTAGTGACAGGCTATAGAAGTGAGAGCAGATGGACCAATTAGATACACTTGGTAGAAAGAGGAAGAGACTATCGGTAGCCCAGTTTGCAGAGGACAGTAGTGAGAAGACTTGTGAAGGAAGGTAGTAGATTCCCTTGAATGCCAGGCCACTTAGGAATCCATTCTGCTGCCTGTAGCTTTGGCCTGTACTGCTATTAGTAACATGAAATTATTCTTAGGAAAAGTATATATTAACAGCCAAGTATAATTGAGCATAAATTAATTGCTCTTTGCCTCAGAGAAAATACTGTAAGAAGGGAAAGTGGCGATACCAACAGGCAGCTGAAAAGAAAAATTTATGTCCTTGAGATCACCAAAAGTTTGTTAAGGAGAAGGTGATGGCAAATGTTACCTATCTCTAAGACTGCCTTGTCCTGAACCTGAACCCCAAACTATTTAGAGTTTGATATTTTGCAGAAAGTATTTTCTTTGTGGAAGTACCTATGGGGAGTAGAAGCGGTATGTGTGATAAGGGGAGGTTTTTAGATCATTGCTTAAATCTCTGCTTTGGGGGGGGTGTTGAGACAGGGACTCCTTTCCAGCTGGCCTGGAACTCACTGTGTAGACCAGGCTGGCCTCAATCTCACAAAGACCTGCCTGCTTTTGCCTCCCAAGTTCTGGGATTGGCATTAAAGGTGTGTGTCACCACGAAACCCCTCTGCTTAAATCTTTTTACAGGTCTGTTTAGCTTTTCTACTTCTTCTTGAGTCAGTTTTGGTAACTCACATGTTTTACTAACCTTCCATCAATCCTCTTGCCTTAGCCTCCTAGGTGCTATGATTTCAGATATGTACCAACACATCCAGCTTACCTTCAGCATTTATTGCATGGGGTTTCAGAGGTTGTTTTCCCCAATTCAATATTGTTTGTTATTTCTTGGTCTAGAAGACTTAGTTTTTAGGTAGACATACCAATTTCTTCATTCATAGTTTACTTGATCATAGAATACCATACCTCCCTATGCAGAAATTCAGTGGAAAATCTCATTTTCTGGGGCTGGAGAGATGGCTCAGTAGTTAAGATCACTGCCTGCTCTTGCAAAGGACCCAAGTTCGATTCCCAGTACCCACATGGTGGCTAATAATTGTCTGTTACTCCAGTTCCAGGGGATCTGATGCCCTGTTCTGACTTCCTCAGGTATTTCACGACATGAGTGCACTTACGTGCATGCAGGGAATGTACTCATACACATAAAATAAAAATAATAAATAAAATATTTTAAAATCTCATTTTCTACTTTTGAAAATTTCCAATGTCTGGTATGACAATTGTTTCTTCATTGAAAATCATTTTAGTGCCATCTATTCAATAATCTTTCACAATGATTTGCAATCTTCCTTTTACCTTCTAATGTCATACATACGTTCATAAGCATAGCTTTGTTTCTAGGCTATCTATTCTGTTCCATTGACCTGTAGCACTATCCAAGACTGTTTACAAGTTGTGGTTTCATAATATATTTCAATAGCAGTACTTGTTTTACTCAACTTTTGCTTAGCTGTTCCTTTGCTTTTCTAGAAAAATACTACAATCATTTTGTTAGGCGGGATGTTTCCTCTCCAGAGCTCATTTGAGTTATACCAATTATATCTAATTCCCCAATTTTGATCATGAGAAAACCACTTCATAATGAGCTACCAGCCTCATCATAAGCCAGCTTCTAAATGTTTTGTTATTTTTATTTTATGTGCACGAGTGTATTGTCTGCATATGTCTAAGTACACCATATTGTACAATGGCCGTGGTAGTCGGAAGAAGGCATTGGATCTCCTAGAACTGGAGTTACAGACGGTTGTTAGCCACCATGTGGTGCTGGGATTCAACCTGGGTCCTCTGTGAGAGTAGCCAGTGCTCTTAACCACTGAGCCATCTCTCCAGCCCCATGTACCACTTTTTAAAAATAATTTTTTATTTATAGTTTTATTTCATTTTTATTTTATGTATATGAGTGTATTGCCTGCATGTGTGTTAAGTACATCCATGTCAGGCAATGCCCCTGGGTCAGAAGAAGGCCTCAGATCCCCTGGAACTGGTGTTACAGACAGTTGTTAGCCAACATGTGGGTGATAGGAATCGAACCCACGTCCTGTGAAAGAGCAGCCAGTATACTTAACCTCTGAGCCATCTCTCCAGCCCCATAAACCAGCCTCTAAATGTGCCTTCAGTCGTTCTTTCCAAAAAGAAGTAGCAAAAGAGAGAAACTGTGTGGACGTGTTTGTGTGAAAAGCAGAAATGAAAAGGAATAGTTTACCATACAACTATGTTGCAAGTCTAGTCTTCCTTATCTCCAAAGTAGAATTACTCTCGAAGGTGATATTGTTTTTATCTATTTTTTGTTTTATCATTACACCATGGAACTGCATTTTGCAACTGCTTTAGACTTTGTCTCTGTCTGTGAACATGACTAATTGCTTATCCACTCTGAGCCTCACTTGCCTTATATGGAA
This sequence comes from Nannospalax galili, assembly GCF_000622305.1. Classification (NCBI taxonomy): domain Eukaryota; kingdom Metazoa; phylum Chordata; class Mammalia; order Rodentia; family Spalacidae; genus Nannospalax; species Nannospalax galili. The sequence goes on from NW_008330298.1 coordinate 3,748,445, forward strand.
AATGACAATAATAACCTCATTCTGCAAAATGTCTGGCTCTAAATCTTGCTAACAGTGAGTAATCAGTAAATAAAAGCTGCATCACACTTCCGGGAAAGCATAATTGCTGCAGCCAGATTTCTTGGGTTTACATCTTTATCACTAAATTAGTTTTCTTTGATTTTGTTTTTTAGTTGTTTAGTTTTTGGGTTAGTTTAATTTTATTTCATTTTGTTTCTTTGCTTTTTAGTAAGGGTCTTGCTATGTAGCCCAAGTTGGCCTTGAACTCAATATCTTCCTACCTCAGCATCCCAAGTGATGGAATTTTAGGCATATCCCACCACACCTAGCACAGATTAGTTTTGGGGTCTTGAGCAAGTTAACCTGAATGTGCCTTGAATTCCACATCTGTGAAATGTGTATAAGGTAAGTGCCTGTTTTGTTGACTTTTAGGAGTGAGTTCTTTTGATGAAAACAAACTTAGAATATTGTCTAGTATGTAATAGGTACTCAGTTATTGTTGGCTATTGCTATGCCCTTGATGGTGGTGGTGCTGTCAGTCTTAGTCCTTATTATTTGGAGATGGATGAAATTTTTTAAATGATCAAAATATGTTATATGGGGGCTGGAGCACTGGCTAAGAGCACTGGCTGCTCTTGCAAAGGACCCATGTTTGGTTCCCAGCACCCACATGGTCACTAACAACTGTCTGCAACTACAGTTCCAGGGGATCTGACTCCCTTTTCTGGCCTCTGTGGGCATTTCACTTATATACATACAGGCAAAACACTCAGACACATAAAATAAAAATTAATTAATTAATTAAAAATGTGTTATATGCACACGGGTCTATAAAAATGAAACCAATTATCATTCATAATTAATATGCAATAAAAAAGAGTGAATCACCTCCTAGTATCATCTAGCATAGTGGGGATAAATTCCAAATGCCTGTCTATCCAACAACTTGATTAGGAAAATATGTACAATCCAACCTCCATATCCAGGGCTTCTACATCCATGGAATCAACTAAGCATGGACTAAAATATTCTATCTTTAATCTAATATTTTAATTAATGCCTTGAGAATTTCAATGTATTTTGGTCATATTCAGCTGCTGTTTTGGTCCCTAACTTTTTCAGATTTACTCCCATGTCCCCACCTACGCCTTCCAATTTCATGCTGCCTATATTCTCAGGGATGTGGGGGCCATCCACTGGAGTGAGGTTGACCTACCTGCCAGGGGTCACACCACTGAAGAAAACTGATGGTCCTTGAGCCTTGGAGAGTTTGTCTGATAAAGATGTCCCATTTGTGGCAGAGCATTCCACAGACTCTTATTCTCTACACTTTGACCAGTTGTGAGTTTCTGCATTAGCCGCCAACCATTGTGCTCCAAAAAGAAAAACCTAAACACCAAGAGAACAAACAACTCTATTAAAAAGTGGGCTATTAGCCAAGTGTGGTGGCACAGGACTTTAATCCCAGTACTTGGTAGGCAGAGGCAGACAGATCTCTGTGCGTTTCAGGCCAGCCTGGTCTACATAGTGAGTTCCAGGCCAGCTGGGGCTACAGTGAGATCTGTCTCAAAAAGACAAAAACAAAAAGTGGGCTATGAACTGGATGTGGTGGCAGGTGGATCTCTGTGAGACTGGGGCCAACCTGATCTAAAAAAAAATACCTTCAGAAAGCTGGGCACGGTAGCACACACTTGTAGTTCCAACACTTGGAAGCAGAGGCAGGCAGATCTCTGTGAGTTCAAGGCCAGCCTGAACTCATAGTGAGTATCAGGCCAGCTGGGGCTACAGAGGAGGCCCTGTTTCAAAAAGACCAAAAAAATAGCTTCAGAGATAATGTACTACACTAGTACTTCTTCAGATTTTGCAGGTCCTGATTTTGTGTGTGTGTGTGTGCATGCGTGTGTGTCTGTGTGTGGTATATGTGTTCTTATATGTGCAGATGCATGTGCTTGTGTATATGGAGGCCAGAGCTCAATATTGTGTGTATTCTTCAAATTTTCCCCACCTTAATTTTTTTGTTTGTTTGTTTTTGTTTTCAGAGAGAAGTTTCCCTATAGCCCCAGCTGTTCTAGAACTTGCTATGTAGACCAGGCTGGCCTTAATGTCGCAGAGATCCTCCTGCCTCTGCCTCCTAAGTGCTGAGATTAATGGCACGCATCACTGTGGCCCACCCCACCCTACTTTGAGACAGTCTCTCGCTGAACCTGGAGCTCACCATTTTACCTAGACTGGATGGCCAGCAAGGCCCCAGCATTTTTCTATCTCTGTGTTCCCAGCACTGTGATAACAGGCACACCTGGCTTTTTATATGGGTTCTGAGGATCTTAATTTAGGTCTTCATGGTTTGTGTACCAAGCACTTTGGTTGAACCATCTTTTCAACCCTCAGGCCTTGACCTTTTATCATCCTATAAGACACCAAGACATGTCTTTCAGCCAAGCCAGGAGGGTAGTTCCAATAAAACCATTTTTTTGGAAAAAAATGTATCTGTACTAAACATGCACAGACTTTTTTTCTTGTCATTCCCTCAACAATACAGTATAACTATTTACATAGCATTTGCTTTGTGTTGGATAAGTAACCTATAGATCACTTAAGTATATGGGAAGATAAGTGTAGGTTATACACAAATACTATACCACTTTATTTAAGGGACTTGGACATCTATTGATTTTGATACCTGCAGGGGTTTCTGGAACCAGTTTCTCATAACTCCTACTTCATATCTACATATGCAATTCAGTTTTAGAAATATAAACATTTTGGAAATATGATATCAATTTTACTCTGTGAAATTGTATTTGTAGTCTTTAAGGTATTGTGTAGCAAACAACAGGGACTGATTTTGATTTAATGAATCAATTTATTGGACATTTCCACAAAATCAATAGGAAGGTATATGAGCCAAGGTAAGAGAGGAAACAGGAGACAGTAGACAGTGAGGGGGTCCCAGTGAAAGTGATGTTATTGAACTAACTTGGTCAGCATATGACCAATCACAACAGCCACCTCTAGACACCACCACCACAAAACACTGCTACCTCTGGATTCCAGTGATCCAACATTGACTTCTGGGGCCTCTGGTAGGTATAGGCTTTGAATGAATGGACTCAAAACTGCTGATCTTATATGAACCTCTCAAGATTCAAAGTATTTGATAAGTGCCTGGGTTCCTTACTGATGCTCTAACTACTTGGAGCTTATAAAGAGGCAATATGTACTTCATTTGGTTCCTATGGCAGAAAGCTTCAGTCTTCTCTTCCAGACTCATTCTGGGGAATTATTTTACAAAAGAAGATGGTTGGACATTCACTTCAGGTAAGATTGTCAGATAAAATAGGCTAAATTTGAATTTCAAGAAAAATAATGAATTTTTTTCATTGCATATATGTTAATATTGCATGGAACATACTTACAGCAGAAACTTTAAAATACATGTCCAGTTTAGGTGAAGAGGGAACAGAGACAAGTACTCTCACATATTACTGGTTGCAATAGCCATTATATACTTAAGAGCATTAAAAATATTCACATGCAATCACAGTGGGACTCACCTGTAATCCCAGCACTTGGAGGTTGTAGCTTCGGATACATTGCAAGTTCCAGTATGGACTACATAGTAAGACTTTCTCAAAAACAATAAATAGACCACCAAAAAAACCCTATTCACAACTGCTAAGTGCAGTAATACATATTTGTAATCCTAGTACTCAGCAGGATAGTGAGTTTGAGGCTATTCTGAACTCCATGGAGAGTTCAGGGTCAGCCTGAGCTATGTAAGACTCTGAATGTGTGTGTGTGTGTGTGTGTGTGTGTGTGTGTGTGTGTGTGAGAGAGAGAGAGTTAAAAGTTATTTTTAGAAATTCTCATAGCCTTTGGCTCAGGAGTTGATTTTCTTCTTAGCACAATTCTAGGGTTAGAACTCAGGGTCTCATGCATGTTAAACCATATACTCAAATACTGAGCTATACCTTCAACCCTCTAGGAGTTGAATTTGAAAGAGTTTCCCCAGAGGAGATTATTAGAAACAGGAGAAATAATTAGTATTTGTAGGACACACTGCAGTTATTATTCATAAAATAAAATGGGAAATAAGCCTAAGTGCAAATAAAGGAAATGATTAAAATTAATCAGGAGAGACACATATGATAATATCTTCTTCAGTCATTAAAATTATGTTTATGAAGAATATTAGTTACCAGAAAACTCTATCAAAGAAACATTCAGAGATTAAAAAGCAGGACAGAGCTGGTGTGCTGATGCGGGAACAGAGGCATCCTTTAATATCAGCACTCGGGAGGCATAGGCAAGTGGATATCTGTGAGATGGAGGCCAATCTGGTCTACCTAGCAAGTTCCAGGCCAGCTGGAACTATAGGGAGACCCTGTCCCAAAACAAACAAAAAACCAACAAAAATGGACAGATCATTGCTATATAACTTACTAATTGTATAATCTTGGGCTACTTACCCAGCTTTCCTCTACCTCAGTTTACCCATCATCTCAGTGCACTCATACTGTAGGATGGTATAATTGTTAAGGGCAATTTAATAATGGAACTTGGAATAGTGCCATACACATACAATACATTACATATACTGAGTGTGTGTGTGTGTGTGTGTGTGTGTGTGTGTGTGTGTGTGTGTGTGTGTGTGTTGGGCACTAGAGAGAGAGATAGAGAAATGCCAGTAATCCAACTCAGTGTTCCCATATGTCAGACACTAGTGTCATGGATGTTGGGAGGCAGTTTCTCGTGGTAGTAGTGGTGGGTCAGCTTCTCTGAATTGCAGCTACAGTGTTCTATTCTGCGAATTGTCTTCTGATTGCTCACCTTACTGACTGAGAGCAGAGACTACTGTGACTGTTTAATGACAGAGTCCTAAGAGTTGTTCCTGCAAACAGGGCCTAAATTTGTTTTTTTTCCATCCTTTCACTAATCTTGGTTTATTTATTGCAGTACAAGGGATTAAATGCAGGGCCTCACACATGCTGCTGGTTTTTGTAAAATACTTCCCTATGCTACACCTTTTCTCTTTGAAACAAAACAGTCTGTCTCTTACTCCTAAAGACTAAATGACAATGTTAACCTCAAGCAAGGCAGGGACCGTTAGGAGCAAACATCTACCCTGACTTAACTTCAGTGTCTTTTCTTTTTCAACTAGAACTTTATGACACAAGCTGAGCATAGTCACCACTTTAACTTGTCCAATGTGTGTTCCATGCCATTGAGCTAAGCATACCCCAAAATGCATCTGCCATCTTTCCTTCTTAAATTATGACCTTTTACTGAGCATGCTCAGGAATGTACCCACCCCTAAAATGTTTTCCTAATGTTAACCAGGGGTGACTCTGGTTAACATTAGGTAGCCTGGTTACATAAATATGTGCAGACTCCCCAAATAAAGTGCCATGCATCATTTGTTCAAAGAAGACATTGCTTTAGAAATAATTCTCACGCTCTCCTTGACTACTGTAGATAGTAAATCTCACTGCACTCTCTTCTACCTTTCTGTGCTTGTTTTAGTTATGCACTCACCAAATGTGACCCTACTACATTCAGTTCCAATAGCAGAGTTAAAATAAAATAGTCCATGTGCAATATGTAAAGATCTTAATGCTTTTTGATGCTAAATTTATATAAATGTATATAGGACCTGGAGCCCAGTGGTAAGATCAGAGTAAAAACACATGATTGTTACATATACGAATAAAATGTTAAGCCACAGAAATGAATGAAATCACTTGATGTGACAATGAGAACAGATACTATCCCGTGATGCACCTGAGTAGTCAGTGAGAAAAGACGAAAACCTTTAGAATGTGGGTCCCAGAAATCAAGTAAGGAAAGCACCTCAAGTTGTCATGCTCAAATCTTGTCAAATGTCCTCACAGAGAGGATTACAAAAATATCCAGGACATGGGAACCTAAGGAAGAATGGTGTTGAAGCAGTAATGGGGGCAAAAGCCCAGTGGAAGTGGATGGAGGAGAGAACAGGAGGCAGGATATGGAGGAAGTCTGTACGGACAGCCTTTTGTGGAAATTTGGATACACATGGAGCAGAATGCTGGAACAGTAGCTAGAAGAAAGATCCAGGGTCACAAGAAGGTATTTTTAAAGGAGAAGAAATGCTTTAGCATGTTTATCTGTGCATAAGTATGACGAAGTAAATCTTATAAAATTAATATACAGAATGGAGAGAGGATAACTGTGGCAACCAAAGTTTGGAGACTATATAAGGTAAAAGAACACAGAGTTCAAGGGCCAGGCCCTTGATCGGATAAGAGCATTCCTTGTACTGTTACAGAAGGAAAATAGGCATTGTAAAGACAGATAAGAGTAAGTAGTTTGGGTGGGAAGATCCTAGCTCTATTTTATTTTTTATTTATTTTTATTTTACATGAATAAGCATATTGTCTGCATGCATGTAAGTGCACCCGTGTTGTGTAATGCCCGCGGTGGTCAGAAGAGGGCATCAGATCCCCTGAAAGTGGAGTTAAGGAGTGTTGTTGCATGCTGGGAACTGAACCTGGGCCCTCTGCAAGAACAGCCTGTGCTGGCTGATGGCTCTGAGCCATCTCTCCAGCCCCTAGCTCTATTTTCTTAATGAAATAAAATATGAGGGTATCAGCTGAGAGTGAGGGTAGAAGGGAACGATTGGCAATTTGAAGCTTGTGGAGATGGTGCTCTCAGAGAATGAAGATGGATGAGCAACTGAAGTGCAGCCACAAAGTGTAACTGATGGACACCAGAGTCCATTTTCCAATTATTTCAAATATTTTCAAGTGAACTCCTCTCCATTCTTTATTCTCAGCTATTCACTGATCTACATCCTATCATCATAGACAAGACTGTGCTTCTGAGGGGCTGGAGAGGTGGCTCAGGGGTTAATAGCACTAACTGTTCTTGCAGAAGATACAGGTTCAGATCCCTACATCCACATGGCGGCTAACAACCATCCATTATTCCAGTTCCAGGGGATCCAACTCCCTCTTCTGTCCTGCACGGGCACTGCATGACACAGGTGCACTTCTACACATGCAGGCATAACACTCATACACATAAAAATAAATAAAATTTTTAAAAGACTGTGCTTCTGGAAATTCAAATGGAATCATAGTATGTATATTTTTGTTCCAAGTATTTTATATTTTGATGCTGTCATAGATAACATCATTTTGTTTCATGTTTTAATTTTACTTTTTTTGAATTTTTTTGTGTATTTCATACAGATCATCTCAAACAATCTTAATCATCTTTATACCCCCATCCCCACTGGCACCCTCCCATAACCCCTCCCCCACTGGACCCCATATACTCAGTCATCCCTGAGTCATCCCTGTTAAGGCCCACTGGGTTGTCAGTGTCTCTAGCCGTTCCCCAGTGCAAGTCCATCGACTAAGTCTAGTCAGCCTATCTAGAGTCCCTTGTTTTAGGAAGATCAACTCTTCTTCATCTAGCAGCAATCAGTTGCCAACATTCCTTCAGATAAGATTGAGGTCTGTTGTTCATTTTCCCAGTTCTATGCTGGGTTATTGTCTGCCTGAGTTTGCATTTTTTTTATTGTTGCTAATACCTAGTAAGAGATTGTTATATGTCATTCTTGCAGTCTTGAACCTTGCTAATTTTCTCATTAGTTCTTGTGTTTGTACAATCCACTGATTTTCTACATAAGTGATCATCCTATCTGTAACTAGAAATATTTCTTTCCAAATTTGTTTCAAGTGTGTAGAGCCCTGTATTTTCTACTATATATTCAATTGTTTATATGCTGTTAGGGAATGTGGGTATGGCAATTGGATTTAACCAAGGTTAAGCCTTTGAAGAAGTCTGGTGTGTGACCACAGGAAAGGATGGTTAGTGTAAGGTCAAGGAAAAGGTGACTGGAGGTGAAAAAAGTCAAAAAAGTTAAGGCCACGGTGTGAGACAGACATTCACAAGAATGAGCCAGGCACAGTGGTGCAAGCCTTTAATCCCAGCCCCAAGCCAGCTGGGGCTATAGGGAAAGCCTGTCTCAAAACAAAAACAACAAAAACAAAATACAAAAAATAAACAATAAAATAAATCAACAAGAATGATAAGCCAGCACTGATTTGGGGAGGAGCACTGGGTCTAGAGGGGAAAGCTTCCTCTCTATAATGTGAAACTCCTTGCTTTTGGCCTCAGGGATAGGGGCCATGACTTATATCTTGGATACTCTTGAATTTTGCCTCTCATATATCCCCAGGATGTTCCCAGGATCTTAAGGATCTTGCATCTGCTGGAGGCTGGCCCACACTTCACTTCCCATACCCCAGAGGCCTCTATTCTCAGACAATCCATGCTCTCCATAACCCAGATTTTTTTTTTAAGTCCTGTTTACTCTTCTCCTGGCACAAATAAAGTCCAGATTCCTTATCACAATGTGCTACCCACCCTTCGGGACAAGATTGAATACAGAAGAGAAAAATAATTTTTATTTCACAATAAATCTATAAGAAGAGGAAAAAAGGGAGATAGTTGATTGGTTGATTTGGTAGAAAAATAATCAAGGGAAAAATATCTATCTTCTATTAACTTCAGATATTTTCAGATGGTAGATGTTTTAGTTAGCTTTTTTTCTTGTTTTTATAACAAGATATTTAACATAGGCATTGTATAAAGAAAATATATTATTTAGCTCACAAATTTGGAGGTCCAGAGCATAGCTAGGATATTAGCTTAGTTCTGATGAGGACCCTCTTGGCTATATCACATCGTGGCAGGAGTGAATGTATACATACATATGTCTGGTCTCTCCCTTTCTCTTGGAGCCACCAGGATTCAATTGTAGGAGTTCCATATTAATGACTTTAATCACTCTCCAGAAGCCCTATTTCTAGACATCCTGGGTAGATTAGGTTTCTACTTCCTTAATAGCTTAAAATGGGAATTAAATTTCAACAAATGAAACCTTGGGGGACATTCAAACCATACCCAATGCACATCACACACACACACACACACACACACACACACACACACACACACAATAGAGGTATGGAGTTTATACGTATACATATAAACCCACAAAAACCCTAGGAACCAGGAAATTGACCTTCGACATTATACTGCCTGCCACATTGTTGATGGTTTCTCCCATTTTACTTGTCACCTGTCCCTGGGCTACCCATGCCCAGCTCTTTCCCTGAGACTACAGAAGATGCCCACTGTGTGCCCGATGGAGCAGACATCTCTCTACTTGCATTATTACTCACCAGTTCTATTTTCTGTGACAATGGAAATGAATGGGTTAATACAATTCCAAACAGCCTCATATTGCTTTAGTGAACCACTGTGTTTCCTAGGCAACACAATGCCTGCATTTCTCTTGTTTGTTCCTGTTCCTAAAAGTCCCTATGGAGGGAATGGTGAAAATATTAACATTGGCCAACACTCAAGCCCTTGCTCATCCCTTCCCCCTCCTCCAGCACTTGACCTTGCCTCTTACTCCATGAAAAATGTTGAGGCAGTGAGTTGTGAGTTCTCTCAACCTCAAGGGTCTCCCCTTCCCTTAGCAGAGGATGATTTATGATCCCTTGTCTCATTCTTTTGATTTTATTCTCTCCTGTCTCATTTCATAATACGAGGTTGAATAATATCCCCCTTTCCTGTATTTTCAAACTCTAAGCATCTAGAAGCTTGTTGCTGCAGCCTAAATCTACAACAGCTTTCAAAAAAGCAAAATACAAGTCATGAAATTCACCTCTCCTGTCAGCTCCACATCCACCCACTGCTCCCACATCAAGTATCTTAGTTGATTTGTGCTGCTATAACAGAAATCCACAGACAGGGTGATATACAAATAAGCAAAATCCTGGAGGCTGAGAGGTCTGAGATAGAAGGTCTGACTCATCCCATTGCAGAAAGGAAGCAGAGAGCAGGCTCAATCTTTTGTAAGAAATCCACTCCTGTGATAGATAGCATCAGTCCATTCATGAAGGTGGCACCGTCGTGCCCTAATTACCTAACACTAGATCCCATCTCCCAGTACCACCATGTTTGGGATTTAGTTTCCAACACATGAACTCTGGGGTATACATTCAAACCATAGCATCATGAAATAGTATCTTCTAGACATGGCAGGGCCATTACACTCATGAACACACAACATCTGTTGTTGTCTGCACGAGATCAAACCAGTGAACATTCTAGCATGGATGGGGTGGGGCTCACAAGATCATAGCCTCAACTGAGGAGCTTTTGGAAGCTGATGGCTACTAAGAGAGTGAGAGTATTTTTCAGTGGTGTGGCCCATAGTAGGTTGCCCATGCTCCAGTGGATGGCCCTACACCCATTTGCATAAAGGCAGCACTAATTGGACTCAGGGAGCTATAAAAAAAGAAGCAGAAAACATGATGTTGGGAGGATGTAGACAGATCTGGAAGGAGTTGGAGGGGGTGGATATGATCTAAATATATTCATGTATCAAATTATCAAAAAAATATAATAAAAACCCATAGTATTAAACTCCTTAAATATAAATTTTAGAGTCAGAGCTCAGCCTTTACATTCCACTCAGTCCATAAGCCACTTAGAATCAGACTGTTATCCCACCCATGTTACTCGAAAATGACTCTGACACAAACTGGGCTTCCTAAATACCTAGAAAAACCTTTTCTGTAGTCATCATCTTTTTCCATCTACAAAGTATCATGACCCTCTCCCTCCTCATGTTGCTCCTGTCAAACCCCACTCTCCTGTCATCTTCCTACCACTACCTGGAACTTTTATCCTCAGTCTCCTTGGTAGGTTCCTCCTTTTTTACCAGTCCCTAAAATGCTACTCTTCCCCAAGATTCCATCTTGGCCCTTTTTAATCTCTCTACAGCCTACTAACAACCTGGAGATACAAGATAATGTAGATGAATAATGCAATTATGGTATAGTATATGCTGAAATTCACAAAGAAATATGCCCTTGCCCTTCCTTTTGAAATAGTAACCTCATTCTCTTTTAGTTTCTATTTCTAACAGTCCTGAGTGCCAAAAAAATGAATGTTTGTTTAATTATACTATCAACAAAGCAAAGCAGATGCAATAATAAACAAGTAGTACTTGGTCTGAGCCCTGGGGATACAATGGGAATAAGTTGGGCTCCTGTATGTGTATTGTGAAAAGAGGACAACTGCTAATCAACTCCAGCCGGTTGTTGACATACACTAATATAATATCAGAGCCCCCTCCTATACCACCCTTTTGTTTTATTTAGACAGGATCTTACTATGTCTGTAGCCCAGGCTGACCAGATACAATCCTCCTGCCTCAGCTTCCCAAGCACTGCAATTATAATTGGCCCACTATGCATGGTCAGCTCCATTTTTAAGACAAGTTAGAAATACAGGTTTTCTGAGAAGATCAGGTACTTACATGCTTATGAAAGCCTTAAAATTACACCACCTCAAAATCTGCAATGCTAATACATACATATTCAAATAATACATCTGAAACTGAAATTATTTGAGGAAGTATACATTCAGAAAAGACCATTTGGTCACTTGTTTTCCTTCATGCAGCAAGCCATAAAGGTTCTTTAAGGAAGCTGTGCATGATGGCTCACACTTGTAATCCCAGTACGCAGGAAGCAGAGGCAGGAGGTTGGTAGGCCAACTTGGTCTACATACAGAGTTCAAAGACAGACAGTGCTACACAGTGAAGTCTTGTCTCATAAAACAAATGCACAAACAAAAAAAAAAAACAAAAAAAATCCTTGCAGAAGAATGTCCTTCCTATCCCAAGGCCAGAAAATAGCCTTGTTCACCAGAGTCTGGTCACTGGGGCTGCAGTGGCCCTGAACAGACTGTTTTTCTTTTGCAGTACATATTTTATGGAATTTTAGTGGATTTCATGCAATACATCTTAATCCATTTAGACCCCTCCCCTATCTATAACCCCAATAGACCACTCACAGGATCTCATATATTATGTCATATATTATAAGGCCTATCTAGTCAAGTTTGTGTACCCAGATGTCCCTCGGTATGAGTTCATCCACTGGAGTCTTGAACAAACTCTTTGAAATAGCCCTTATTTTCACCCTCGTATATATCTGTAGTGACATCCCTAGAATGGATTATCTTAGTCTAGAGATTCATTTGTCCTGTCATTATGTCATCCATTCTCTGTTCTTGGTGGTAAAATGTAGTGGTTTGGTCATTTCTTTTGGCCCTCACTCTCATGAAGGTCCCCATGTACATGTATAGTTAATAAAAGTTATGGAGCTAGAGAGATGGCTTGAAGGTTAAGAGCTCTGTTTCTCCAGAGGACCTGAATTCTGTTTCCAGCACCCATGTTGGGTGACACACAACCACCTGTAACTCCAGCTCCAGGGGATCCATATCCTCTTCTGGCCCCCTCTGGCACCTGCACACATGTGGTAGACATTACACAGACATACACACAGATATACAGACACACAGACAGACAGACAGACAGACAGACACATGTGTTAATTTTAAGAGGGGGGCTCAGTGTTTAAGAACATTTACTGTTCTTCACAAATTCACTGCTGGTGGGAATGCAAACTCGTGAAAGCACTATGGAAAGCAGTGTGGAGAACTCTCAAAAAACTAAAAATGAACCTACCATGACCCAGCGATACCACTCCTTGGCATATAACCAAAGGACTCATCACACTGTAGAGATGCCTGTACAACCATGTTTGTTGCTGCTCTCTTCACAATAGCTAAGAAATGGAAACAACCTAAATGGCCCTCAACTGATTAATGGATAATAAAAATGTGATACATCTACTCAATGGAGTTCTACTCAGCAGTAAGAAAAGGTGAATTATGAAATTTTCAGGTAAATGGACAGAGCTAGAACGTGTTATACCAAGTAAAGTAACACAAACACAGAAAAGCAAGTGATGTATGTTCTTCCTCATTTGTGGATTGTAGCACCAATCCCTTATATATGGAAGCTACTGCAGAGCTGCACATCTAGTCAGGTACAGAAACCATATGCCTGGGAGATGCCCAGTACTAGGTGACACATCTGCAGTTGACTCTCTACAACTAAGGCTCATGTAGCATAGCAGAATAAGGGGTAGAGAGAGGGCTAATGCACCCCTCAACTCTCACTAATGAGACTTCCATGTACATCAGAGTACAATGCACACAGAAGGCCACAACTGGCCACATTTTGGAGAATAAGAGACTATAGAGTGTAGGATGGGACTCCTATATGGAACCTCACCCACCCACAGCTCAGGGACCATTGTGGAAGAGGGGGCAGAAAGACTGTAAGAGCCAGGGCTAGTTCATGAACACAGGGAGGTGGAGGCCTCCAGGCCACTGGAGGCTTGCTCATGTGAGCCTGTGGCAGGGGTGGCATTGAACATGGGACCCACATCAGCTCAATTAAACAAGGGCCCAAAGGGGAGGTGAGAAATAGGTGGCAGGCCAGCACTAGATTGAGAACTATTTGAGACTGATTGCTGCTGTGTGAGGGAGAGTATGACATACGACCACTGGATGGGCTGACTAGACTCCAGTGGACACATTTACACTGAAGGACATTTGGGTACAAACACCTGAATGAATAGGACTCAGCATGTATGGCAGAGTGCATAGGGTTGGGGGCGATAGGAGGAGGCATAGATGGGGGAGAAGGTCTAGATTTGAGTGGGAAATGTATGAAATTTTAAAAGCTCAATAAAAAAATTGGAAGGAAAAGAACATTTACTGTTCTTGCTGAGGACCTGGGTTCAGTTCCCAGCACCCACATCAGGCAGCTCACAACCTCCTGTTGCTCCAGTTCCAGAAGATCTGACACTGTCTGGCCTCAGTGGGCACCTGCATGCACATGCTGTATATAAACTCATGTAGGGAGCTGGAGAGATGGTTCAGCAGTTAAGAGCACTGGCTGTTCTTGCAGAGGACCTGGGTTCAATTCCAAGCACCCACATAGCAGCTAACAACCATCTGTAATTCCAGTTCTAGGGGAATCCAGCAACCTCTTCTGACTTACATGGGCATTGCACAACACAGGTGCACTTACACACATGCAGGCAATACACTCACACACATAACAAAAATAATAAATAAAATGTTAAAAATAAACTCAGGCATACATACACGAACATAAATAAAAATAATTTTTTAATTCTAAACATTGTTTAAAGTTTTAGACTTTTTTTCTTTTAAATCAGCCCTTGTCTTAATTTGTTTTGTAGATTCAGCTAAAGTGCCCACATAAGAACTAAGGAGGAAGTAAAGAGGATCTTTCTGTCCCCTACTTTTACATCTAACCTTTTTTAAATTAAAATAATGTGAAAGCCAAGTAAACATGTGTTTGAGTCAGCTCTGACCACCAAGGCCAACAATTTTCACCCTTGACTTAGAACACAGTGCAATGAGCCTTTTAGAGCCCTCTGCCCTATGTTCTCCTAGTGATCTATTTCAACTTCATTGATTTCAAATGCCACCCACACAGGATTATATCATCTGCCTCTATTTCTCCAGTCCAGATCTATACCTGAAACATAAACTCCAATATCTGTCTGGACCCATTACTATATATCTTTACCAGAATGTCCCTGATGTCTGTGCTATTTGAGCATGAGTTTGTATGTAAATTATCATTTCAAAGTCTGATTAAAATGGTGATTCTGCTTCAGTAGGTTGAATACACTACCCCAAGGTCTTGCATTTCTTTTTTAATATTGTATTTTTATTTTATGTGTATGAGTGTATTGCCTACATGTGTGCAAGTGCACCTGTGTTGTGCAGTGCCCATGGAGGTCGGAAGAGGGTATTGGATTCCCCGGGAACTGGAGTTGTTATTCACCTTGTGGGTGCTGGGAATTGAACCTGGCTCCTCTGCAAGAAGTCAGTGCTCTTAACTTCTGAACAATCTCTTCAGTCCAGGTCTTGCATTTCTAATGATCTCCCAGCTAAAGCCAATGCCACTGCTGGCCCCCAAACTACACTCTAAGACACAACTCCATTTAAACACAAAATCTTTTTCTGCAACTTTGCTCTATTCCTTTGTATCTTCTTAGCCCTGTCTATCCAGCTCTGTCATACACATCTTATCTGTCTTTGGATACAGATCCTCACTCTCACAACCTCTCTGTGAGCCACTTCCTCCTTGGTGAGGCTCTTCCTCGGTTACCCAGTATCCATCTCTATGGTTGCAGCCTTAATGCTCCTTCCAGCATGGTATCTCCAAAAGGCAAAGTGATCTTGTGGACTAGTTCTAGAGCCAGACTGCTGGAGTTAAATTTCAGTGTTGCCTCTCACTAACTGTGATTTTGGGCAACTAATTTCTCCATGTATGATTTCTGACATTTACAAAGAAGAGAATGGCGATGGAACCTAACTTGTGAGAGATGAATAGAGAAAGACAGTGTTTATAGCACTCAATAACTACACATTAGCTGGAATGTTGGTCATTCGTATTGGCAGTATGGTTGGATTGTTGAATGGAAATAGGATGTAGGAGAGAGAAGTGAACAGGCCAGATTATGAAAGGCTGGGTTTCTTGGGAAACTGATGGAAAGTGGCATGTAGGAAGCTTATTGATAAGTGCTCTCAGGATCTATACCCAAAGGGAAAGGCAAGAAAGCAAGACTAGGCAGGAAGAAACTAACATGCCATGTATTCATAGTTGGGTTTCCGTCAATCCCTCAGGGAGTGGGACAAAGAGAAGAGATTTATGTCTCTGTATTAACCATTTCCTTACCTGAAGGCTACACTGAAAAGGTGTAACTTGGGTGGAGGGTCTCTTCAGCCTTAGTGCAATCTCAGGGGAGGTTCCAGGTCCAAACTCTCAGCTGCCAACACTTGGAGCAGTTGAGCAACCAGGGACTGAGTGCTTGGATCCTGAATGGGGGTGGAAGGTAAAATCTGAATCATGCACCGGTTAGGCAAACCTTTTTTCAGACTTTGGACTTAATTTGCTGTCAGTAGGGAGTCATTACAAGGTTTTCCCAGAACAGAGGCAAGCTGTGTTACATCTCTATGCCTTCACTCTGATTGTTTCTTCTACCTTCTCATTTCTTTGGAAACACTTCAGAATCATGTGGGGTGTTTGTACACTTGTTGGAATAGAAATACAATGGTGTAAGGGTGAGCAGTCAACATTGAGAACCAAGCTAATGGTATCTGAGTTCTGACATGGTCACTCACTAGCTGTGTGACATTAAGCAAGTTCCTTCATTTCTCTATACATAAGCTTCCTCAGCTGTGAAAGGGGATAATGTAACCAATGCCCTCGTGGTGTTTTATGAAGAGTACACAGGTTAATCCACAGTATTTAGAGTACTACATGGCACATAATAAATGTTCAGACTATGTTAGCTATTACTAAAGATGCATAGTCCCAGGCTTTACCTAACACCTATTGGATCAGAATCTTGAAAGGCTGGTCCTAGGAATAGAGATTTTAATAAGTCTCCTCCTCCCCCTTGTGCAGATTATGCTGATCCTCACTTAGGACTGATCACTGATTCCCTGAAAAATTCATCCTCATCCACCTGGTGAAAAATAAGAGTGCTTTTCTGTATAAAATCTCTCTACATCACACTTTTCCAATCCTACATCTACCTCCCCTTACTGTGTCTAAAACATGCCTCTGCCATGAGCTCTTTCCTTGAGAGGAAAGGGCTTTGCATCCCTAGCCTGATCACAGAGCCTCACAACAGAGGCTGGCCAACTGGATGGAGACCCTTTGGGTCTCTCTGTTGGAGAACTAAGTACTGGTTCTTTCTAGACACTCAATACTTCCTTGTCAGCTGTGCCATTTTATTTTCTTTCTTTTTTGGGGGGGAGGGGGTCTTTTTGATACAGGGTCTCCCTGTAGCCCCAGCTGTCCTGGAACTCACTGTGTAGAACTCACAGAGATCTGCTTGCCTCTGCCTCCCAAGTGCTGGGATTAAAGGCGTGCGCCACCACGCCCACCGCCATTTTATTTTCTACGCTTTAAATTTAAAACTTCTCTTTTACTTTTTACAATAATAAAATAATTTGGTCTCACTTAGAAAGAAGAAAGCAAAAATTACCCATCATCTCATATCCAGAGAGAACTATTTTAACTTTTAGGTGTATTTCTTTTCAGTCTTCCCCTGTGCATGTGTATTTAACATAATATATTCCTCGGCTAGAGAGATGGCTCAGAGGTTTAAGAGCACTGGGTGTTCTTGCTGAAGACCGAGGTTGGAAACCCAGCACCAACATGGCAGCTAACAACCAACCATAACTTCAGTTCCAGGGATCAGAAGCCCACTTCTGTCCTTTGCGGGCATTGCATGACACAGGAACACTTACAAATGTGCAGGCATAACACTCATACAAATAAATAAATAAATAAATAAATAAATAAATAAATAAATAAATAAATAATTAAAAAATATACATTTCTATACTCAGATAGATTCAATTGAGCAAATATTTGTTGAGTATCTATTATATGTCAGTCAACTGTTCTAAGTATGGGAGACACAGTAGTGCAGAAACAAGACAAAAATCTCTGCTATTGTATAACTTAAAGCCAAAGGAAATTACCAAAAATGAGAAACGATATTTTATATTATTACAAAACAGTAAATGTGACAGAAAAAGCAAAATGGAAGCTAAATATGGTGGGGGATCTGTAATTCCAGCATTCCAAAGGCTAGGGAGAAAGATAAAGAGCCCAAGGACAGCCTAGGTTACATAATGAGTTCCAGACCAGCCTCAGCTACATAGAAAGGTAGTAAGATTGTGTGTGTGTGTGTGTGTGTGTGTGTGTGTGTGTGTGTGTTATATGGAAAAGAGGAAAATGAGGAATGGAAGGGAGTTTTTAAAGAGTAGAAAATGAAGATATGACCTGTGGAGATGTCTGGGGAAGTGTATTACAGACAATAGGAATAGTAAATAGAACCTCTGAATTGATACTATGTCTCGTTACTCACTTGGCACTGGGGAGGCCACTGTAGCTAGAGCATGGGGACCAGTGATGAAGTGGTAAGTGAGGTCCTAAAGTCCTAAAGGTAAGAGTAGGTGAGATAGAGCAGATCTTATGGGTCTGGTAGGATACTGTCAGAACTTTGGATTTTATTGTGAGATGAATAAACATTTTTTGATATTTCGGTTATTTTCAGATTTTTCCCTATATTATGCTTTGCAATTTTTCTACATCAATCTCTGTCCAGATTTCTGAACACTTCCATGGGAACCATTTCTAGACATTAAATTTCTTCATAAAATGCTAGTAGTAATTTGAGGCATCTGTTGCATATTGCCAAAGGGCTTTCTAGAAAGCCTATACTCTGTTACCAAATAATTGAGTTCAACAAATATTATTTGCATGCCTCCTGGATGCCAGGTACTCTCTAAGGAAATAGGTTGGCAGAATAGAATCTTGCACTTTCACTCTTGCCAGCATGTGTCAGAGTACTCGTCATGCTATATGCTTGCGAATTCCAAGTGTTACCATTTTTAAAAATTCCAAGGTGAAGAAAAGAAGACTCCAATAATTTAAATAATGAAAACTGGTACATTGCTTCTTTAGATTTGATTGCCTGTGAGGTTGAATTGTTTCCCATGCGCTTTCTAACTAATCAACCAATTGTCCTAGCTTTCTTTAAAAGCTCTTTAGAACATCTGAAAATGATTTAAATGAGGTAAGAAGTTTAAAATCACCAAAGACTTAACATGCACTTTTGGGAAATAAGTAGTCCTCAGGTCAAGTACATAAGATCTAGGAATTGATTTCAGGCCACAAAGCACACAGCCATATAACTCTTATGTTCTAAGAAGGGCTTTTCAGTCATGGGCATCCTTGGTTATTTCTAGGTAACTTGAGAACTGCTACCCTGAATGATACCTGTCCATCCAGCATGATTCTAACATGAGCTAGAAATGTGGGATGCTTTTCAATAATCTCGACACCCTAGTGTTACCAGCAGCCCAAGTCTAGCTTGAAAGCATGTATATTCTTAGCTATTGATTTATTTATTTTTATTATGTGTATGAGTGTTTTGCCTGCATGCTATGTAAGTGCACCTGTGTGTGCAATGCCCATAGATGCTAGAACATCAGAGCCCCTGGAACTGGAGTTATGGATGGTTGTTAGCCACCATGTGGGTGCTAGAAACCAAATCTGGGTCTTTTGGAAGAGCATCCAGTGCTCTTAACTGCTGAGCCATCTCTCCAATCCAGATATATTTTTAAACTGTACCACTTCTTGAGGTTTTAGATTGCGGATTTTTCTACCTTCCATGTGAAATAAACCTTCCTTTCTTTAATCTATGTCATTCCCAAAGGGACACAGAGATGGGGCAGAAAGATATTGAGCTGAATGGCAAATCTCTGGCCCTCCATACAAATAATTTCCACACCTTTAATAGTGGTTACCTTGGAGAAAAGAGAATGAAGATTGAGGAGAGGGGATTGAATTTTCTTCTATGTCTTCCCAGAGTTTGAACTTGAAACAGTCTTGCTACATAGTCCAGGCTGGCCTTGAACTCAGATCCTCCTGTCTCTATGTCATGACTGCTGAAATTTGAGGCATATGCCACCATGCCTGGCCCATAGTTTGAATTTTCTAACCTCAAACAAATATAATAACTTAAAAAATCCCAGCAAGTGTTGTTAAATGGCTTCCTGTTATTTTTTAGATTTTGTGTGTGTATTAGAAAAAAGTGGATGAATATTTTACTATTTAAAATTAGTCTCAGTTTTATAAAACAAAATTTGTTTGTGCCTGGATTTCATTTTGTTGTTTTTTACTTTATACATTTAGATACTTCTTAAGTTTGTCATAGTGAACATGTGTAGGCATTCTACTTTTTTTGAGGAAAAAAAATTAACTATTTTCTCCAATGCTTAAAATGGCATGTGCTCCTTGTGGAAAATATAGAAAAGCATACAGAAACAACTAAGATTCACAAAGTTACCATGCTTCCTTTCAAACTTTCCTTTATGCATTTTGGGGTACATCACTGAATTCATATTGTTTACAGATTTTCATCCTACTTTCTCTCCTAAGATTAAAACATATTTCTCCATGTCACAATGATATTTGAATGGCCCATGTATGATTTGATCACAATTCAAATGGATTAGTTAGGAATTTTATTTGAAGTTGAATATTTGGATTGTTTTCATATTAAAAATAAACCTGTGCTGAACATCTTACTAATGAAATATTTTTCTGCATTCTAAGTGGGATGGATTCCTAGAAGTGGAATTACTGGAGCAAAGAGTTGATTTCTAGAAGTGGGACTGACAAATAGAAAACACTTTTATGGATGGTAAACGTTTATAAAAATATCTACTCCCCTCAGCAGAATATGAGAGAGAGTCTCCCCACTCTCTTGGCAGGATTATGTTTTCCTCTTCTACCTTTTTAAACTTTCCTATAGGAAGGTGGTAGGTGACAATGGTACCTCCATGTTCTTTTAAAAAAATACTAGCAAAACCAATCATTTTTCACATGCTTATTCACTCTATTACTTCATGTTGTCCATTTTGACTAGAATCTTAGAGATTTTTCTTTTTTGCATGTGTATGCATGTATGATGCATGGTATGCCTATGTACATATATATATATATATATATATATATATATATATTTGCATGTGTGTAGAAGCCTTACTTATTGAGGCAGATGCTAGTCTACCTGGCCAGCATGCTCAGGGGATTGTCTGTCTCCCTGTCCCTAACACTGGGATTAAAGGCCAACTGCCACACTCCTCTCCCGGCATTTATATGATTGCTGAGGATCAGAACTCTGAAGCTCATTCTTGCATGGCAAGTGTTTTACACACTGAACCATCTCCTCAGCTCCATAAAGATTTTTTTTATCAGTTAAAATAAGCACTTAAAGATTTTAATCTTTTGCCATATTACTTTCAAATGAAAATATTTTTCACAAGTTTGTTGGGTTTAAAAATTATTTAGGCTCTACATAGTTCTTTTTTTATTCTAACTCTAGCTCAAATTATCCTCAGTTTGGGCTTATTTCACAGTGATTAAGTTGAAGAGTTTTGACAAAAGATCTGAAGGGGCCAGTTAAGCTAATCCTAAATTTAGCTCTGGAAAAAAAAAATGTGTGGGCCTGGTATAAAGATTGTTTGGCTCCTTACACTTTAAGACGATGGGGGGGGATGAAAGCAGTTTTTGCCAGAAATTTTTAGAAGTTAGCCAATTCTCTGCTCAAATCTCCTGCGTGTTGGGAGGGTGAGTAACTTATGTATAACCAAACAGAGCTCTTGATGGAAAAGTACTGCTCTGGCCTGCAGATGTTTGCATGGCTTGGTTTTAATTATTTTTCCCCTCTTTACTCTTTTTTCTGTTCCCCTCAGTCTACCACAATAAAAAGGGTGGCCCGATTAGGCCTCAGAAGGGTAGAGACAACCCTCATTCCATAGAAGCCTGCTATAGTGCAGCTTTTAGTTAACACATTAGAAGCCTCGATATCTAAGGAAGAACCAAGCCTCGGAGCATTCCAAATTCCAACCTTTGCCAGGGATCCACCCAGCTCAGGGTTACCATGACTGCCAAGGATAGGTGACAGGCTTCAAACAGAAGAATACTGCCAAGCAGAGAAACTTTGAACATTACTCTGATATCTTTTTTAAATATTTTATTTTTATTTTATGTGTTTGAGTGTATTGCCTCCATGTATGTCAAGGGCACCCGTGTCGTGCAATGCCAGTGGAGATCAGATGAGGACTTTGGGTTTCCCTGGAACTGGAGTTAAGGACGGTTGTTAGCCGTCATGTGGTTGCTGGGACTTGAACCCAGGTCCTTTACAAAAGAAGCCAGTGCTGTTAACCACTGAGTCACCTCTCCAGCCCCTTGCCCTGATATTTTTATAGAAAAAGAAAAAAGCTCACAAGAGAACATTTGTTAATGCCTTGTGACTAAGCAAATCAATGATTGCAAAAGATTTTTTTAAATTTTATTTCTATTTTATGTGTATGTATGTATTGCCTACATGTAGATAAGTGCACCTGTGTTGTGCAATGCCCGTGGAGGTCAGAAGAGGCTGTCAGATCCACTAGGACTGGAGTTACCAACAGTTGTTAGCTGCCACCACGTGGGTGCTGGGATTTGAACCCAGGTCTTCTGCAAGAACAACCAGCGTTCTTAACCGCTGAGCCATCTCTCCAGCCCTGCAAAAGGAGATTTTTGAAGCACAAGCTGAAGGTAAATTGGGCGATTTGAGCCCCAGATCTTGAGAGTTGACAAGCCTGTGACCTGACTGGCTGTCCCCAGAGTGTCAGCCCCACAGTGCTTAGTGGAAGAACTGAGGAAGGAACATTTCTAAATGGATGTTCTCAAGGTGAAAACAAGTGGTGTAGGTCTTTAAGGTGCAGAATAATTACAAGCTATGCTTTTTTGTGTATCCTAAGAGCGCTTCCTGGTCCTGGGGAATGCCCTCAGGAAGGAGTATGAAGGGTTTTGTATTAGGGGTGAGAAAGAGCCATAGCAAGCTAAACAGTCTGGTTCGGACAGACATCATGTGCTGGAAGGGGCCTCAGCTAGAGGTCTTCAAAAGCAAGGCTGGTGTCCAGAGCTGCGCATTGTGACGTGGTCAGCAAGACTTTATTGCGAGGATGCCTAGAGACAGAGGTGAGGGCCCAGCAGGTAGAAGGGAGAGGCGGCCTTGGTCTTCGTTCTGTGGCCAGGGAGACCAAAGCTGCGGGGGGAGGGGAGACAAAAATCTCCTGACTACGTGGGGGGCCCCAGCCATAGCCCTGGCAGCCAGAGAACGGCCGGTACTTAGGTGGCCGAGAGGGGCGGGGCTTGGAGGCTCCGCCCCTCTCTGCCCCGCCCCCTCAGTTGGCTGGTCTTCCTCCGCCTCTGAGCTCTGCGCGCCAGTGTTCGTTGAGAGGAAGGAGAAAGCAGCGAGTTCCGGAGCCCTGCCTAGCCCGGCCCAACCTTTGCTCCAGAGATCATGGCTGCCGAGGATGTGGTGGCGACCGGGGCCGACCCGAGCGAGCTGGAAGGCGGTGGGCTGCTGCAGGAGATCTTCACGTCTCCGCTCAACCTGCTGCTGCTCGGCCTTTGTATCTTCCTGCTGTACAAGATCGTGCGCGGGGACCAGCCTGGGGCCGGCGGCGACAACGACGACGATGAGCCGCCCCCACTGCCCCGCCTCAAGCGGCGAGATTTCACCCCGGCCGAGCTGAGGCGTTTCGATGGCGTCCAGGACCCGCGTATACTTATGGCCATCAATGGCAAGGTGTTCGACGTGACCAAAGGCCGCAAGTTCTATGGGCCGGGTACGGAGGCCGGCGAGGGGGCCTGGAGACAAAAGAGGGGGCCAGGGAGTGGAGCAAGGCCAGGGGAGGCCGAGGCGAGCGGGGCGCCCCTCAGGGGAAGAAGGGAGGGAGGGCAGCCCTGGAGGTGGGCGGTTGCAGGAGGGCCGCTCCCTCGGTAGCGGAGGAGAGGTGTTCTCCAGGAGCTGTGGGCCAGGGTCCCAGATGGGGGTAGCCGAAGGAGGCTGAGGCATGGAGGCCGGCGGGGGCCGGGAGCGGGGAGGGACGGACGCGGAGACTGCAAGATTCAAAGGCCTGGGGCATAGGAAGTTCTCGAAGGTGACAGGGTTCCTGGTAAAGGTGGGACTCGGGTTCGAGAAAATGAAATGAAGGTGTCTCAAGAGAGGCCCAGACTCTGAGAAGACGCGGAAGCCTATGACGCCAGGAGAAGCCATGCTGGAATGTAAGGGTGTGGGGAGAAAGAAAGCAAAGAAGGGGATTAGCATCAGGTAGGAGCATTGTGCCTGGCTGAGAGAGAGAGAGAGAGAGAGAGAGAGAGAGAGAGAGAGAGAGAGAGAGAGAGAGTGTGTGTGTGTGTGTGCCTGGCTGAGAGTGAGGGTGTGTGTGTGTGTGTGTATAAACTGGATGCGCGCAGTGCTTGTGTCCGCCGTATATGGTTTGTGTGGTGAGGGGGAGGCGTGCTTGGAATATGGCATGCGTCAGGTATGTGTGTGGCATGTGTTTGGTATTTGTATGTGTGTGCTATGGAAGGCGAACAAGGATCTGTAGACGGAAGGGGACTGGTTGAGGATGCCTTAAAGGCAGAATGGTGGACAATGGTAATGTGGTGAACTGATTAGTAATACCATATTTAGTGTATGGGGGAGGGAGGACAGAAAAGCCAAAAAAGATAAACTTAACAAAATAAAAATTAGTAAAACTGAAGGGCGGATCTCCAGAAACAATAGGGGTAAGGCTATGAGGGCTGTAGGGAGGGGGGATTTCAGGAAAAGCCAGCCAGAGGCAAAATGAGGAATGGATGGATGACTGCCGAGTTGTTGGAAAGGAGCAGGTTTGAAAGGATCCTTAAGAGATGAGGTTTTTCCAAACTGGATTGCCTGTCACAATCACCTGATGCTTGGGAAACATGCAGATTCCTGGCCTAATCAACCATAGAAACAGATGCATCTCTGGGGAAGGAAGGAGGCCCAGGAATGCGCATTTTAATACTCTCTTGTAAACAAATTTGAGAATCAGCCAGATTTGGAAAGTCCTTCTTTCTAGAATATAATATTTGGAGAGGAGGAAGAGATTTTACCTCCCAATATGGATTCCTCTAAGCACTGGGAACTGAGGGGGTGTGTTCACGTGCTCATTCATCCGAGAGAGGGAAGAATAACTAACAGTAATCCAAACCAGGCATACCTGCTTCTTCCTTAACTCTTCAGAATCCTGCTAATCAAAATCAGATGTGCAAAGGTTGTTAAGGAACTCTCACACTTCATTTTTGCTTTTGGACATTTTAGAAAACCTCTTTTCTGTAGGCCTATAACTGCAAAATTTTTTGAAAACCACATTATTACCTGTCATTGTAGTAGCACATTATCAATAAACAATTGTGTAGATACCTGTAATTACTGAGCTAAACCATAAAGTAGTCAGAACATGTGCAGGGGGCATCCTCATATGGTTGTAATTTGCAAAGTCATCAGGAGGAATGCTGTTATGTGCACAGAGCACACTTGGAAGTCAAGCAATCTTCCTTCAAAACCCAGGTTGGTTGTAGTTTGCAAAGTCATTGTGAGGAACATCAGTGTGTGCACAAAACACAGCTCAGCGTTAATCTACACACTGGCCTAGCTGTGGTCACTCACCACCTGTGTGACCTGCTTCAATGTGTTGCTCTCTCAGGACCTTAGTTTTCACCCTAGGGAAAAAGAAAAAAGGAAGCGTGGCCCAGTATGAGATCTCCAAGTCTTTCCTCTATCAAGTGGGCCGGTGAACAGTGATAACATCATAATGGAAATATTTGCTGTTACAGAGCACTCCCCCAAATTATTCATTCCAATGCCTGATACTCCATGCAGAGCACTGTTGGAGGTGCTAGGAATGCAGCAGTGAGCAGAACACATCTCTGCTTACAGAACATCTAGTGACTGTGTTTTGCGGTAAACAAAATACATACTTCAGAGACTTTGAATGTTTTCCCTAGATCTTGTTTAAGTATGCTGTGAGGTTTGCTAGGTAAGGAAAAGACCAAAGACAATAACTTCTAAAATGGTGAATTCCAAACTAAAATCATTTGCCTGTTTTTGGGCATCAGGTACATTTCTACTAGCATATACATTTATGAAAAACGTGGAAAGTTGGGGTTTTTTTCAAACGGAGCTGCAGAATGTTTGTCTAGAATGTACAAAGCCCCAGCACTGCCAAAAAATTGATCATAAAATCATCTGATATGTAAAAAAAGAATAATTTGGTGGATTAAGGTTTCAAGTGACCATACCAAATGAAATATGATTCATTCTCCTACTTGGAATAGTGGTTTTAATGTCAGGGTTGCTAGCCAGCCTACTTTTGGGAACACAAAACATTGTTTAAAGTACACTGACTTCTTTGACTTGCACAATATTTAAAGAAGTCCAAATATCCACTTTTAAGTGCATACAGAATGAGCCATTGCTCTCAGGTAAGAGTTCAGTATGCTGCTTTACATAATAGTATTCTCCAGGTATTATAGGATTATTTGGGGACACTGACTCAGCTGGTTTTCCATGAAAATTTTAGTATTTTCACAATCTTTAAGCTTATCAAAAACAGTAACAAAACTGATTTCCTTTGTGTTAGCTCTTATTTGTTGACATTGAAGGTTGTGTAATGTGTGGATAAATTTTGAGCCACTGATACTCTCCACTTAGGGTTTCAGTCTTACAATGAAAGATCATTAAAACATCAGAATACACTGGTAAGGGAATGTTTCCATTTACACGTTAGTGGTTAAAAAACCATAACTTTCACTGCCTTGGCCCAAGTATCTAGAATAGAGGAACCTAGGAGTACAAAGTCCTGAAGTTGAATTCTAACCCATGAACTGTATTATCAGTCCCTACCAACACCACCCCCAAAGAATCATGTATTATATTAGCTATTTGCAAGTTACAGGAAATTCAAAGTGCTACACATTTTGATGTAGGTTTACTTCTTTAATAACAGTCTTTCAGTATCCATTGCATAATGGTCAAAAAGTGTCAGAATCACAGAATAGAATTTGAATCTGATCTAGACGCACACCAAAGAGCACTTGGAAAACACAGATTAGACTCGATAGGCCTTCAAAAAAATTAAAGACAATAATAGAAGACATGAAGTTATGGGGGTGGTAAGTTGGGGGTGGAGGGGGTCTGAATATGATCAAAATACATTGTATGAAATTCTCAAATCAGTAAAATATATTAAAAGAAGTTTTTTGAAAGAACGGAATTTGAAGTCTAAGAGGGATCCTCAATGTGGAGAGTAAGGAAGCCATCTTCTGTATATGAACCACAGAGAAATGTATTACCTAATGAAGACTCTGTCTTTGGTTTCATTTATTTTTAAAGAGGGACCATATGGGGTCTTTGCTGGAAGAGATGCATCCAGGGGCCTTGCCACATTTTGCCTGGACAAAGAAGCACTGAAGGATGAGTATGATGACCTTTCTGACCTCACTCCTGCCCAACAGGAGACCCTGAGTGACTGGGACTCTCAGTTCACTTGTAAGCATTTCTTTCTATTTTTCCTAGATCAAATTTCTACGAGTAATGGGAATTCATGATCGAATAATAGTTATTACTAAGCAGCCTGAAACTTGGGTGCATTTTGATGGACTCCTGAATCTGGGAAGGATCAAGTTTATGGCTTAAAGTAATTGTAGCAGTGCTGAGTCACTTGTTATGATTGCATGCCAATTTTTAGCTTGTCCTCTACAGAAACTTGTGTTTCTGTTTTTGCATCAAGGTATAGATTCCATACTAGCATTTGGGTATGTCCAAAGGACAGTGGCCCTAATGGCTACAGAAAGAGGGATTTTCATAAGCCCTCTCTTCTAGAGCTTGCTGTTTAAAAGCAGCCCACATCTCTGTTGAATGGGAGACATGTTTTGCAAGGCAGCTTTTCACTGAATCTGTTTTAGTCTAACTATAGGCCTCATCTACAAATGCTGCTTATAATCTGCCCGGCAACAATGGTGTCAGCATTTTGTTTTTAAGTAAGAAAAAGACCCTTGTTTCAGGTTTATGCTGTGTATGAGGCTCAGGACTTTGAAGTGGGGTATAAATGAGGGATTAAATTCAAATCATAAGAATTGAGGAATTGGCTTCTGTCAAACCTAAATCCCAAGGGTTTAATTATCATGTTAGCAGTATTTCACTGCCACAGATTTGAATACTAATCTTCTAGATTTTATGAAAAGTATGTGAACTACCATGATTATTATTTTCAGGAAGATTTTGAGTATCAAGGAGAAGCTTTCTATTTACTGTTCTCTATAATCAGTTAAATATTACATGCTCTTTTGGCTATATCTATTTTCTTCAAAGTGAGTGGCCTGAGAGAATTCTTGGCTAATAATTAGCCAGATGTGACCCTATCATTTGAGATTGGATCTTAAGCACAACAGATATAGCTTTGAAATCTAGAGGCAAATCTTTGTACTTTGAAAACATAATTCAGCTGTCTAACTTAGTCACTAATATTTGCATTTGTAATGGTGGTCCTCTATGTGAAACTCATGACTTATAACTGATCATTCACAAAGCTCTATTGTCTAGGGCTCTCCTGCAACAGTTGGGAGAAGAGTGAGTTTTTTATGCACCCCCCCCACCTAAGTCTAGTCTCAAATCCTGTTGTAACACTTAGCTACACTCAAAGCTATTCTGAATTCCCCTTTAGGCAGGTTCCCCAGGTGCCACTCAGCTTTTATTTGACTTGCATAGGCCCAGGCTCCCGCAGAACCTTTATACTATGTTCAAATAGGGAAGTTCCTGTTGTTCCCAATGATGATTTCACACAAAAGCAGCTCTGGTTACCTGGTCAGACAGGTTGGTTACTACTCTCATTCTTACCCTTATCAGAAAGGAAACTTAGTCTTCTTGGTTTCTGACAGTGAGTTTGTACATTTACCCTGTATTCATTTGGTAATGATAATGTGGAGGTTGCTGATTTTTATTTCATTCCTAAACCTCTTGACTCCCAACATCTGTAGTCCTCTCCTGACCATCTGCCTTTTCCGTTAATTACACATAGCTCTGTCTCTTGCTGTCCTATGCATATACTTGACCATTATTCTGTCTCACCACTGTCTGACAAACTCCAAGTTGCCCCTGAGCACTGCTTCATACCTCCATTCCTGCTTACTCCCTATAGTAACCTATCTACAACTGGACTGAACTCTCAAAGATCCCCAGGGATGTACTTCTTGCCAGTACTAACCTCACATCTCTGGTCCTTGTTGTTGCCACTTTGTTAATGGATGTTTCTAGTTTTCTTTGAAATTAACTCATATTTCCCCGCTTTAATTCCTGTAGATATCATCCTACTACTGGCTCTGGTTCCTTCACATCTGCCTCTGCATACCAGCATCCCAGTCACCCTGGTCACCTTTTCTTACTGAAGTCTGCCCTATATATCTCAGTAATAATACCACCAGAGGACTGTTTTTTGCTGTGTCATTCTTTCTCTTATAAACCTTCAGTACCTTTGCCACCTATGTGAAGTTCAGATTCCTCAGCCTGGCTTTTCAGGTCTTTCATAATATTTCGCCACAGTGATTAACCAAATATATCTCCTACTACTTCCAAATGCCAATTCTCCTGATGGCATGTTCTTACTATTTCCCATATATGCCTAGTCTTGCCCATGTACCTTTGAACATGGTATTTCCATCTTTCTGGAAATGTCTCTAACCAAGATCCTTCCATACATTTTCCAAGCATATCCTTTTCCCGTGAAGTGCTATGCAACCCCTCTCATTCATAGTGAGGTCTTTATTCTTCTAAATCGGTTTTGTATCTCTGTCTTTTGAATAAAACTGATTCCATGTTGGCAGGACTGTGGTGTGATCCTTTTCTAGCCTTCAAGAAGCCTACCACATTGCTGAGTATATTGTGTGGACCTCTCACAAATGCTTTAAAATGAAATGTAGTGATTTTTTTTGTAAAACATGAGAACAACCATTTGTGTTTTCTCTCTACCTCCAGTCAAGTACCATCATGTGGGCAAACTGCTGAAGGAAGGGGAGGAACCTACTGTGTACTCAGATGATGAAGAACCAAAGGATGAGACTGCTCGGAAGAATGATTAAAGCATTTGGTGAAGCATATCTATTTTTGTATTTTGCAGAATCATTTGTAACCTTCCAGTCTGTCTTTAAAACGTGGTGATTTCGATATTTAGAAGTTTTGAACTTGCTGTAAATTTTTTAATTGATATCACTAGTGACACTGGTAAATTTAACTTCTGTCTTAGAATGCATGATACGTTTGTGTGTCACAAACCCAGAAAGTGAACTGCAGTGCTATAATGCAAATGTCAGTACTGTTTTTCTTCTATCTGTAGTTAGACCAAGATGAATTTCAATTTGATTTTCCTGAGAGATAGGTAAGACTTCATTATCTCCCCAAACTGATAAAAATTATAAGAATGAAGTAGCACCTTTTAGCCTCAGTGTTCTCTAAAAACAAGCCCATTTTACTCAATTTGGTTTTATATACCTCTAAAGCAAATCTGCAGTGTTCCAAAGGCTTGGTATTGATTAAAGAGAGCTATCCAGTAACAAAATGAAAATTCAATACTGGACGCAGTTGGCGCAAACATATTTACTATGGTTCTGGACTGCTCTATTGTCCTTGTCCTGACCTGGACAGACACACTCTAATCAACACAGTGATCTATAATTAGAGTGGAAAAAGAATCTGAACGTTCAAAATAGAGCTTTGGAAAAATTTTAATGAACACATAAAGATCATAGACTGGCTTCCCAATTCTGGCTATGTGGTTGTCTGACCAAATGTAAAATTCAGGAGGGACATACAGGGAAGGAACAGGTGTGTGCTAGCCTTCATCATCACCCCTGAAAAATGAGAAAACACCATAAAAACACTATGTGACACTAGCCAAGTGATGTTTAAAGGAGAATATATTCCTAAGGTATCCTGTCTCTGCGAAAGTAGTAGTCAAGTGTCTAGGTGTTGGATAATACTCTTGGTTAATGCTAAACCTAGCTTAAGTAGACTCTACAGTTGTATAAATTTGTAAAAGTATTACATGAACAAATAGTGAGGTTTCGAACTCTTGTAATTGTAGTTAAATAGTCGTTGTATTTTCTTGTGAGCTGTATTTAATGGTTTTAGCTCAAATCGGGGAAAAAAATGAAGTACTTGGAGCAGTTAATAAAATGGTTTTACCCAGTATAGTGTGTCTGGCTTGTTTTAATTGTTTCAACCTAAGAACCAGAGGATGGGGCAGAGTGCTGCGAAACGCTGTCTTATGGACATGGCCTGGCTACTGCACTCATGAATTCAGAGCAGCTGTGGTAACCTGCACAAGATGTAGCTAGTCAAAATGGCAACAGGGATGGGGAGGGGCTCATGAGGCACCACTCCTAGCTGAGGAGCTGTTGGCAGTTGATGGCAGCTGACAGAGGAATAGTCATTTTTCTTTGGAGGTCCGGCTACTAGTAGGCTACCCATTCTCCAATGGATGACCTCACACCCATGTACATATGGGCAGTACTAATTGAATGCAGTGGGATTTAAAAAAAAAAAGACGTGAAGTTGAGGGGCTGGAGAGATGGCTCCAGTGGTTAAGATCAGTGGCTGTTCTTGCAGAAAACCCGGGTCCAAATCCCAGCACCCACATGGCAGCTAACAGCTGTCCTTAACTCCAATTCCAGGGGATCCAACAGCCTCTTCTGTCCTCCATGGGTATTGCACAACATGGGTGCACTTACCTACATGCAGGCAATGCACGCATACACAAAAAATAATAAAATAATTTTTGGAAATATGGGAGGCAGCGGCAGGTGGATCTTTGAGTTCGAGGCCAGCCTGGTCTACGTAGTGAGTACCAGGACAGCTGGGGTTACAGGGAGACCCTGTCTCAAGACCAAAAAAAAATTTTTTTTAAAAAAAAGGACATGAAGTTGAGGGGTGACATGCTGCCTGGAGTTCTTGGGAAGTTGGGGGATGGTTATGATCACAATACATTGTATACATGCATAAAATTCTCATAGAATTTTTTTTAGTGATTAAAAAATGAAATCAAATTTAGTCATAGGAAGAAGCATGTGATCTCAGTACTTGTAAGCTGGAGGCAATAGGATCATAAGTTCAAGGCCAGCCTGAGCTATGTAACAAAGAGCAGGGAGGGAGGAAGGAAGGAAACAAGTTGAGAAATAGTGAATTGAACTGCTACTTCGTGACTTTTTTGCCTCTGAGTCAACTTTCTAAACTGAAGTCAAGGTAAAGCATTGTGGTTACTGAGTGCTACAGAAGTTTAGGGTTGTGGAGGAATATTTGGGTATTTTTTATTTTTCTTAAATATTTTTATTAAATTTTAGAGAATTTCATGCATGCAATGTATACTCATATCCACATACCGTCCTCCTGCTAACTTCCCATATTCACCCCTCACCCCCTCCCAACAATGTGCCATTCTTTTTATAACCTACTAAGTCAGATTTATGCTTTCCACATACTCAAGGGTATGGGGCTATCCAGTGGAGTGTGGTGGACCACAGTGTATTTGTTTTTTATTCAGAACAAGCATCCATATATTCCTTGATGAGCACTTAGAACACAACAAACACTTCAGCTCTAAAGTCCTCAGAGTTTGACACACTCTGCCTTTGTTATGTAATACTTTGAAGCAGTTATTTACTTCATGTACAAATACAGTTAACTATTGAATGATCAAAGACTAATTAAGGTGGGTGGAGGTGGTGCATGCCTTGAATCCCAGCTCTGTAAGATCAAGGTCAGCCTGGTCTACATAGCAAGTTCTAGGCCAGCTGGGGCTACAGGGAGACCCCATCTCAAAAAAAAAGGCCAGTTATGGCCATCTATAAACATTAACACTTCCAACCACAGCTGAGGGTATGAGATGAAATTCCAGAGTCAATTTTGCTACCATTTAATAGCACTGATAAAACTGTCAAGCATGGAAGCCTATACCTATAATCCCAGCACTCAGGAGGCTGAGACAGGAGGATTAGGAGTTCAAAGCCAGCCTGAGCTACAAGTGAGAACCTGTCTCAAAAAACATGTACCATGTGTTTAATCCTTAAACGGAACATCCATATTAACCCACACTATCACCAAGGCTCAGGGAACAGGAATTGGAGGCAGAAAGAATGTGAGAGCTGGAGGATGGGGAGGAGTGCTGTGAAATGCTGTCCTTTGGATGTGAACTCAAAGCAGCTGTGGTTACTATCACAAGACCAAGCTAGACAAATCCTGGTGTAGGTGGGGAAGGTGATGTCCAGGCCCTACCCCTTAATGAAGAGTTGCTGAGGGAGGGAGAATCATTCTTTATATTGAGATTGTGGCCACTCGTAGGCTTCCCATGCGCCAATGGGTGGCTACACATCCATAACATAGGGGCAGCACTAACTGAGCTTAGTGAGTTATCAAAAAAAAAGAAGAAGAAAGAAAAATGAAGTTTGGAGGGGGGAGCATGGAGGAGTTGGAGGGGGGAATAAAGGTATGTATGATCATATATATCTGTATGAACTCAAAAAATTTTTAATGTTAAGATGATTTTAAATCATAGCAGGATTTCAGTTTATCCAATACAAAAAAACAAACTGTTTTGGTTCTGTGAACTCTTGACAGAATCAGCTCCTATGATAAAGGAAAAGGTGCAGACTTCTGGGAACTTGTTCAAATAAACTTACAGCAATGGTGACAGCATGCACAAGACCCATGCAAGCTCAAACCAGACAAAAACCCAGGATAGAACTGGGGAAATGGGCAGGAGGCCCCAATCTTAGCTGAGGAACTACTGGCAGCTGATTACTGCTGGGTGAGGGAGAGTTGGTCTTCTTCAAGGGCATGACGCTAGATATGCTGAACAGGCTCCAGTGGATAAACTCACACCAAGGGACATCTGGGATGCAGGTGAGGGAGGGGCTATGCGAGGGTGCAGATAGTTGAGAGGGTCTAAATATGAATAAATAAGATTACCAGTGTGTAGCATTCAAGACAGTATAATGAACAGTCAATAGCCATTATTGTCACTATTGACAATTTTATTTATATATATGAAAATTAGATATTTCTCTAACAATGCGAATGAACAGAAAGAGCAACATTATGGGAACACATCATACTACAGATAGAAACCCTTCCCCAAGTGGAGTTAACCGCATTTATTTAAAAATTAACATTTTATAGTTCTACAACAAATACATTGATTTGGTTCTGTTTTCAAAATTACTAGGTTATATGGCTTTCTACCTGAGAATTTTAAACAAATGAACAAAAGCGCATTAATAGACTTTTAGCTTTCTCACAGGATTAGCAGCACATACAAGGAAAACACATGAAAACCCCTATTTTAAAAAGTTCAGGGAACTTATTTTTAATAAGACAAAAAGAAGATAATGATAAAATATTCTACACAACTTAATATCACAACAAAGAATCACATTAAGGGAAAAAAGGAGTTACAATTGTTTTAGTTCCATTACATTCTTTACTAAGCCACTGAATGAGAAGCAATGTAAATTATTCTTTTCCTCCTTTAAAGCCTACACCGATGCAAATCTAATATGCATAGCACAGACAGAGAAAAAATCTAGAGTTCAGTAAAACCAGTATTTTCATTTGTAGGCCCCATGAGGGTGTTTAACAAACCAAACAAGACAAAAATGTACTGAAGTGACTTAGCACCAGTTCTATTATAGAAAAAAAAAATTGCACATGCTGCTGAATTCTGCTATTTAATTTTTATATCTTTACTGAGCAAATTGTTTCCATGCCTAAAATCTCTGAAGACAAATTATCAAATGAGGGAATAAATTGAGATTGTTATTTCAAACCTAACAGCTGCTTTCAATTACAAGCCCATATTTTAATGGAATACTATAGGAATAAAATAAGGAGGCAGGTTTTCATTAGGGGACAATAATACCTACTTTCCTGAAAACTGTCTGACAAAATATGAGCTGTTAGTAATGTCAAAGGCTACTTTGGGCAACAGTACTTTGAACATGAATAGTCATTACTAGTCCTCAAAAAAATAAAAATAAAACAAAAAAAAAAGGCACACTTGCCCCATAAGCAATCTTTCAGATTGGACAAGTCAAATCTAGTTTTAACAGTGAAACAACCACCTTGGAAACAGGATTGAACATGAGTCAGCACATAATTTACTTGCTTTTTCTCTTACTAATACACATGGATCTGTTATGGTATGTTCCTTTCAGAACTTGTATGTGTTTAAAACATACCTTTCTTCAAATAGTAATACCCAGTTCAATGAAATAAATGGTGGCTGTTACTTCTGGTAAATCATGAGATTTTATAACCACTTAAGATACCAGGTTGCTCAAGAGGTGGTTTATGGGTACACATTGTGTGACGTGGTTCTAATCAACCACACTGAGTGGCATCCTACCTGCCTCTACCAGCAGAGGTTTTCCTACAGAGCATCAAATTGAGATGGAAATGAAATTATCGTGAAAGTGCTGCCCTTTACTGACTGATTCTACAAATTCCAATCAACTTTTCCTGATGCAGGCAGTCTCTAATTTCACTGATCTTTAATTGCCAGGTCAGGTATACCTTTACTGGGAAAATAAAGGTCATCAACTGCCCTGAGGTCCTGAATCCAGTGTAAGGCAGAATGAGTCGGCCAAGCTTTCTACAGAACATGCACTGCACTAAAGTGGAAGTCTTTAGGAATCTATAAATATCTCAATTTAAAAACATGTTTAAGAAGTCCAAAATGAGTAGGAAAAAAGATAAATTGTTTATTTAACATTGTTTACAAAGTCTGCACATGTATGATTTTTCCACAGCTAAGAAAACTATGGCCTTCTCTTTGAACTCTTCCTAACTCCATGGCATTATTGAGGACTGAGGAGGCACTTTGTTACTGTTTTATAAAAGTCAGTTTGGGGATATTCAGTGACTTTTTACAAACTGATGTCACCCAACCCTGAGTGTGAAAGGATTACAAAGCCTGAAATAGAATACTGTCACAACTTTTCTTCCTAAGTGCCATTGCCGATGCCCCAGGATCTTTCAATATTTCCTTCACAAATCTCCCTGGTTATATAGCTTCAATCCTGGTGCTTTTTTTTTATATGGAAAGATACAGGGTTCATAAAATAAACAACAACAAAAATGCTAAGAGTCCCCTGTCTACCTAACCATCAGAAAACAATCAGCCCCATTTAGATTCTTCTAAAACTTTCTCTATAAAAGGACAACCTTTTGAGTACTGTGAATATATTCATTTCCTTCTGGTGGGTATTCATGAAATTCTAATGTCACGAAGACGTCTCTTATGTTCTAGCTGCTGGATCTGCCTTATTATTCCTAAGTGAAAGTCAGGAAAGTTTGTTACTATACATAGTGCTTCTGACAAATCAAAGAACACGTAAAAGATCTCCATCCATTACTGTCCTCTTTGAAGACAGATGATGCATGATGTTATGACAGCAAAAGTCACAGAAGGCTATCTCAGCCCTTCTTGATGCTAATCTGATTCTTTGCTGGCACCAAATTAAAGCTGTAAAATGAAATTTGTCCTTGGTTCAATGAAGTTTTGCAAGCACATTGTTTTACAAAGTGTCAGGATCTAGAGGTTTATATTTCCAAACTTTACTAACATACCTGCAATCATTTTGACCCATACTTAAAACTTTGGCAAGAGGAAAAAGGCATTGCATTTAATTCTCTTCTAGTTCTTGCTCTGTAGTTGCTAACAACATAGCTGTATTTGGTTTTAAGTCTTTCTTTTTGCAAACTGTTTCTTGTAAATAAGGCTGTTCCTGATCAAAGTGCTCATCAAACCATTTTAAAATACAAGGAGCCAGCGTAGCTGCTTCCCACGTAGCTTCCACACTCAATGTGCCCCTGCCTGTCATGGCCCATATAATAATCATCAGAATCAAGCATGTAATCTTCAGAACTTTCATATCTTTTGAACACTCTGACATCCTGGTTATATTCTGACTTCCAAGGATTCTGTCTTTTTCTGGGGCGATATCCCAAACAGAAAGCTCGATCATGTTTTGGCAGTATTAATGGCATAGGAAAGGATTTACTACCACTCACTCTCCTCTTCTTTCTTGGGACGTTCTCTGGTTCATCACTGGAACTGGTTTCATGGTAGTAGTCTTCTTCAAAGTAGTAGTTAGTGGCTTGTTTTTCCCTGGTTTTGCTTACGCTCTCATCCCTAATGGAACTGTTTTCACCCTCAGGCCATGAACATCTCAGTTCATACATGGACCTCTTACCTGGGGTCCTAACTTTGCGTTTAGAGTATTTTTCCTCGCTGTCCTGTTTCCACTTTGAATACAGGGTCTGCTGCCTTGACCTATGCTTTTGTTTGCAAGTGATGGTTTCATCAGTGTTAAAAGAGCTTCTTTCAGGGGAGCTGTCATATACAGTCACAGATCTCTCTTCCTCCTCCTTTTTTGCAGTAAGAGTTTCACTGAAGCATTCAGAATCACTGCTAATTTCCTCCAAGAAGTCTGTCAATTGCAAATCTGTGTCTGCTGAACTCAAAGGTGAGGAAACTTGACGTTTTCTTGTGTATGGAGAATCTTGGACTTGGTAAGTGTGAGTCTTTTCCAGGGAATGGCTCTCTTCATCAGCTGAGGACAGTAGATCATCAGTTTCACTGGCTGTATCCTTGCAATAAATTTTTAATTTCTTAATAAATTCTTTGGTATAACCAATCTTTCTTCTCTTTTGTGAGTCGTGCTCAGGGTCCTGAGTAGACATCTTTAACCAGTCATGATCTTCAACCTGTTCTTTCCTTCCCAGGTTTTCCATTTCACTCAGACTGGTTGGGCGGCACCTATGTTTTCTCAAATGGATCTGAAATCCATTCCCTTTAGCACAGACAACCCTCTGCCACTGACATGTGCTTGTGATGTGACTTGCTTCTAGGCAGAATCGGGCATTTTCTGGAGTTTGGTAATAGTTCAACAGATAGTTAATAAATTCATCAGTTTCATAGATCTTCGGCTTCTTGCCAAGGTGCATCATGGGTTGTAGAGAAGAGTATGGTTCATTAGAACTTTGGTGGCCTTCTTTTTCAAGAGACTGACCTCGAAGCACTGTAATCTGCAAGGTATTCTCGTCAGAGTCTGGACTGTAATTGCATCCATCAGTCGGGAGTTTTCTGTTTTTCTCTTTTCTCGTTGAGTATCTTACTTCTCTTTCCCCGAGGCAGTGTGAAGATTTCTGTAACTGAGCCCTCGTTCTTTTCTTCATTTTCTGTTTTTGTTTACTCCCTGACTTGGAACCCTGATGTCTTGGCATTTCTTCCTGATGCAGAAGATGTTGAGTGCTTAACTCTTCTTCCTCCAGACATTTCAATGTGGTCCCTGGTGCTTCAAGGTTTGTAATATCAGCCTCCTGTGGGTTACACTGTGTGGATCCCTTCAAAGAAAAAAAGAATAACAATCCCTCATAAAAACCCAAACAGGACCATCTAGATGGCTCACCTTCATTCCCTGAGACCCACATGGTGGAAGGAGAGAACCAGTTCCTACAAGTTGCCCTCCACCTTCCACATGCACAATGTGGCAGGCACCGCCACCCAACTCCCACGCAAAATAAATAAATGTGAAAAAAAGGAAGAAAACCCAAACGGATTAAAAACGTCCCAACACTGAGCTGGTATTGCTCTAAAGAGACCTGGGACAGATCCAAATTAGGAACAATAGTGCACCAAGGAAACAGAAAATGCTAAAACTAAATGTCTTGACCTAATATGAGCTGTTTTTATTAGGTCTGAGTCCATTCTTCTGTCTTGGCTTTTAAAGCACCTAGCTCTTCCACTTGCTCAAAATTGATGAGTTTACTGGTTTAGGTATTATGATAGCTTCAACAGAGACAAAGAGGGATAAGAGGTGCTCTGTGGCATGGGCATGGCCCATGCCTTTAATTCCAGCATGCTGGAGGCAGAGGCAGGCAGATCTCTGTAAGTTCTAGGCCAACCAGGGCTACATAGTGAGACCTTGTCTCAAAAAAATCGGCTGGAAAGATGGCTCAGTGGTTAAGAGCACTGGAGGCTCTTGCAGAGGACCAGAGTTCGAATCCCAGCACCCACATAGCAGCTAGCAATCATCTGTGACTTCAGTTCCAGGGGATCCAATGCCCTCTTCTGATGTCTGAGGGTACTGTATGACATGGTCACTTAGATACATGCAGGCATAACACTCATACACATAAAATAAAAATAAATAAATAAATGTTTAAAAAAGAAAATAATCTGTATTCCTCACAGAAAATCCTAGTACAAGGAAAGACTGACAGGTAAAATGTGTCCACTAGGGCCAACTGGCTTAACAGATAAACTGTCCCTCCATTTTGTATTTCAGGCTCTTCCTATGGAATGCAAGTTGAAGATCTGTCTGAGTTGCTTCACCTGGCCTACCTCATTAAGAAGGAAGACATGGGTGCTGGAGATGCAGCTTAGTGATAGAACACTTGCACAGCATGAGTGAGGTCCTGGGCTCTAACCCCAGCACCTTACAAAGTAAGCAAAGCAAAGCAAAATACCAAGTATCAAATATACCTGTGTCCACGGTTTTGCCTGTGGTCAAGTTCGTGATAAAATCTCTTCTGCCCAGCTACAGAGCAGGGGGAAGTTCTGCCTACACTCCCACACCCAGGAAGGTTTGCCATGTGTTCCCACTGATGTCTATCTGTCACACATCAAGGCACAGTTCCTGCCCATTAACTTACAATCAGTGTAGGTACTAATGAGTTCCAGAATTAGACTCTGCACTCATTTAAAGAGGTAACTTCTATAAAAAGAATAAAGCTTAGCCATCATTGAAGTAAACTAAAAAACAATCCAGCTAGCCTTATTATAAAGGCAAATGTGAGATTGTTTTTCTGAGCCTGCTTTCAGTAAGTTTGGCTGTCTACAGTAATGAGAGAGGCCAAGATGGAAAATAGACATAAAATTCATGTTGCTTAAGAGCAACAGCATTCACTTTGTAAAAAATGACTTTATTTAGTTATTCTTATGTGCATGAGTGTTTTGCCTGCATGTATGTAAATGCACCATATTGTGCAATATCTGCAGAGGTGAGAAGAGGGTGCCAGATTTCCTGCAACTGGAGTTACTGATGGTTGTCAGACACCGCAACGGTGCTATGAACCAAACCTGAGTCCTCTGCAAGAGCAACTAGTGATCTTAACTGCTGAGCCATTTCTCCAGCTCCTCCTCATATTTAGTAACGCTACACGTGGATTTTTAAATTAACACTTTGGGAGCATTTTCTTTTTTCATTCTAAGGCATATATGATTCTGGCTATCTTTAGGAGCTCATAAAGGAAGAGAAATGCCTTCCAGAAATGAAAATCCATGACCAAAGCAATTGTTGAGATAAGAAGTGCCTTACCAGATAGTTCAAGACAAGGCTGATATGAGCTTGACAAGGCCGAAGGTTTTCCCTTTTCATCCAAACCTGTTACAGATTAATAAAGTTAGAAGACTACAGAGGTAACACCCACATCCACTCTTTGCCTTCCCCCTGGCATTTTTCTGTCACATTCATTAGGAACTTAGAAAAGTGGATAAACTAGCTAAACTGTTCTGAGTAATACCATCCTGAAGTTTAGAAACACGAAATGGTGCCACACAAATGTTTTAGAGACTGGTTTTGGAAATTCACAGTTGGGGTTATCCAAGATCAACTAATTTAAAAGAAACCCCTACAAATGCCATAGTCTTCCTGGAGTTGCTTTTTAGCAGGTTTGTGCTTAAATGCAAAGTCTGGGGCTCAGAAAGACTAGTACCTACCAAAACTGAGTAGCAATTGGGAAACAGCCTTACTGAAATTTTCTTCAGGAGTACCCGGAGCAACCGAAGGGCCTCAACCCGCCTCTGAGCCAGCAAGTACTTCCTCTCCTCCCACTCCTCTGAAGAGTCCAGTTCCTGAGGCACCTCAGCTTTGCCTTTCACCTTCTCCTTTCTTTGCCGGTGTTTGTCCCTTTCCTTCAGGGCTCGCCTCCTGTCTCTGGCCTTCTTTTTCTTTTCTTGGGCTTTTCTCATTTCATCTTTTCTTTTTCTGGACAAGGATCAATATAAATCATTCAAACAATATTTATTAGCATTTGATCTCCTTCCATCTCCCACGAGAAAGGACTAATTGTTAAAGCTTCCAGAAACCTATGACTGATAAGCCCAGGAGCTGAAATTGCCAATTCATCATCAAAAATTAAATAACCAGGGTCTGGGGAGACAGCTCAGTCAGTAAAGTGAGTACCCTTAAGCATGAGGCCCTGTGCAAAATTCCCCAGAACCAAATTTAAAAAAAAACTTCTGTGCTGGGAGTGATGGCGCCTGCCTTTAATCCTTGTACTCCAGAGACAGAGGCAGGCAAATCTCTGCAAGTTAAGAGACCAGCCTGGTCTACATAACAAGCTCCAGGCTAGCCAGGGCTACATAGTGAGCCCCTGTCCTGGCACACACAAAAAGACTGAGCATGGTAGCTCGTACTTTGAATCCCAGCACTGGGGATGTGGAGACTGATCCCTGATCCCTGGGGCTTGCTGGGCAATCAGCCTAAACTATTCAGTAAACTGCAGGTCAATGAGAGACCCTGTCTCAGAAAACAGGTGGACTGCAGTTGAGGAATGACACCTGAGGTTGTCCTCTGGCCTCCAGAAGCACATATACCCACACACATGCATCTGCACACATAGACACATACATACACACACAAAAGAACATATACACACAGCCCCTCCCCCAAATCACATAAACATCAGTCAAGGAAAAAGACAATTTTGTTGGGAAAATACAGATGTCTAAAAGAAATCGTACAGAGGGGGAAGGAAGTAAGAGAGGGAAGGAAGAAAGGAAAGAAACAGGGAAAGAGAGGGAAGGAGGGAGAAGGTTGGGTGGGCAGGCAGGCAGGAAGGAAGGCAGGAAGGAGGGAAGGTGGGAAGGTAGGAAGGGGGAAGGAGGGAAGGAGGGAAGGCGGGAAGGAGGGAAGGAGGGAAGGGGGGAGGTAGGAAGTGGGAAGGGGGAAGGAGGGAAGGAGGGAAGGCAGGAAGGAACTTTGCGGTTTTTATGTGATACCATGAATGAGAACAAGCAAGATAATAACAAGCAGATTCTATTCTGAAGGCAGAAAAGGAAGAAGGAAGAACATCTGAAATCACAAAACTAATGGCAGGATAGATGAAAAGCTCAGACAAACAGGCTATGTACAGCTGAGGAAGCAATCCACCCAGCTCCCTGGCAGGGGAGGAGAAGCTGAGGTCTCATACACAGGTAAATCCTGGGAAAATAAAGATTGACTGCCATAGCCACAAGACAAGTCCACAGTTCTCACAAGCCTTAAATCCAGGTGGGGGATTTAGTGTGACAGTGACTCCACCTACACGACAAGTCAACAGTGAAGAAATCCATATTGCCATTCTCCATACCTTAGAGGGCTAGTTAGGTGCCATCTTGAGCAGGGGCCTACTGTTTGATATTGAGATGCCATGCTGAGAAGTTCAAGCAGCACAAAGCTGAGGCTAGAAGGGCATAGGGATGGTTGTGCCCCACCCTCTGTGGCAAGAAGCAGTCTATTAGCTAAGGATAACTACGGAGAGTGATAGCCTCAAGCCCAAGGTCAGTGGGTGGCTGGAAAGCTGGGGCTGCCCCTCTGTCCTGTGGTTTTCCATCAGCAGGACTGAGAACTCTGAAGTTCGGGTTTAGTGGGTTTCTCTCAATTTCCACAGCCTCCTCTGTCTCATAGGCCATTTAATGCTGAAGAGGATTTAAAGGCACTGAGACCCATTCTTCAGTACAGATCTCAGTGTTCTGTTTGCTCCCCAATGGCCAATACATTCAGAAGACAATCCTTGACCTAGATATTAGCCACCCCAGAGTGCATACATGGAAGTCTCTGGACAAATGAGAATCTGCCCAGCAAACAGGCTGCAAAGCATGGACAGAAGTAGCTACTGGTATGCAAAGAACGGAAGCCCCTAAAGTGAATGTATAACTGGATGGTTGAGCCTTGGCAGGTCTGGGCTCAGCATCTGTTTGAATAGTATGAAGACAAGAGATTCCAAGTTTAAATGACTACCCTTTCCACCTAGCAGCGTCCAATATGAGAGGACCCAGAGAGAGAAGCTGCTCTCATCCTTTTTGAATCTAATATTTTTGCCCTCTGTGTTTTCCCTATTTATTCCCTATAAATTTTTTTTGGTCTTTCTGAGACAGGGTCTCCTTGTAGTGGGGCTGGCTTAGAACTCACTATGTAGACTAGGCTGGACTTGAACTCATACAGATCTGCCTGCCTCTGCCTCTGAAGTGCTGGGATTAAAGCACCAGGCACAACACTACTCCCTATAATTTTAAGTTCATATGTTTTTACTTTTATTTTACCCCTATTCTTTCTTTTAAAAAGTATTTTATTTACTATTTTATTTTATGTGTATGGATCATAATTTTGTACCATATCACTGCAGAATAAAAGTAGAATTCATTAGGAAGAGAAACTCAGAAATAATACAAGTAAATGGAGACTGGAAAATACATTATTGAATGATTAGTGACTCAGAAGAAATTAGAGAGGACATTTTAATTTTTCTAGAAACAAGTAAAAATTAAAATTTGTTTATTTATTAATTTATTAGAACCTTTGAGGCACAACAAAGGAAAGTTTGTAACTGAGTATTTA
This sequence comes from Nannospalax galili, assembly GCF_000622305.1. NCBI lineage: Eukaryota > Metazoa > Chordata > Mammalia > Rodentia > Spalacidae > Nannospalax > Nannospalax galili. Next base: position 3,791,568 of record NW_008330298.1, read on the forward strand.
AATAAAAAAAATCAGAATTCAAATTACTGAAGACTTAAAAGAACAAAAACAAAATCCAAAAGCAGTAAAGAGAAAGAACACACAATGGAGGAAAGACCGCATCTTCAAAAATGGTGCTGGCAAAACTGCATCTCCACCTGTAGAAGAATGAAACTAGATGCTTATCTTTCACCTTGCACAAAAGTCAACTCCAAATGGATAAAGACCTCAATGTGAAACCGGAAACCCTGAAACTATTAGAAGAAAATATTGGCAGTAACTTACAGGATATAGGTGTAGGTAAGGATTTTCTAGACAGAAGTTGCTCAGGAATTAAGGTCAGCAATCAATAGGTGGGACCTCATTAAACTAAAAAGCTTCTGTACAGCAAAATAATCAAAAACATGAAAAGAAAACCCATAGAATGGGGAAAAAAATCTTAACCTGACAAAGGTTTAACATCCAATATATATAAAGAACTCAAAAAACAAAGAATCGAGAAAACAAATGACCCAATTAAAAGATGGGCTAAAGATCTAAACAGAGAGTTCTCAAACAAAGATAGCTACAAAACATCTCAAAAAGTGTTCAACACCGTTAGTAATTAGGAAAACGAAAATTAAAACCACGCTAAGGTATCACCTTACCCTGATCAGACTGGGTAGGATCAAGAGAACAAATGATACCAAATGCTGGTGAGAATGTGAAGAAAGGGGAACGCTCATTCGCTGCTGGTGGGATTGCAAACTCGTGCACCCTCTATGGGAAACAGTGTGGAGAACTCTTAACAAACTAAAAATGAACCTACCATATGACCTGGTTATACCACTCCTTGGCATATACCCGAAGGACTCATCCTATTGTAGAGACAGTTGTACAACCATGTTTGTTGCTGTTCTTTTCACAATAGCTAAGATATGGAAGCAACCTAAGTGTCCCTCAGCTGACGAGTGGTTAACAAAAATGTGGTACATTCAAACAATGGAGTTCTATTCAGCAGTAAAGAAAGATGAAGTAATGAAATTAATGAAATTTGCAGGTAAATGGATGGATCTAAAAACTGTTATACTAAGTGAAGTAAGATGGACTCGGAAAAAAACAAAGGATGTATGTTCTCCCTCATATGTGGCTCCTAGCACCAAATCCTTTTAAATTCCAGGTCCTTTTAATAACATGATGCTATACAGCAGTCCCTTCTGCATGAAATAACTACCATCATCACAACTTCAGCTGAGCCTGATCGCTAAACAGAGTCACAATTTGGTTTGTTGACGGCTGTGCTCGTTCATTAAAGGAGTGCCAAGCAGGGTCACTCATTCCTCACCTGAGTATCCAGCCACTCTTCCCAGCCAACTAGTCCAGCCTTAGAAGACAAAAGAAAAATGAGGAAGAACCCAATAGAGGGATGCTTTTGGAAGCCCCTGTCAAGAAACTCCAATGGACTCTCATATGAACATTTGAAAATTGCCCTGTTCTGACTTTTTTCTAGTTCCCTGTCTAGAACTTGTAATGCTAATTACTCTTACCTTCACATCTCCCATTCACTTTTAGATAGACCCACTGAAGGAGTACTCCAATTGCCTCACCCTGCGTCCCTGTTCAGCATGGGAGAAGCCAGAGTGGTCTGTATCCCTATTCCCTATAGGCAATTTGGGCAACCCCTTCAGAGGATGGCGTGATAAGAATAGGAGGTAGGAATTAGCTAGGCAGTTAGGGTAAAAGACCCAAAGGAATGTAGGCAGTTTCTTGGCTAAATGTCAAAATGTCTTTGGGCCTGTTAGCAACATATTCTGTTCCAAAGGCCAAAAATGTCAAAAGTATTTGGGAGCTTGTATCTAATCCTTAAAAGATTTTAGGGTTATCTCTTCAGAGGGGGGAATGTTGGAGGGGCGGGAGTGGGCATGGATTTGATCAAAACACCTTATATGCATGTATGAAATTCTCAACAAAGTTTTTTGTAAAAGTTAAAAAAAGAAAGAAATATTAAAGATCAAGGCATAATTTAATGAGATAGAGACTAAAACAACAATACAAAGAATCAACAAAGTAAAAATCGTAAAAAACTTCAAGATGAAAAAGTGAATATGGCCACAGACATTAATGAAATCCAGAGAATATTTAGGGGATATTTTGAAAATGTGTACTGCAAAAAGCTGCAGAATCTAGAAAAAATAGATTAATTTCTAGACACACATAACTTACCAAAATTAAATCAAGAATATAGGAATAATCTCGAATGAGTGGTCAGAAAGAATTAAGAGCCACAGGTGGTGGATAACTACAGGGAAATAGTATCTCAGACAGCTAGACAGTAACTCATATGAATTCACAGCAATGGTGACAACACGCACAAGTCCCATATAAGCTCAAGCCAGACAGAATCCCAGCATGAACATGGGGAGGTGGGTAAGAAACCCCAACCCTACCTGAGCAACTATCAGCAACTGATGGTTGCTGGGATGGGGAGAGTCAGTTTCATTTAAGGGTGAGAATTTTGGTAGGTTTGCCAGGCTCCAGTGGATGGACTCACACTGAAGGGCATTTGGGAGACACATTTCACTCTGTGGGACTACGTGTGTGTGTGAGAGAGTGTGTGTGTGTGTGTGTGTGTGTGTGTGAGTATAAAATGCAGTACATGAAATTGGGTTGGGGGTAGTGGGGATGCAGAAGGGGGAGGGGTCTAAATTTGCTAAAAATATATTGTATGCAATTCACAAAAATTCAATAATTAAGAGTATATGAAGAACTCAAACAGATATATAATGAGTAATGATATTTAAGTAGCCATAAAAAGTCTCTGGACAAAGAAAAGTTCAGGACCAGATTCACTGCTGAATTCTACCAGAGCTTTTAAAAGTTCATGCTCCTTAAACTATTCTATAAAATAGGAAGGGGAAGAAAGTTACCAAACTCATTCTACAAAACCAGTATTACCTTCATATCAAAACCAGATAAGGATACAACAAAGAAAGAAAGCTATACATCAATTTCCCTCACACACATAAATGCAAAAATTCTCAATAAAATACTTACAAACCAAATCAACAGCACAGTAAAAAGGTCAGGTTAATTCCAGGGATATCAGAATGATTCAGCATATGCCAATCAATGCTATACCAAACAAAAACAGACTCATCTCAGTAGATGCAGAAAAGGCCTTTGACAAAGTTTAACATTCCTTCATTTTAAAAAGCCCACCCAAAAGTAGGAATGTAAGGGACACAGCTAAACATTATAAAGGCTAACAAGCTTATAGCCAATATTATACTAAATAGGGGAAAATAGAAAACATTTCCTCTAAAATAAGGAATGAGACAAGGGTGTCCACCCTCTTCACTCTTGTCCCATATGGTGCTTGGTGTCTTTGCCAGAGAAATAAGGAAATAGAAAGGAAAAAAGGGATAGGAATAGGAAAGGAAGAACTCAAAATATATCTGTATGCATACACTATGATCATGTACTAAAAGACGTTAAAGAAAAGTTTCAGATCCGATAAATACTTTCAGAAAAGTAGGATACAAAACTCACATACAAAACTCAGTAGCTTTTCTATATACCAATATCAAATGTTTGGAGAAAGTAATCAGAAAAATAATTCCATTACAATACCATAAAAATAACCCAGGAAAAAATCTAAGGAAGTGAAAAACCTCCAAAATGAAATTGTTAAAAAACTAAAAAAATTAACTGAAGACATTAAAAGATCAAGAGACCTCGCTTGCCTATGGATGAGCAAAAGTAATACTGTAAAAATGGCTATACTACCAAAAGCAATCTAGACATCCACTGTAATTCTCATTAAATTCTAATACCATTCTTCACTGAAACAGAAAAAAAAAACAAATTCATATGAAAACGTGAAAAGACAGTCTCATCAACAAATAGTGCTAGGAAAATTAGATATCCATGTGTAGAATAATGAAATTAGATCCCTATCTCTCTCTGTACAAAAATCAATTCAAAGCAGATGAAAGACCTTAATATAAGACCTAAAACTGTGAAACTACTAGAATACATCAGAAGGAAAATGTTTCAAAATGCAGGTGTAAGGAAGGACTTTCTGAAAACTATTCTAGTGCTAGAAGGATGGCTCAGCTTGTAAAACTATCAGGCATGCTGGCACACACATTTAATCTCAGCAGTGGGAAGGTAGAGACAGGAAGATTTCTGGGACTCCCCTGGCCAGACTGTCTAGCCTAATTGATGAGCTCAAGGCCAATAAGAGGCCCTGTCTCAAAGGCGGTGAATGGCGTTTCTGAGGATGACAACTGAGGTTGTCCTTCAGCCTCCACATGCATGAGCATAAATATATGCATGCATGCTCATACAGCCACACATACACACAGACATGTACACATATACATAAAAAATGAAAAGGATTCTAATAACTTGGGAGACTAATTGCAAGAATTGGTAAGTAGGGTAATATGAAATTTTCAATCTTCTGCAAAGAAAAGAATCCCCAGAGGGAAGAGAGCCTATAGATTAGAGGAAAATCTTTTCCAGCTATAGATCTGATAAGGGGTTAGTATGTAAAATCCATAAAGAACTTTAACAATTAAATGCAAAAATCAAATCATCTAATCAATAAATGGACAACTAAATTGACAGACAATTCTAAAAAGAAGTACAAGTGGAAAATAAATATTTTAAATTACGTCCAAAATCTATAGCCATCAGAGAAATGCAAGCCAAAATGACAATAAGGTTCCATTTCATGGGGCAAGAAGCTCCAACCTTAGCCAACGAACTACTGGCAAGTGATCACTACTGGGTGAGGGACAGCTGGTCTTCTTAAAAGACGTGAGCCAGATAGGCTGAACAGGCTCCAGTGGATGAACTCATGCCAAGGGACATTTGGAGACACAAACTTGACAGGCTTTTATATATATAACTGAATTCATGAAATCTGGTGGGAGGGCCATGGAGAAGTGCAGATAGGGGAGGGATGTCTACATATGATTAAGATGTATTGTATGAAGTGCACAAAAATTCAATGAAAAATATATTGAAAAAAAGATTTCATTTCACTTCTGTCAGAATCAGTAGCATAGAGCAGGGTGTGGTAGCGCTTGCCTTTAACCCCAGCACTCAGGAAGCAGACACAGGTGATTTTTTTTAGTTCAAGCCCAGCCTGGTCTACAGAGTAAATTCCAAGCCAGCTGGGGCTACAGGGAGACCCTGTCTCAAAGAAAAAAATTACTAGCATAGCAATTAACAACAAATGCTACAGAGGATACAATGGCCAAAGGTACCTTATACACTGTTGGTGATTATGTAAATTAGTACAGCCACTATGGAAATCTGTATGGATGCTCCTTTAAAAACTAAAAATAGGGGCTGGAGAGATGACTCAAAGGTTAAGAGCACTGACTGCTCTTGCAGAGGACCCGGGTTCGATTCCCAGCACCCACATGGTGGCTACGAACCGTCCTTAACTCCATCCAGTACCAGGGGAATCCGAAGCCCTCTTCTGACCTCCGCGGCACTGCACAACACGGGTGCACTCACATACATGCAGGCAATACATTCATACACATAAAATAATAAATAAAAATTTAAAAACTAAAAATAGAGCTACCATATGTTATGGCTGTACTACTCCTGCATATATAGCTGAAGAATTCAAAACAACCAAAGAAGTATCTGCTCGTCCATATTTATTGCTGCATGTAGTTAAGAACAAACCTAGACATATATCACCAGATGAATAGACAAAGAAAATATGGTATACATAAGTAATGGAGCTTTATTCAGCCATAAAGAATAAAGAAGTTATGTCATTTGCAGAAAAATGAACAGATCACAGCATCACTATATTGAGTGAAATAAACCAGACTCAGAAAGTGAAATACCACACGCTTTCATTCATATCAGGAATGTAGATTTTCAAACATGAAAACAGAAGCAAGACTATTTGCAGGGAGAAGAGAAATGAGGGAAGCAAGAAGGGTAATATGGGAAAGAAAAATATCAGTTCCTCTCATAAACCTAATCTAGATTACATATATGTAATATATGTGTATACATGTGTATATAAACATGTATGTGTGTTATATGTATGTACACCTATATGCCTATAGAAAGCAGAAATGGGACTATTTGGAGGGAAGAAGGAAACCAATGGGAGGCAAGAGTAGGACAAGAAAATGGGGTGAATGTAAGCAAGGTAAAATGATAGACACATATGAAAAGGCCATAATGCAACGTATTATTTGTATGCAAATTTTAAGAAAGGTAAAGAGAGGGAGGAAAAAGAAAAGGGAGAGGGAGAGGGCAGGAGGGAGTGAGAAGGGAGAAGGGAAAAGGGAGAGGGAGGGAGGGAGAGGAAGAGAAAGGGAGAGAGAGGGAGGGAGTGAGTTAGGGAGGGAGTTAGGAATAAAATTCAAAGCAGGGACACCTAGCTTTCACATTTTCAAACCACAAGAAGGGAATGCAGACCCAGATTTCAAGGTTATTTCTCTTTTCTTGTGATCGAAATCAACTGTGGGTTAATTTCACTGAGACAAAGATGAGTGAAAGCACTAATAAAGCATTCAAGGTGAAGGGGCTGGAGATATGGCTCAGCGGTTAAGGGCACTGGCTGCTCTTGCAGAGAAGCTTGGTTCAATTCCCAGCACCCACATCTCTGTAACTCCAGTTCCAGGGGATCTGACGCCCTCTTCTGACCTCTGCAGGCATTGTATGACACAGGGGCACCTACCAACATGCAGGCAATACACTCATACACATAAAATAAAAATAACAAAAATAATTTTTTAAAAAGTATTCAAGATGAAAACTCATCATTGGCAGATGTTACTTAATACAGAACACTAACATAAAAACATACTGGGAAAAGAATACAGAGGGTTTTCTATTTTCTGAAAATTAAAATTATTTCAGATAGGCCCTTATGGAAATGTGGGAAGAGGAAAAAAGGGGCAATAACCTGAATCAGGACTTAGCCAAAGGACGGAGGATTATCTAAATAGGCTATTCACTCTGGAATTTAATACAGAATAGCATCTTTATTCTGGCCAGATTTCCTAGATGTGACCAGCCAAAGCAATAATGGGCATGTGGAAGGCTGTTCCTAATCTCCCTTTAAAAATTTTATGGCTTACATAAATACAAGAAGAGGGTCCAGGAGGTAAAATTGGTTGTCAGGGCCCTAAAGTGCTGACATGTGAGCCTTCATGGCAAGTGTTTGGCAATGTTCTAACTAGGCAAATATTGTAGCTAGGTTCAAGCTGCAAGATTAGTAAATCGTGGTGAGCTCAAAGAAATAAACATGGAAGTTCCTGGAATTCTCAGTAAGAATTCTGGTCAATGAAAAAAATGGTTCTAACAAATTCATGACTATGGGTTACTGTGATTATTGATCATTTTATAGAAGAAAATGTTTTCCAGGACTGCTTTTTTAAATTTTATTTTTTTCATATTTTGCTTATTATTTTTATTTTATGTGAATCAGTGTATTGCCTGGAAGTATGTATGTGCACCTGTGTCACACACAATGCCCAAGGAGGTCACTGGATCCCTGGAACTGGAGCTATGGATGGTTGTTAGCTGCCGTGTGGGTGTTGGGAACCAAGCCTAGGTCCTCTTTAAGAACAGCCAGTGTTCTTAGCCACTGAGCCATCTCTCCACCTTCCAGAACTGTTTTTTTTTTTAACTGGTTGGGGAGATAATACTGGTAAAATTTCTAATTTGGTAGGTTAGAATTTTCACTATAAATTTTCTGATTCTGACAGAGCTGTAGCCCATAAGTGGAATATTTGTCTACCTTACACAAGGCCCTGGGTTCAAACCCCAGTACTGTAGAAACAAACGTTTCTCATTTTCTTTTAAAATAGTTTTCCTCCTGGACATGTTTTTTGTTGTTGTTGTTTGTATTTTTTGAGATAGGGTCTCCCTGTAGCCCCACAGCTGGCCTGGAACTTTCTATGTAGATCAGGGTGGCCTCATTTCACCTGCCTCTGCCCCAAGTGCTGGGATTAAAAGCATGTACTACCCTGGTAAACATGTTTGGGGGGTCTTCTTTGAGACAGGGTTTCCCTGTAGCCCCAGTCAGCCTGGAACTCCCTATGAAGACCAGACTGGCCTCAGTCTCACAGAGATCTTCCTGCCTCTGTCTTGAGTGCTGGGATTAAAGGCATGCACCACCACACCCAGCTCAACCCCAGACATCTTAATCTGGCTACTCCCATTATTCTTTATTACTTATTCACATTTATAGACATGTTCTCTCAGTTTCTTGTTTTCAACGATTTTGTCATTTGGATTTTGTAAAACTATAGCCTTTGATGGAGTCTTCCACCTGCCCCTGTACTTCCATATTATCTATCAAATCTAGCTATTCACCCAAACAAATTCATAAAACAAAACAAAACAAAAATATCTTTGTTGTTTGAAAGTCTACTCACCTTTCAGCAACTTCCTCTTCTCTTTTCTTTTCTTTTTTCCTTTCTTCCTCCAACTCTTGCAACTTTAGCCTTTCCTGATTCCTCTTCCTTATAGCTCCTTCACTGAAGTGCTTGGTTGTATCAAACATAACCTGCCCCCAAACAGTTTAAAGGTTTATTAGAAAGATTTGTCATTTGATTGGGTGTCTCCCTGACCAGACAGAGAAAGCTAACAGCTATTCTAAACCAAGTAAATTCAAAATATTCTTTTTGAATCGCAGAAACCAAATTGTCCCAGTGCTTATGGGCCACCAGCTGAACAGTATTTGTAGGTGCTAGGATTTTCTTTGGTAAAATCCTTGAATAAGTATATCAAATTATCATCTTAACTTTATACTATTTAACTTATTAATCATACTTAAATATAGTATATTTGATTATTTGGTTTACCTGGTAACAATTTCATACATGTTTGCACTGTGCTGTGAACCTATTCACCTCGTTACCCTCTCTTTGCCCCCTAAAACCACAATAGACCTCCCATCTTCTTTCTAAGTAGTTCCCCTCCTACTTTCATGTCATTTTTCGTGCAGGTCTACCTGAAGGGGCTGACTTTACATGTGACCATAGACAGCATCACAGGGCAGTGCAGACACAAGCCAGAAATAGAAATATGTTGCCTCCAGTAATTTAGAAAAATCAACTGAGTCAGCGTGTTGTTTTTTTTAACCAGAAGGGATAAAAATAGCCTGCCAAGGAATGGGGTGGGCAGACAAAAATATTTTTAAAAACTGACCTAAAGAAATACCAGATTATCATCATTATCAAACTACTTTTTGCATCTTGAACTATAATGAATGTCTAGGATGAATAGTTGCACTTAAACACTAAAAGGTGGCTGATGCTGTTGGCATTATTGGTTCAGTGGTGGAGCACTTGCCCAGCATATAGAACATTCTGAGTCTGATCCCCAGCACCACAAATAATAAAAAATAAATAGAAGGAAAGACAGCCGGGCATGGTGGTGCATGCCTTTAATCCCAGCACTCTGTAGGTAGAGGCAGGTGGATCTCTGTGAGTTTAAGGCCAGTCTGGTCTACATTGTGAATTCCAGGCCAACTGGGGCTATAGGGAGACCCTGTCTCAAAAAGACAAAAGAGACTTAAAATTTCTATGGTCATAGTTTAGTCAACCAGTTTAAGGAACAAAATATATATCTAGTTGAGGTTTATCTGAGGATATTTGGTTTTTTACCCAGGCCTTATCTACATAGCACATGATAATTAAAAGTACCAGACTGGTGGAACTAACCTTCTCAGATGTTTAACAGCCATACTTTGAGGCCTATGCTAATGTGGTCAGAGGCACTTAAAGGACAGTTTTTGACCCTTGCCCTCCAAGGTCAACTAAGTTCCAGGGGACTATGGAACATCTTTCAAAATGTCCTGTAACTGTGGTGAGTCATCTGTCCTCTTGTTCAGGGAGGCCATGGAAACCCCACGAGATGGACTTGAACCAGTGTCCAGTCTGCAAAAGAGAGGGTCAACTCAAAGGAAACATCTCATTCATGCTTCCAAGTGAAGCCAGACATGGTTGAGCAGAACCTTTGACTTATCTTCACATAGATGGAACTGGTAAAAGAAAGGAGCCAGGGGCTCCTCCCAAGCCCATGTGACCCCTGAGGAACAGATCCTCAAATGACCTTAAGTACAAAAATAAATTGATTTATTTGGGCCAACTGTATGCTCTTAAATACCCAAAGGAAAGTATAACGAAAGAGTAAAGTCATCAGTATATTTCTTTAAGAGTTCAAGGGATTACACGTCCCAGACATTAGGCTTAAGTCTATATAAAAAGTTATTTAGACAATTATTTCTCATTGATGGTTTTGTTCCTAACCAGAAAGTGCTGCTCAGATGTAAGACTTCAAATCTTGGTCTCTAATACTGTAGTGCCACCTGTAGCTAATGGAGACAACCAGCTATTCTAAAATGATGGATAAATTTGTTTTCTCCCCCTATCTAGAAGCCTTTGAGAGGGAACTGACACTGATTCTAACCACTCCACCAGCTACCAAAATACCTGAAAGCAAATCCATCACTCTAGAGTCCAGTCTTGAAAGACAAAAGAAAAATGAGGAGGAACCCAATAGAAGGATGCTTTTGGAAGCCCTTGTCAAGAAATTCCAATGGACTCTCATATGAACATTTGAAAATTGCCCTGTTCTGACTTTTTTCTAGGTCCCTGTCTAGAACTTGTAATGCTGATTACTCTTGCCTTTACTTCTCCTTCACATCTCCTATTCACCATTCAAGGACTTTCTTTTCCCCTTAGAGATAAGAGTTATGCAATTTGGGGACCTTTTAGATAGACCCACTGAAGGGGTACTCCAATTGCCTCACGCTGCATCCCTGTTCAGCATGGAAGAAGCCATATTGGTGCTGGGAACTGAACCGGAGTCCGTGAGCCATCTCTTCAAAAAATAATAAATAAAATTTTAAAAAATACACATTCACAAACCAGAGACCGAAAGTCCAAATTCATCCAAAAGACTGACTAGAGAAAAGGGATTTAGTTACATCTTTTTTCCATTGCTGGGTTAAAACTTCAAGGAATCAGTATGCCTCACAGTGATAGGTACTCTTGGGTCAGCATGGATGATGCATCCAGGCACACTGCTGCTTAATCCGGCTACTGTACAACCAAGCCAGAAGGCAGAAAGTCTCTTCCTGTTTTCCTCAGTTGGTCCACGGGCTGGCCCCATGCACACTGATTCCACTGACAAGATATCCTGATCAGGCTTCCTGATAAATCTCCCAGAAACCTGTTCTATACCTACTGAACACCTAAGGGTCACTGTACTCCTGCCTAGTCCATGTGATAAAGGGCTTTGGCTGTATCTCCCTGCAGCTGGTTATCCCCACATCTAATTTTTCGAGACAGTTTTCCAGCTTATGTAGTTTACTAGTGTTTATTATGGCTTAGCCAGTGTTGCAAGTGGAGCTATCCCTAAAATGGTAGTGAATGTATGCTGGTTGGAACCCATAGTATAACAATATGAAAACGCCCATAGAGACATATATCATATCATGCATACCTTCAAAGAGGATTTTTTTGGTCTTTTTGAGACAGGGTCTCCCTGTAGCCCCAGCTGTCCTGGAACTCACTACGTAGACCAGGCTGGCCTCAACCTCACAGAGATCTGCCTGCCTCTGCCTCCTAAGTGCTGGAGATTGAAGGTGTGCACCACCACATTGAGCACAAAGAAAACTTTTATGGGTGAATCCTCAATGCGACCATTTTTGCCTACCCCAGACCAGAAAAGAACTTTGATTCTTGGGGCTGGAGAGATGGCTCAGCAGTAAAAAGCACAAGCTGTTCTTACAGAAGATTTAGGTTTGAGTCCCAGCACCCACATGGAGGCTAACAACTGTCTGTAACTCCAGTTCCAGAGAATTCCACACCACAGATGCAT
>NW_008330298.1:3803557-3815861 GCF_000622305.1 Nannospalax galili
AAACTCAAAGAAAAACATTTCCTCCAAGTTTCTCAAGACAAAATTATGAATTTTCACTGCTGAAATTTTTTTATTCATTGACTGTTATCCAGTATTTCACTGTCATATCTATGTGGTCTCATCCTGATTGCTGTGAATTAAACAGCATAAGTACTTACACTACTAAACTTCAACTGTTAGATTCAATGCTTCATACTATAATAGTAAGATATACATATAAAATCAAGATTATGCTAAGTGTGATGTGCACACCTTTAATCCCAGAACTCAGGAGGCAGAAGCAGGTGGATCTCTGTGAGATTGAGGCCAGCCTGGTTTAAATAGCGAGTTCCAGGCCATTTGGGGCTACAAGGAGACTCTGTGTCAAAAAGACAAACAAACAAACAAAAAAATCAAGATTATTTTTATGTAATAAGTTGATTAAAATGAACCACTGGAAATCTATGAAGTACATTCTGATGGAAATAAGACGTATGTAAGTATGGATAAAAAGCAAGTCAGTTGCAATGATGACTTATGAATCTATCAATCCCGAGTATGAAAAAAAATTTCAAGTCAATGATTTGAGACAGGAACCATTATTCTTCTGGTGAAATACCAGCATGTCTGTACTTGAACAGAGAAGAGTTAGAAAAGCAAATGTATTAAACAGGAGCTTCATAATTCATTATATGCATAAGGAGCAAAGTCAATACTATTTTCATATTTTTGTGCATTAATACAGTATTACAGACATAAAGATTTTTGTGAATTTTGTTTCACTGATTTCCCTTGTGATGTCAATTCATTGTACTGTCTCTCTGTGTGAAGCAGCCTCAATTCAAAGTGGCCTAGATTCCCTCTGCTTATCAGTTTTTGTATTGTTTGATTTGAAAAAAAAACAAGTGTTTTTTCTATTCGGCAGACCTCATTTTTATATTTTATAATACATCTTTCTCCTTTTATAGTAGTATATATTCTTTCCCTTCAATTTTTTTATCTTTGGTTCTTTCTACCTTTAAAGAATTGCCAATTTTCCCCATTAAGAATAGCCTGCAATTGTACACTTAAATTACTGTATCTGTCTATACAATTCTATTCCATCACCATATGAATGGTGATTAAGTGCACACCTGTATTACACTTTTAGAAGAAAATAAATCAACTTTATCTTTAGGCTTCATTTGTATATACTAGCTCCTTCCTTCCTTCCTTTCATCTTTTTAAGAGGGTCTCCCTATAGCCCCAGCAGGCCTTAAACTCACCATGTAGACCAGGCTGGCCTTGATCTCACAGAGATCCAACTGTCTCTTTCTCCATAGTGCTGGTATTAAAGGTATGGGCCACCATATCCAGCCTGTACCAGTATCTGCTTTTCCCTCAAGAATATTAATAGCCAATTTAACTATAAAATACTCAGAAGGGTATTTATTTTTAATGTGATTATATGTTCTGGAGAAAATCTAAGCTGTTCTAGCTGTGTTAATTTAATGCTTGACTGAAGAAATTTTGTAGCTTCAGATGTAGAATTTTAGTTAAATGCTTTGCATTTTTCTTCCTATTAAATATAATGCTGGGCCAGTTGGGTCCTTTGTTTGTATAGGCAGTAAGTAGAACTCTTTGGCCATTTAGGAAGCTGGATTACAGGCTGCTCTGGGCCCCATCAGATAGTTTACTACATTATTGTTCATTTCAGCAACAGATCAGTTGGTGAAAGGGCAGACTGGGAGGGAAGAGACTGAAGTTCATAAAAAGTAATTTTAAAGATAATTCATTGTAGGGGCTGGAGAGATGGCTCAGTGGTTAAGAGCACTGACTACTCTTGCAGAGGACCCAGGTTTGATTCCAAGCCCCCACATGGCAGCTAATAACTGTACATAACTCTAGTTCCAGGGGATCTGATGCCTTTTTCTGACCTCCACGGGCATTACACAACATGGGTGCATATACACACATGCAAGCAATACAGTCATATACATGAATTTTTTTTAAAGACAATTCATTATAAATCATTTTTCTGAGCTGTACAAACAAATTATAATTACTGATGGTAACATATTTATAAAGTCTACAGAAAAACATTAAAGCTATTGGAGAACAGGAGCGAACTTGAGGAGAAATGTGGTTAGGCTTTTATATTTTGGTGTATGAACTTTTGACAATGCAGTCTGTGGCATTTTCACTTCTTTATAAAATATTTTAAATACACACAAACACATGTTGCTGGGGGTGGAACCAGGGCCCTGTGAAAAGTAGACACCTGTTCTACCATTATGATATTCCCCGAAACAAGAAAATATGATTTATTTCTTTTTAGTTTTTTGAAATAGCATGACATATAGCCCAGGTTAGCTTCAAACTTGCTCTGTAGCAGAAGACAACCTTAAATTCCTGATCCTTCTGCCTCTACCTCCTAAGTCCTAGGATTATAGGCATGTACTACCACACTTGATTTTTTGGTTTTTCTGGAGTGCAATGGACTCAATCCAGGGCTTTGTGTATTCGAGGCAAGGACTCCACTACCCTAGTTACAACCATAGTCCCACCTTTCTTAAGAAACAGGGTCTCATGTAGTCCAGGCTGACTTAAACTCATGATCCTTCTGCCTCCACCACAAAAGTGCTGAGATTAGGGACATGTGTCACCATAACTAGCTGAAAATATGATATTTAATGTTAGAAATTCTGTATCTGAAAGAAGGCTCAATTATTAGGGGCTTTATGAGGCAAAGTTAGAAATCAAACATGGAAAGCATAACATAGTTTTGTTTGTTTAGTCTAAATGGCTTTCTAATTAGGTTCTCATTAAGTATGTGGCAGTTCTTTAGCATTTTATTGGCACCTGTATTGCTAAATAGTCATTGCTTTTGAAAATCGTACAGTGTATTTATTTAGTTGCTAGTTAATTGCCTACATTTTCACATTTTTATATTGTGTTTATGTCTTATAAGAAATTATGGTAGTTGGGCTGTAGAGATGACTCGGTGGTTTAGAGCACTGGCTACTCTTGCAGAGGATCTGGGTTTCGTGCTAACAACAATCCTAACTCCAGTTCCAGGGCATCGAATGCCCTTTTCTGACCTCCATGGGCATTGCACAACATAAAAACACATACACACATACAGGCAGTACACTCAAACACATAAAATAAAAATAAAATAAAAATTTTTTTAATTAAAAAAGAAACTATAATAGCTCTATTTTGAGTAGTCTAAATGTTCTCAGGCCTTGAAATGAATCTTGATGAGTGAGGGGAAGGGAGGAGATGACCAAAGCAATACAGATAACAATGAAATGACATGACCAGATAGCCAGGCTGATTTTGAAAGTAAAGGATCCAAGTTTGTCAGGATTCTGATTGAACAGTTTACTTGATATAATGTCTTGAAAATGTAAGTTGTGAACCCAGGAGTGATGAAGGAGTAAACTGATCTCCCTGTGGTTTCAGACTTCATGACTCCCCTCAAAGCAAGTTGTTACATACAACAAGCATATGAGATAGTTCCATTGGGGGTCATGAATAATCCTTTAATACCATCAAGTAGCTGGGGCAGAGGCCCAGATTATAACAACCACCACTTTAAAATCACAGCTGTTGGGAATACCTAATATCAGAAGATTGAGTGTTCAAATCAAGGCTATTTTTCTTCCCAAGCATAGATTTATAAATGGTTAGCTGTTGATCAGAGCCTAGTGGAGTTTAACAACATTTATTTTAGATGCTTTCTTCTATCTCTGGCTCAGAATCACCCGAACAATGAAAACTAAAGTCTGGACTCTTCTTACCTTAATGTTACATGCCAGAGCTTTGCCATCATCTCCTTTAAGCATCAGCTTCATTCCTCGAAGGGACTCCATGGCTTTTATAAAGTCAGTTGACTCCTGGTACTGTATAAAGGCCTCAAATGTTTGCAAGCCAAAGTTAAAGCCCCCAAAGCTCCCACCTGTCATCACTTCTCTGTAGGGGTCAAGCATAGGGATATCCACATTCTTGATCTTCCCAAAGCTTTCGAAGACCACCCGAAGGATCTCTTCACAGGGCTTCTCCCCACTGGAACCTTTACGTGCAAACCACTTACAGGGCAAGCCTTCAAAATAGATAGAATCTGGGCTCTTATCATGTTCCTGGTCTTCAGCCCCTTCAATCACCGAGGCCTCTTTGTCTTTGGGGAAGTGTTCCCACTCTCCCTGGGCATCTGTAGCCACTACTTTTAAGTCAGTTTTCAAACCATTTAACTTGATGATCTTCCCATGTAACTTTGCCTTCAGGATCTGAACCAAACTTCGGGTTTCAGCCTCACCCTCAAATCGGATGAAGTCTTTTGTACTCTTGGAGAGCCGCACGGTGGTGAACTGGTCAGGACAAATCAGGCTTTTCAGCTGGTCAAGAACTTCCCAGTTAGAGAAGGGCCTCACAGGTTCTATACATTCTGGGAGCAATACGTTGATCATTAATTTTGCTATAGGCTTGAGGTAGAGGTGCTGAGCAGCACAGAGCTCTGTTGCCTCCGAGTTATCATAAACCACTGTGACTGTCATGGTGTCGTCACACCACCTTAGAGGACAAAAGAGAGACATTGAATACAGATAAAGTGAAACAGATTTGGAGTGTGAAAAGATGCTACTATTGCTAGACTGAAATCTAACTGATAATGGAAAGAATACTATGGGTAGAATTAAAACAGTTTCCTATAACTTGGAAATAATGGGCAATTGCAGTAGCATTGTAGAATGAAAGGTTAATACTAAACAGCCAATGGCATTCCTATATATCAACAATAAACAAGTTGAATTAGAGATTTAAAACATGATGCCAAGCCAGGTGTGGTGGCTCATAACTCCAGAAGCAGAGGCAGGAGGAATGCCATGACTTTGAGGCCATCTTGACTTACATTAGTTCCAGGTCAGTCTGAAGTACAGAATGAGACCCTGTCTCAACTTCCCTCCTCCTTCTCCAAAAACATGATGCCATTTACATTACCACCAAATCCATGAACTACTTAGGTCGAAATCTACTAAAACATTCATAAGATCTATACAAAGTAAACTATAAAACCCTGATTTAAAAATATCAAAAAACTGGATATGTGTAGTAAATGAATAAGATGGCTCAATATGTACAGTTCTTTGTAACTAGATCTATACATCCAACATAACCCCAATCAAAATCTCAGCAAGTCACTTTATTAAACAAAAATTGATTCTAAAGGTTATATGGAAAGGCAAAGGCTCAATATAGCCAACTCAATACTGAAAGATGGGGGGGTTGAACTGACACTCCAACTTCAAAATCTCTTTAATATTACAAAGATAGGATGGTACTGGCAAAAGAATAGACAAATAGATTTCTAGAACAAGATAGAAACCTAGAAACAGATTTATACACAGTCCATACATATCTGAAGAAATGAGCAAAGGTTGTATTTCAATGCATAGTGCTGAAACAATTGCAACAACAGGACAAACACTCTGATTTTTACAATGAGTCAAAAATAAAAACGAAGAGAGGCCCAATGGATGGATGCTCTTTTGTGCCCACCAAAAGACTCTAGTGGGCTCTGATTAAAACACTTAGAAAATATTTTCTGGCTTTTCCTGGTTCCCTGCTTAGGATGTGTTAATAACTAATGCTAATAACTCTTGCCTTTATTTTTCCTCCCATCTTTTTTCCAGGTTCCAGTCAAGGACTTCCTTTCTTCCCTACTAGTGACCTGCTTTGGGGATCTTTCAGATTGGCCTACTGGAGAGGTGTCCCAACTGCCACACCCAATGGCTTATTCAGCTCAAAGAAAAAAGATTGATCATCACCCCAATTCCCTCACAGCAGTTAGGGTTACCTCTTCAGAGTGGGGAATAATGAGAACAGGATGTAGAAACTTATAGGCAGCTCAGGGCAGGAACCCCAAAAGCAGAAGTTCCAAAAATGTCCTTAGTTCTCTGGCCAGGAATGCCATAAGGGAGCTCTGGTTTCCTATCTCCCACTAAATGAGCCTAAAGGCTATGCATAAGGGTGAGGACTAGAACTCCAGCTCAGACACTGATTCCTTCTGGTGAACAGCTTTGAAACAGGATCTCTAGATTTTCATGATGAAAACGGGTTGTATCTATTCCCTAATTTCAGCCCATGACCTAAATAATTTGGGGGTTACCTCTTAGGACTGGTGAATGACAGTAAAGAATGCAATTTACTTCTAGGTGGAGATGTGCCATTGTTTCTGCCCTTAAGAGTTAATCTAATTCGGTGGGTCCATGACCTGGCCCACGCACTACCCCTCATAAAGGCAGGACCAACCATAGGCAGGACCACTTTAAGCCATGCTAAAGAAATAGATGGAGCCAGCATGATAGAGCATACCTTTAATCCCAGCACTAGGGAGGTGGAGGCAGGCAGAGCTCTGTGAGTTCGAGGCCAGCCTGGTCTCAATAGCAAGTTCCAGGCCAACTGGGGCTACAGGGAGACCCTGTTTCAAAAAGACCAAAAAAGAAAGAAAGAAAGAAAGAAAGAAAGAAAGAAAGAAAGAAAGAAAGAAAGAAAGAAAGAAAGAAAGAAAGAAAGAGATGGAATAATTATCCCTTTTATAAAACAATACACGTTTCCTTCTCAGAATTCACAGGATCCAGTGCCTCTAGCAGTCACTGCAGGTGTGCTCACATGCACATACCCCCACACAGACACACATGTATATGTATAATTAGCACTATAACATTTAGAAATGGGCCTATCAAGTTTGGGGATGTGGCTGAGGGGTAGAGCATTTGTCTACCATGTTTAGGGCCCTAAGTGTGATCCCAACAACAAAAATAGGCCAAAGATCTTAACAGACATCTCCCCAAAGAAAAGATACCAATGGCAAAAATAATTTTAATAGTATCCTTTCTTAGATTAATTTCAGAGTCCAGGTTATATTCTTCTAAATGGCCTTGCTAGAAATCAACTCCTAAATTCTTTTGTCATGGATTTGTGTGTGTGTGTGTGTGTGTGTGTGTGTGTGTGTGTGTTTGTATGTGTGTGGTGCTGTGGATTAAGCCCAAGCCCTTGCAAATATTAGAGTAGTACTCTACCACTGAACTAACTACACACCCAACCCCTGAATTTGATATTCAGAAATCATCAAAAGTGATCTAGATCAAGAGCTCTTTGGGGGGGGAATGATTATAAAGCAAAACCTGATTTTCCTCCAAAAAACCTGATTGTCACTGAATTTTGTAAATGACCTCTGAAAGTCCCAGCTAAAGCAATTAAACAAGAGAAAGAGATAAATAGTACCCAATTGGAACGGAGGACATCAAATCATCCATTTGCAGGTAACATAATCTTATATACAGAAAAGCCTAAAGACTCTCCTAAAAATGTTAGAACTGATAGACAAGTTACATAATATAAGACCAATACACAAAACTTAGCAGCATTTCAATACAGTAATGAACTAGTTGAAAAACAAATCAAGGAAGTAATCCCTTTTGCAGTAGTTATAAAGATACCTAGGAATGAATTTAACCAGGGAGATTAAACAATTCTACAATAAAAACTATAGAGCATTGAGAAAAAAATTGAAACACACACACACACACACAATGGAACAATGTCTCGTGAAAATGTAATATATAATCACAATGGAATACTAGCCAACCTTCAAAAGAAGAATGAAATCCTGTCATTTGTCATAACACGGATAGAGCTAGAAAACATTATGTTAAATGAAATAAGCCAGGAATGGAAAGACCAAGATTTTAGGGTCTCGCTTATATGAGGAAGGTAAACCGATCACTTTCATACAACTGGAGAGTAGAATTATAGTTGCCAGAGGCTGGGAAGGTTAGAGGAAGGGGGCGGGGGGGAGAAACTGGTTAATGTGCACAGAGTACAGTTGGCTAGGAGAAATAATTGCTCATGTTCTATAGCACAGTAGGGTAACTATGGGTAACAGCAATCCATAATATATTTCAAAACTGCTAGCAGATCGGGTTTGGAATGTTCCTAACACAAAGAAATGATATGATACATCTCTGATTAAATGGACATGTCAATTATCCTGATTTGATCATTATACACTGTATACATGCATTGAAATGTCTAATTGTATCCCATAAATACATATAATTATTAATGTAATTTTTAGTTTTAAGACTATATGTCAATTAAGCCAGGGATGATGGCACACACTTTTAATCCCAGCACTGAAGAGGCAGAGGCAGGCAGATGTCTTGTGAAATGGAGGCCAGCCTGGTCTACATAGAGAGTTCCAGGCCAGCTGGGGCTACAGGGAAACCCTTTCTCAAAAACCAAACCAACAAACAAACAAAGAGAGAAAATGAAAGGAGGAAGAAGAAGAAAGGAAGGAAGGGAGGGAGGGAGGAGATTATATTTACTGATAACGTAGAGTGCTCATGATAATTTAGAGGAAGAAACACTGCAGAATAATGCATAATATATTTGTGTAAAAACAATATAATAAACTATAAAAATAATATAAACATATATGTATAGCTACAAATATACACATGTGTCAAATCTGAAAAGATGTACATCAAACTGTTAACAATATTTCCCTAGGAAGTAGGTTATGAGTAGAGAAGGGACTTTCCCTTTTTGCTTTGCACACTTTATTCATTTATTGATTTATTTATTGGTGCTCAATAGTGAGCCCAGAGCCTCATGCTCGGCAAGCACCCTCTCACTGAGTTATTAATAAGAAGCAATTTACAACTGCTGACATGCACTTGCCTAGGAAAGCATCAAAACGGACTAATACAATAACCATCTCCTTCCACCACCAATGCAGCCCTCTATTTGCCATCACCAGCATCTGACTCTATAACTAAAGGTTGTATGAGTCACTGAAGCCTGGGAAATTAGAATAGGATTCTGAAAAACAAAGTATTGCTTGGCAACTGCAACACTAGCTACATCAGAGGTTGCAGAGTCTATTTTTGAAAGCTGCTTTATTGATTTGGGCTGGGAATGTGACACAGCGGTAAGGTTTGTCTAGCATGCAGGAGGCCCTGGGTATCATCCAGCATCACAAAAACAAACACTGCTTTACTGAGTCATGATTGAAATATGATAAACCATGGTTCATAACATAAACTTCACAAGTAGCAACAGTGCGCATTATAATAAGTCTTGGTATATGTACACACACCCATGATCAAACCACCTCCATGATCAAGATAGTGAAAACACCCATCATGCTCATAAATATTTTTGTGCCTTTCTGTAATCTTCCCCCTGCCTTCAGCAATCATTTATGCAACTGCAAAATGCTTACTTCACAACCTATTTATTCTGTAACATAATAAAAATGAATATTTCTGGAAAACACTAATATAATAGTAAACTAGCAGGTGCTTTCCTCTAAATCAGAATACTTTCTTAATTCCAAGGTCAATGTGTCAATCCTTATTTAATTAAAACTGTTAAGGGCTCTGCTTCACTCTTGAAAACAAGTCTAAAAGCATCTGTATTTTTCTCACCACATGATCTCTGTTTTTAACCTCATTTACACCAAATAAACACATCCAAGCATATAATCAATTTTAAATTGTATACTATATAGTAGGCTGTGCATTAATCAAAACATAGCAACCAAAGCAAGTAGAAAGGCTGAGATCAAGTTATTAAGCTATGGCTTAAAACTGACTAAAGCAACCAAATTTGCACTATAATTTTCCTTTTAAGAAGCCAGCTCTTTTGAATGTCATGGGAGTTACGAAGCATTTTCTGATTGGATTTAAGGCCTGCCCCATAAGACAAAAACTCATGTCTGGTACCATTAACTGAGTCAAGAACCTGTGTCTGTGTAAATCATAGTCCCTAGAGGAGAACCTACTACTTATTTGCTAAATGAACACAGTATTAAACTGACCCTAAGTACTTATCTTAATATCCATAGACTAATGCATCTCTCAACCCTCATCAAAGAAGCTTCTTTTTGTAGTAGATGACTATTAATACAGATATCTACAACCAGTCAGTGTGCAGAGAATAAAAAACTGAGCAGTGCTCAGCCCTAAATGGGACATCTATCAATCACACCTCTTCCTCCGACTGCATAGGGATCATTGTGGAACAAGGGGCATCAAGACTGTAAGAACCAGAGGTAGTGGATGACTGCATCAAAATAGTGTTTTCTGAACAGAAAGAGGGATGTTGCACACATGAACTCACGCAGCAGTGATTGTGTGCCCAAGACCTGCACAAGATCAAGCCAGCCCAAGCCCAATCATGGATGGGGAGGGAGTCAAAAAGGCTCACCCCTATCTGAGGAGTTATTGGCAACTGATGACTGCTAAGGGAGGGACAGTCAGTTTACTTCAGGAATGTAGGCCCTGAAAGACTACCCATGCTCCACAAGACCGTCCTATACCAATGCACATACTGCCAGCATTAAGTGGACTCAGTAGGTCTAAAAACAAACAGAACATGTGAAGATACAAGGGGACAGAAGTGGGGGGCACTGAGGAGGAATTGGTGGGGTGGGAATGGGGAGGTAGGAGTGGATTTGTTTACCTTTTTTGGTTTTGGTTTTCGTTTTTGTTGTTGGTGGGGGTTTTTGGTTTTGTTTTTTTTGTTGTTGTTTTTTGGTTTGTTTGGTTGATTGGTTTCTTTTTTTTTTTTTTTTTTTTTTTTTTTTTTTTTTGTTATAAATTCTGGTTATTAAAACTCTGTCAGATGTTTCACTGGTGAAGATGTTTCTCTTGAACTCGTAGAGATCTGCCTGCCTCTCTACCTCCCAAGCAGTGGGACTACAGGCATGTGCCACCACACTTGGCCTTGTTTACCTTTTTTAAACCTAAAATTAAAGTATTAAAAATAAACAAATTTGTTAAAAAGGAAAAAGGAAGCATGTGCTTCAATTGACAATAATAGTAGAATTCATTAACAACAGCCCTGTCATTTTCACCAACCATCGTCATATGTATAGATCAATTTATTTCACAAAGGTTTAAGAGCTTAGATAAACCAAGTCCTCATACAGAAAACGTTGTAATTAACACCGCCATGAATTATCAAAAGTTCAAATTTAAAAAAAAATGCTCATTGATTTAATTTGCTTTTCTGTTGCTATGCTAAAACATTCTGACCAAAACCAACTTGGTGAGGAAAAGTTGTATTTGCCTTAAACTTACAGGTCACAGACCATCATGTTGGGAAGTCATGGCAGGAACTCAATCAGAAAGTGAAGCAGAAACCATGGAGGAATGCTGTTTACTGGCTTGCTCACTGGTTTATGTGCAACTACCTTTATTATATAGTCCAGGACCACCTGCCTAGGGACAGTACAGCCCACAGTGGGTTGGGCTCTGCTACATCAATTAGAAATCAAGACAATGCCGCCCCATGGACATACCCACAGGCCAATCTGATCAAGGCAATTTTCAATTGAGGCTCTAGGTTATGTCAAATTGGCAATAAAACCTAACTAGGACACTCATGTTCTATCACATTCAACCATGGCCTTCCCACCTTCTCCACCCACATACACACATCTTTTAAAAATGCTTTTATTATCATATATTAATTATAACTATTAATGGATTTAATTATGACATTTTCATACATGTACATAATATATTTGAATCATATTCACCCCTATTACCTTCTTTGTCCCTTTCTAGTGCCCAGTAATCCCTTCACTCTTCCTAATTAGCTTTCTTCTCCTTTCCATACATTTTTTTCTGTGACCCATTGAATTTCATTAGAGTTGTTTATAGTAGTATGGGTCAGAGTTTCTTTACAGAAGCATGGACAACATACAAGTGGCTACAGCACTGAAAAAAAATGTCTCTCCCTCTGCAATCAACCATTAACTGAAAATGTAAACCATCAGGGAGTTGTGGGTGACCAGGAGCCCCTTCCCCTTCCATGATAGGGTGCTAAGGATCCCAAGCTTGTGGAAATCTTGTGAAAGTAATCACAGCTCACATGTATAAATCTTTCTTCTACTCTTGTGATTAAAAGAGCTCAACTCAGTAGTGGGGAACGGCTGGGGGTGCCCACAACACATGGGACAGTAGCAGGGATATCAGAGTATAAGGGCTCTAGTGGGGGGAGGGAGGCTATGGGACGGTGCCATCTGGGAAGTGCATGTATAGTTGAGTAAGATGGTTTGGGATGTTCTGTGTGATATATATACACATACACAAAAAGAAAAAAACAACAAACTAAAAAAATGTATTATATTTGAGTAGGAAGCATAAAAATTTACATCATGTTAATTAGCAGAGGTGATGAACATTACCATAGAAATCTACCTGATGACTTTATAGACATACACAGGTGCCAAGGATCCGAGTGCAATGGATTATGACTAGTAATACTCAGA
>NW_008330298.1:3816634-3832960 GCF_000622305.1 Nannospalax galili
AAAGAAATGGTAAATGTTTGAGGATAGATATGTTTATCCTAATCTGAACACCAGCAGTGTGTACATCTATCAAAACACCACATGGAACTTCATAAATATGTACAACTTTCATGTGCCAATTAAAAACATCCAAATTTATAGAACAGACTCAAGATGCTAATGAAAGGAAATAATGGATAATTGTTTATTGTTTGCTTTACAAAAATAATCTTAGTGCTTGGATTCTCTATGGTTTGCGGAACATTCCAGGAAATGGGTCCTTGCACTAAGTCCACAAACCCACATGCCCACTGAGAATAAGTAATATGTCTTACACATAAATGCATAAGTATATGTAAATCACATTGTAATTAAGTAGTATGTATTACACTAAAAGCCTAACTACTCTAAGCATGTATAAATCATACTGTAATTAAATGATATGTCTTCCACTAAATGTAGATGATGTTTAAACATGTTGATGAGACAACTACATCAAGATATCAAAGAATTGCAAATTAATTCAATTACTGTTCAGCATATTATTTGTTTGCCTATTGAGGCAAGGTTTCTCTATGTAGCACAGGCTAGCCTTGAACTCCTGATCCTCTCCACAAGTGTTAGGATTCCAGATGTTCACCACCACACCTGGCTTAGCCATATCTTTGTAATTTTTGAGACAGGGTCTCAAACTCTGGAACTCACTATGTAGACCAGGCTGGCCTCAAACTCGCAGAGATTTGCCTGCCTCTGCCTCCTAAGTGCTGGGATTAAAGGCATGTGCCACCATGCCTATCGGCCTGTATCTTTTTAATCATTGATCATGAAAGCATTTCTGTATTGCCGTTATACAGAAATTCACATAATCCTTCTATAGCAAAATTCATCCAGATACATCTTTATTTAGAAATTTAAACTACATTTACAGTAATAAATTACTCTATATATTTATACACACATACAAAAAAAAGATCTCAACTCAGGGCTGGAGAGATGGCTCAGCAATTAAGAACACTGGCTGCTCTTGAAGAAGGACTGGGGTTGGATTCCCAGCACCCACATGGTAACTAATAACCATCCGTAACTCCAGTTCCAGGGGATCTGATGCCCTCTTCTGACCTCTGCAGGCATTACAGGACATGGGTGCACTTACACACATGCAGGCAATACACTCATATACGTAAAAGAAAAAATAATTGCCTGCATGTGTATAAGTGCACACATGTCATGCAGTGCCCTTGGAGGTCAGAAGAGGGCATCAGATCCCCTGGAACTGGAGTTATGGACAGTTGTTAGTCACCATGTGGGTGCTGGGAATCCAACCCGGGTTCTTTGCAAAAGCAATCAGTGCTCTTAAACACTGAGCCATCTCTCCAGCCCCAATAAAATATTTTTAAAGAACTTAACATGAATGATAATACTTATTCAAAAACCTCTACAGAGAACAATGGGAGCGCCTTTAACCTTAAAAACTTATGGGGTTTTTTAAGACTCTTACTACTTCAATACCTATAAAGTTGAATTCATTTATTTACCATTAAAAAAGAATAAACTATGATGGGGTTGAAAATTAAATAAACACAGCAAAGCATGGTGGCACACACCTTCAATCCCAGCACTGCAGAGCCAGAGGCAGGCAGATCTATGTGGGTTCAAGGCCAGTCTGGTTGACATAGTGAGTCCCAGGCCAGCTGGGCCTACAGGGAGACCCTGTCTCAAAAAAAAGGAAGGAGGGAAGGAAGGAAGGAAGGAAGGAAGGAAGGAAGGAAGGAAGGAAGGAAGGAAGGAAGGGAGGGAAAGAGAGAGAGAAAGAAAAAAAGAAACCAATAGGGGCTAGAGAAATGGCAGCTCAGAGGTTGAGAGCACTGACTGCTCTTACAGAAGGTAACCCAGGTTAAGTTCCCAGAGTCCACATGGTGGCTAACAACTGTCTGTAACTCTAGATCCAGGGGATCCAAGTCCTCTTCTGGCCTCCCTGTGTGCTGCATGAATGTGGTGCACTTACATATATGCATGCAAAACACTCCTACATATAAAATAAAAATAAATCCAAAAATGTTAAAGAAAAATAAAGTAATTGATAGTGAAAGTATAAAGTCCTAATCATAGCTCTATTGCTTCAAAATGGTCATTCTAATGATACAGAAGTTCACTAAGATATACAGAGTTTAGGACTGGGTGTTTGAGTGGCTTCCTTCAACCAACCATGTGAGATTTGTGTGTGAGTTAATTAGAATGAAGTGATTTTATTTACTACAATAAAAAATGACTGGTGCTCAAAGATGCTTACACAGCATGCACTCTACCAGTGTCTTGTGTCCATAGCTTTATTAGAATATTTCATGTAACATTCTCCCAACACCAGAATACTTCTGGAAGATTCTCAGGAAATATGGCTGCTTTCTCTAGTCATCTCACCACCTTGTCTTCCTTTCTTCTCTACCTAGGAGCCAAGCTAGCTAGATAAAAAGAATATGAACTTAAGACTAAGGAAACAGATTAGAGACATTTTCTAATCTGTTAGAACTGTTGTTTGAAACTGAAATGCCAACTCAACAAATTCTGTACACTCTATATCCAAAGTCACTCAATACTGTCTTTTATTTTAGAACATGCTAGAGAATACTTCTTAGAAAAAGCTTAGTGAAATTAGTTTTGAAAAATTAAAAGCACCTGTGTCATAAGAAAAGTATTCATCTATATCCAGTCATTGTTCTTTCTCACAGTCAGACATTTGCTTTCAGAGTGTGGGCAAGGCCATTTGAAAGAAGGACATGTAAAATGTGACAGAAAAAAAATAGGACAACCTACACAACTCAAAACCTCTCTGGAAGTAGCTCTTTGTTGTCTTTATTCTCCAGGCTTTTGAATCGTAAGGTTAGTCATTTTGAAAGCACTTAAGAAACATAACATTCTATCAACACATTATGGAAGTCAGCAGGGAGACCAAAATTTATTTGGGTCAAATCAGCCTAGCTGATCTCCAGGCTTCTGGCAAATACAGAATCCCAGTAAGTCTTAATCAAATAAAAATATTCCATGGCTCTTCAATCAAGATACTCAAGAATCCTGACACATCATTAACCTAAACATCATTTTAAAAATTGAGGCTGACCATATGCTCTGACCTTTGAATAATTTCAAAAATCACATAATTAAACTAAGCAGCACTCAGCTTTGCAATGATAGACAATTTATGACCTTCTGTGGAATTCCCAGATTCAGATGGCTTGAAGGGATTCATAGCATATACTGGGGGTTTCTGGACAGAAAGCAAGAGCTTTTTAAAGCTCCACAGCCATTTAGAGATAATAAATTTGTGACAATGAAATTTGAAGAGAATCTCTTCTATACTACTCAAAGAAACTCATCTTTAAAGCAGAATTTAGTGTGGGGGACTGTAGTCTTGAAATAAAGAAAACTGACCAGGCATGGTGGCACATGACTGCAAATCCCAGCAATCTGGAGGTGGACAGAGAAGGCCAATGTAAGATATATAACAAGATCTTGCCTCAAATTAAAAAAAAAAAACAAAGCAAAAGCAAATAGGAGGGGATGAGGAGGGGAAAGAAAGGGACAGGAGGGAAGGAAGAAAACTTGATTCATGTTGACTTGTCTCTGTACAAATTAATTTCCTGTTTTTGTTATGCACAAAGCCCTGGGTCACATCCCTAGCACCACATAAACCAGGCATGATGGCACAAGTCAGTAATCCTAGCACTCAGGAAGTGGAGGCAGGAGGATCAGAAGTTCAAGGCCATCCTTGGGTACATAGGGACTTTGAGGTCATTAGAAGTCAGACTGGGATGCATAAAGCCCTGTCTCCAAAAAGAACAATAAACAAACAAATACACAAATAAACAAAGTGTTTACATGACTCAGCATGCTCCTGTGTAACAGGCCTGAACCCATGATAGCAAGGGAGGGAGCTAGTTAAAAAAACTATATGCATAGAGCAGTTGGCAGACCTGTCTGACAAGTCCTTTAGTCCTTTGCCCTTTCTTTAGCACTTTATTGAGAAACACCGTTTTCCAGACACCTCCAGCCAAAAAAGCTGCTTTATCCCTTGGATTAATTTACCACAATGCTACAAAAACAGCCCCACTGCTTTCTGCTTTTCACATGAAAAAAAGGCCATTAGAGATTGAAAGGGATGTGGCTGAGTATCTGCCATACTTTTGCCTCACTCCTTGAACAATCAGAGTATTATCTGTGGGAAATGCTTATGGTGAAATTACCAATGTTTTGCTGCTTCTCTAGCTTCAGTCTGAAAATTACCAGCAACATTTCTGTCTGCCAGTCGCCACCTACAGGGGGAAAGCCGCCTTTACAGAAGACTGTACTAAATGGTTTCTGAGAGCAGCAGTATTTTCCAACCTTTCCAAAAACCCAAGGTGAACTTATTTGAATCCAAGTCCCACAAAATAGGATACCCAATACCTTCTACGAAAATTGAGATCAAAGAAGGAAATATTCGAAAGGCAACGATTCATGTGACTTCTTCATGGTGACCACTGTGTTGTGGGAACACTGCTGGAGAGAAACAGAAAGTCAAAAGTAAATAAAATGATTTACAAATACTAAGACAATTGTCATTCTCACCATGGACATCATGTGAAATTTACACAGTCATACTTACATAGCATAATAATCCTGACTTTGTACCATTTTATTAACAGTTCTGGATACTGACATGGCCAATATAAATCTCTCTTCCCATGCAATAGAAAGTATATAGAGAGAAATTCTATATGGGGGTTACTACAGTTTTGGTGAGTGACCTAATTAGCATTAACTGTCAACTTGATACAGTCTAGAATCAGGAAAGCCTTGACTGAGGAATTGTCTAGATCAGATTGGCCTGTGGACATCTCTGTGGGGGGCTGTCTTGATGTAGGACGGTTCAGCCCACTGGGGGCTGTATCATCCCTATTCAGGTAGTTAGTCTTGGGTTGTATAAGTAAGCTAGCTGAGCATAAGCTTGTGAGTGAGCTAGAAAGCATGTTCCTACATGGTTTCTGCTTCAGTGTTCCTGTACTGGGTTCCTGCCCGACTTCCCTCAATGATAGAGTATGACCTGGAAGTATAAACCAAATAAACCCTTTCCTCCCCTAAGTTGCTTTCAGTCAGAGTGTTTTATCACAACAACAGATTGAAACTAGAACAGTTAAAGGATTTTTGCTTTTTCTTTTCCCCAGATAGAGTCTCTCTATGTAGCCCTGGCTGGCCTGGAAATCAATGTGTAGCCCAGGTTGGCTTCAAGGTAACTATTTTCCTGCCTTATCCTGTCAACTGCTGGGATTACAGCCTGTGCCACCATGCCTGGCTTCAATTTTTTCTGACAGAACACTACTATATCTAAAAGACTGCCACTCTAGATTATTATTACAAAAATGAACACTTACCATAAAAAGTTCTGTACAAAGCTTTTAAAAAGTATTTCTTCAAAATATATTATGTCAAAGGGCAGGAATAAGCTTATATAGCTCATCAAATCTGACCAAATTGGTCTCCTGGAACATTAAGCCAAAGACTGAGGCCATCAGCAGAATTAGCATGTCTGATTCCCTTGCAGCCCTACTCACATTGAGCATTATCATTTTATGTCTGATGCCTGTATTAGTATATAGTGACACCCCAAGCACCTTTAATTTGCATTTAATTTTATGTAGGCTGAAGCTCCGCCAACCTTAGATTCATATCCAACTGCCTGTTCATTGTCTCCAGTGGAATTTTTCTTTGGCATCTCAACCAAACAAATGTAACCTTTCTCTGAATTCCCATTCCCTAAACCTGTCCTCCACTTCACACTTGCTCCTTCCCACCCAGTAATTTCCATTTCCCTAAGTAGAGCCACCTCCACCCAGGGGCTCAGGCTGAAAACCTGAGAGTTAATGTTCCCTTCCTCTCCATTCCAATCTCTTCTTCACCTCTACCACACATTCCAAACCCACTTCCTTTTTTGCTGCTGCCTCCCAGGTGCAAGCACCCATCACTCCCACTTCAACAGTTCTGACAGCTTCCTAACTAGCCTCTTCTCAGGCCTTAGCCCAGATAAGCGTCAAAGTGATTTTAATCAAACAACTTTTGGATTGGTTTTTGAGACATGGTCTCACCCTGTAGCCCAGACTGGCCTGAAACTCATAATATAATCCAGGCTGGCCTCAAGCTCGTAATGTAATCCAGACTGGACTCAAACTCATGGCAATCTTCCTGCCTCAGTTTCTCGAGTGCTAGGATTTACAGGTGTGTGCCACCATGCCCGGTTTAAAACATCTTAAAGAGTAGCCAATGGCTCAAAACCCTCCAGAGGCTTCCAATCATGCTTTGAGGGAAATCTAAATGTCTTACCTTGAAATATGGCCTCTGCCTGCCTCTTTCAAATCATTTCATCCCTCTCCACTCCTAAATTCCTTCTTTCCACCCCAGCCCCACTGACCTCTTCACTGCCCACAAATGCTTCAGGTTCACTCCTTAGGGCCTTTGTATTGTGTCCCCACTGCACAAGCGCTTCCCCCCAAAACCAAGATTCCCGCATGGCCAAATCTCTGTTTCTCAGATTTGAACGGAATGCCTATCACTTCCTCAGAGACTCTATCCCTGACACTGGAAAGAGTATTATCCTCTCCGCCCTCCTGTCATTTGGTAGCATGCTGCCTCATTTTATTTTCACTGTAACACTGAAGCTACCCAATCATAATATGTATTCATCAACTTTACCTCTTCTTCCCTTCCCTATCCCAACTGTAAATTTTATACCCCTTCCCTTCCCTACGCAGAGACTGCGTACCTGCTTTGCCAGTATAACCTCAGAGCCTAAAACAGCTGAAGGACAGTAGAAACTCAGTAAGGCTTAATCTAAAGTAAAACAGAGAATTTGCTTAACAAGTACTTTTCAGAGGTATTTCTTCTATATTTAGAATGCAAATGCTAGCACCTCAAGACCAGGAGTGCAATGGTAATGCAGGCTGGCATGTTCTTTTAGATTCCTAGAGCTATTAACACTAATGAACACTGAGAGTAATTCAGGTGTACCTACCAAGCACCTACTCCGTTAGACTTCGGGGTATATTGATGAGTCCTAACGAGTTCACTCTCGAAGAACCGAGTCTAAAAAGAGAAAGAAATGAGGACAAGGAACTGGAATCTGAGGAAGAAAATGGTGACTGCCATAAGAGGACTGGGATACTTTGGGCCACAGATTAGCAATAATGTTCTTAACATTCTTTCATACAAAATGAATGTTAGACTTCTTGGGAGTATGCTTTATGGGTTTTAAACGTGCCAGCATTGCTTTAAGAGGAATGGAACATGCATAGGGGCAGTTTTATTTGGGACAGTTTTATTTGGGACAATAATTGGCCCAGGGAGGAACAGCATTGACATTTGATAAGCAGGGGGCTACAAATGCTAAATGCCCGGGAGTTCCTAGACAGACTTGCACGATGTCATCAGTACCAACACAGAAGTGGCTTATATCTATGTATCTAGAACATAGAGTGCTTTCAGGGAGTAGGGCGATGGCTCACTGGGTAAAATGCTTGTCATGCAAGTCTGAGGACATGAATCCAGAGCCCCAGAATCCATGTAAAGCTGGACACAGTAGCACACATCTGTAATCCTAGTACTGCTATGGTGAGATGGGAGGCAGAGGCAAGACAATCCCTTCAAGCATGAAGGCCAGCTAGCCTGGTACATCAGCAGCAAAGAAGAAACCCTGTCTCAAAACAAGGAAGAAGGCAAGAATTGATACATGGATGCATTTACACACATGCAGGATTAACACTCATACACATAAAATAAAAATAAATTTTAAAAATTAAAGAAGAGAGGCATAGGCTCAGAGACTCTTTAGGTCACACAAGATAATTAGCACAGCTTTCATTATATTCTTTCTTGCTCAAAAATTCTCAACATGCTGGATTGAGGAGAAGGTTCAGTGGGTAAGTAAATCACTTGCCATACAAGTGTGAGGACCTGAGTCCAAATCGACAGACTCCACATAAAGCCGGGTATAGTGGCATGTGTCTGTAATACCAGTACTTCTATGACAAGATGGAAGGCAGACAAGAAAATCTCTGGAAGCTGCCAGGCCAGCTAGCCTGGTTTATGCAGGGTTTAACAACAAGAGCCTGTCTCAAACAAGATAGAAGGTGAGGACTGATACCTGAAGTTGTCTTCTAACCTCCACATATATTCTGTGACATGAACACATCATACATGTGTGTGCGCACACACACACAAACACACACACATGCACATGCAAAGATTTAAGAAAAATTCTCAACATCTCCAATTTCTCACTACATCAAATCACAAATTCCATTCAAGGCACTCAAGAACATGAGCCTCCCCACCTCAGCAGTCCTATATTTCATAACGTCCCTGTGTTCATCCTCTGTTCTGGTTGAGTTCCTTCAAAGATGTGGATCCCCCTCAACCAAACAGCCCCTCTCACGTAAAGCTTACCCACCTTTCAAAGCCTTGTTCATGTCTCACCTCTTAAATGAAACCTCTGTGACAGTAAAAAGCAAAATGCCTTCAAGCTCAAGTAATCCTGAGTTCAAATTCCACCTCTGCCAATGAACAGCGAGGGGATTTTCTTGGGTTTGTTACCTAAAAATCTTTGAGCTGTACAAGATAATACATGTGGAGTGTCCCTTATGCAAAATGTTTGTTATCTGAAGTACTTATATATAAGGAGATATCTTGGAGATGCGACCCAATTCTTTTTTAAAAATATTTATTTTTCTTTTATGGGTATGAGTGTACTGCCTGCATGTATATAAGTGCACTCATGTCGTGCAATGCCCACAGATGCCAGAAGAAGGTGTTGGATCCCCTGGAACTGCAGCTGCAGATGGTTGTTAGCCACCATGTGGATGCTGGGACTCAAATCCAGGTCCTCTGCAAGAATAGCCAGTGTTGCTAACCGCTGAGCCATCTCTTCAGCTCGGAGACCAACTTCTAAACATAAAATTCACTCATGCACTCATGTTTCACATGCATGCCATACACATAGCCCCAAGGTAATTTGTGGCACTCCAACAGTATTCAAAAGGGTTCATATTTTGAAGTATGTTGGATTTTTTTGGGGGGGGGCAGGGTCTCATGTAGTCCAGGCTGGCTTCCAACTCTCTATGTAGCCATGGATGACTTTTGAAGAATTATGTGAAATCCTGCAAATATAATACTTATCCCTAAGTAAGTGTTCAATTAATATTAGCCCTTATTCATTATGGCTACTCAATTTTCACTGGTCTTTGTGTCTCCTGTATGTGCCCCAGCTATTACTCTGTCTCTTCTGAGTAATGTTCCCCTGGATTCCATGCAGTCCATGCTTGCTCCAACTGTGGCCCAGGTATTAGTATTACCCTGCCTCCATTGGCACCTGGGCTTTTAAGCTTCTTAAGGGGCCAGGAATCTGATGAAAACAATAAAAAAAAAAATCTGTAAACCCAGTAGACAGTGAATCAGAATTCTAAAACTAGTACCACCTCTAAAAGAAGTCAGCAAAAGTTTGTCTTTCAGCTAGATAGTGAATGGATTCTAGGGCAGGAAGAGTCCATTTTCTTTAAGGGTTTACTGAGCTCCAGGGAACGGCCCCATATCCATGAGTATATGAGTAGTACAAATTGGATTCAGTGGGTTATTTTCAAAAGGGCATGAAATTGGGAAGGGGAAGGCAGGAAGTGGATCTGGGAGGAGTTAGGGGGAGGAGGGGAGGTAAATACAATCAATAAACATTGTATACATGTGTGAAATTCTCAAAGAATTAATAAAAATATTATATTTCTTGAAAAAGAATTCCATAATTATAATTAAAGTAAGATTGCTTTTCCAGCCTGAAAAAAATGCTTCTCTCTAGCAAAGGGAGAGGAACTTGCTGGGAAGATAAATGTGTAGCAAGCCTTGGCAGAGTCGTGTTCTTTCTCTCTCTTGCTCGCTCTCACTCTCACTCTCACTCTCTCTCTCAACACCATTTTGTATCCAACCTGCTCTTCCCATCCACATTCCCGAGGCTCCAAGTCTCACATTTCCTTCTGATGCTGGAGGTGACCCACAAAGCCAGTAAAAAGGCTCTGTGCTCCACCTGTGTGTGAAGGGGCACCTGAACAAACAGACCACACTGCAGGTGTAATCTTTGGCTAAGAATAAATGAAAAACTTGCAGAAACCAAAATGGCCTGTGCATACCCTACTCCCCCAAACATGGAATTCTCCTTCAAGTCAGTCCCATTCATGCTCTGATCTGTGCAGCAGCTGAGATCCTCTGGGCACCAGTGTCTGCTGGCTTAGTCCACTTTTCTCTGTGCTTAACAAGAATTAAAGTAAAAAAAAAATGCTGTCATGGAAGTTACTCCATGCTTCAAGTAACTCCATGGTTTGTGAGGACATCCTCCACACACAGGAATGAAAGCAGAGCACAGAAAAGAGTGAGGACTAGGATCTTATGTGCTCTGAAAGGCAAACTATCAAAACCCCAGAATCTGAGAAGTCCCAGCTACACTGTCCCCCAAACTGGTTTTGAATATGAAAACTCCTCCCTATCAAGTGTGCCGTACAATTTTATATTCTTTCAACAATATGAAGCTTAAAAATTAGATAGGAGCTGGGCGTGGTGGTACAGGCCTGTAGTCCCAGCACTTGGGAGGCAGAGATAGACAGATCTCTGTGAGATCGAGCCCAGCCTGATCTACATGGCAAGTTCCAGGCCTGCTGGGGCTACAGGGAGACCCTGTCTCAAAAAGACCAAAAAACTAAATTAGATAAGAGGCAGGAAGAACACAGGACAAAATGGGTACCATCTTTGACACCCTATGGGAGAAAACACAAGGTCCAGGCCGTCCCCATGCTGGAATCCCGTGGTCCAATCAACACAAGTCATCCTTTAGAGTTAGTGCCATTCAAAAGTGCTGTAATAACTAGCTTCAAATAAAATCACAATTAGTGATTAGATCAAATATAAAGAAGGTCCCAATGCCCAACATGCTCAAGGATGGCAGTTTCCTCAGTCTGAGTCTCCACAACTTGCTTCTTACCCTCACCCCTCCGCCCACCATCCCAAGCTCAAGACTCTTCAAGACTCTGAAATCTTGGTCAAATTAGAAATAGTTTGATTCCCCGAACGCCAGGAAATTCAAGCTGAGATTCACGTCCCTGAAACCAAGGCCCTGATGTTCATGGGGGCGGGGGTTTACCCCGTTAGTCATTAACTGGATGAGTACAGTGAGAGCAAGGAGAAAGTTGAGGACTTAAACCCTGGGCATGTGCATCCAGCTAGGAAGAACACCCTTCAGATCTCTATTCCCCCCTGCACGTCCATGCCTCCAGTGACCTCCGCTGCAGCAGAGGCCACAGCACCCCCTAGTGCGACACCAAGATCTGGGGAAGCGCAGCCAGGTCTGAGGGGAAAGCCTAGGGGCATCTCTGGAAAACCTGGCTCCAGCTGGAGCAGGCCTGGCAACCGAGGTCCTCTGCCAAGTCCCTCCCGTCCTCACCCAGGTCCCTGCCTGCCAGGAACCCGCGACTCCGGTAGGCCAGGGATGCGGATCAGGCGGGACGCAGCGGGATGCAGCCGCCTTGTGGACCAGCAGAGAGCAGGGCATTTACCGGGCGCCTCGGCAGCCGCTGTGCCTTCAGGCTTGGCTCCACTGAGATAGCGGGACTGCCACCGCCACCGCTCCTGCCGCCGCCGCCACCTCCCTCCAACAGCCGCAGTCTCAACCGTCAATGCTCCGGGTTGCTTTCTGCGACCGCTGCCTCCGAGTTCAGCTGTTGAATGGCTCAGGTCGCCATACAGAAGCTTCCTCGCCGCATCCGAGACATCGACGAAGACGTGCGCACCGGTGCCAACGCCCCATGCACCGCTCGTCCCGCTGCGCTCCCTGACAGCTGCTTCCTGGCTCCCGGGTCGCCGGCTACGGGCAGCGGGCTGCGGGCTGCGGGCTGCGGGCTCGCCTGCCAGCCAGCCAGCTCGCTCCCCTAGGTGGGATCGGGCCAAACCAATAGCTTCCCCTCTTGAGCTCCGCCCCGCTCGCTGCCATCCCTCAACTGCCGGCGGAACCAATGGCAACCGCCGACTAGACCCGCCTCTTGGATTTCCCCAGGGCCAATCGCCTTCTCCTAAGCAAACATTCAAGGAACCCCGCCCCTCTTGTGCGGCAAAGCTAGAGCCAAAGTTTATCAGCAAGGTTGCTCCTGACCATCCCAAGATTTTGCTGTTTCCCACCCTCAGGGTCCCCAGCTATTAAGTAATTTAAAGGACACACACGGACGGACACACACACACACACACACACACACACACACACACACACGCTATTTTCCCACGAAGAAACTTGTATAAAAAAGCTTCCCAAGGCTGGCCAAATGGCTCAGTCAGTAAAGATGCTTGTCATGCAAGTCTGAGGACTTGAGTTCGGATCCACAGCACAGACTTAAAAACTGGGATGTAGTGGCGCACCTGTAAGCCCAGCGATGGGGGATTGGGGACAGGGAAGGAGGTGCAGCTAAGAGGCCCCTGGACCTTGCTGGTCAGACAGTCTAGCCAGGTTCAGTGAGAAACCCCCGTCTCAAAAACTAAGGTGCAGAGTAAATGAGCCATACACACACACACACACGCACGCACGCACGCACACGCACGCACGCACGCACTCACATGCATGCATTACAATTTTAAAAAAAAAAAAAGCTACGCAGGGAAATACAGTTACCCACCCTCGTCGCTGAGAAATGCTGAGAAACGGACATTCATTTGGCCAGCTGTTACCAGGCATAAGACCAGCAAGAAGCTAGAACATCTACTGGTTGGTGTTGTTGCTGCTGCTGTATATGTGTTTACTTATTGTCTTTTGTCCCATTTAAAGGAGCCCTGTCCTTGTAAGCCAGGCAACTTCCAGGGACCAGGGGCCCAGATTCCCTGGCTCTACAGACTGCCACATGGGTCTCTGGCTATTCAGATTGAGACTCGGCAGTGCCAGCCTTGCCCCTCCTTGCCCGGGGAGGAGGGGGTGATCTAACAACTTAAAGACCGTTCTCCTGGCCCACTGTCCGAGGCTCTCTGTTGCTTCAAAGAGAAGAGTTCAGGCGCTTCTCTGAATGTAAACCAATTCGTTTCTATCTTTTGAAAGTAGAAGTTGGGAATGGATCTACTGTTCCTCCTCAGGCCCATGCACAGAAAAAGCCAGGGTGCTCACAGTGCTTGCCTAGAGGATCTTTCTTTGAGCTTTCTAAAGTGACATTTGCTTTCTCTGCTGACATCACAAAGCTGACACTTATTAGATTTACTGTCCACTCCTTCCCTGAAGGTTTGTCTCAAAGTGGCTTCTATCACAGGGCTGTTTTCTGCTTGATTACCTGGGGGGGGGAAGCCTGGGGGGGTTAATGTTAATTCCACTGTCTTCTGTCAAGACCTCTGTTGCTCATTCTTCACCCCTGCTTGCTACCGCTGCATGTGTTCAGACTGTCATCCTCTTTACACATCTGCCACAGTGCCCCCCCTGCAACTGGACACATTGCCTCTAGACATTCAGGCTCTTAGTTGTGGTCCTAACACTCCTCTCCTCCTCTGTTTCACATCAAAACCCAGAACTCTGGCTCTAAAATACAATAGGATCCCAACACTGCATCTCAATTTAAAGGTGCATCCCAGCTGCCAATAATTTTCTACTTCCCTCCTACCCCTACTGCTCCTAGAATAAGATCCCAACCCACCACTTCACACATAAAACCTTTGATAATTTGGCCTCACCTGCCCAGCCTCATTCCCAACTACCCCACCATCATCTCAGAACACTCTACTGAATTTCTCAGATCAACTGAATTTCCTGTTGTTTCTCCAGTGATCTATGATCTCACTTTCATGCCTTTTACACAAAATCTTGAAAAACTTTCTCCCTGTCCTCCTGGACCTGACATACAACTCACTGATATATCTTTTTATTCACTGAGCAAATATGTCATGCATACCCACTATGGGTGAAATGGGGGTACAAAAAGGGTAAGATTGAAATAACGTGGAAGATTTGGAGTTTAATGTCCCCATGTCTTAGGCATGAAATAAATGTTGTGTGTTGTTTTTCCTGTAAAATACAAATGTTTAAGATTTAAACCCTCCATCAGGTGCTTCTGAATACAGTAATTAATTACCCTGCTTCCCTTAATATTGGTACACAGATGTCAAGGCTCTCATTGGTTTTGTTGAGGGGGGTTAA
Organism: Nannospalax galili; assembly: GCF_000622305.1. Classification (NCBI taxonomy): domain Eukaryota; kingdom Metazoa; phylum Chordata; class Mammalia; order Rodentia; family Spalacidae; genus Nannospalax; species Nannospalax galili. The sequence continues at coordinate 3,830,829 of NW_008330298.1, forward strand.
TTAAACTTAGGGTTTCACACATGCCAGTCAGGCGCCCTACTACTTGAGCTGCAACCCCAGCCCAAGCAGCTAATTAGGAAGTTTTGGACTTCAGATATGATCAAATCCATGAAGGGTTGGGAAAAATGGAAGACTTTCTCCTTTGTTGAATATCATTAAGTGCTATTTAAATTTATGCCACTAAAGTTGGCAATTTGAAGGCTAGAGATTATGACCTTTATCTTTCATAGTCTAAATTTAAAAACTCAACTTAAGGGCTGGAGAAATGTCTCAGTGGTTAAGAGCACTGATTGCTCTTGCAGAGGACCTGGGTTCAGGTCCCAGTACCCACATGGTGACTACAAATTGTCCCTAACTCCAGTTCCAGGGGACCTGACATCCTCTTCTGGCCTACTCAGGCACTGCAGGACACAGGTGCACTACATACATGCAGGCAAGACACTCATACACATAAAATAAAAATATCTTAAATTTAAAAAAAAACAACAACTAAACTAGGGCTGGAGAGATGGCTCAGCAGTTAAGAGCACTGGCTGCTCTTGCAGAGGACCCAAGTTTGATTCCCAGCACCCACATGATGGCTAACAACCATCCATACTCCAGCTCCAGAGGAATTTGACGCCCTCTTCTGACCACCAAAGTCATTGCATGACACAGGTGCACTTACACACATGCAGGCAATACACTTATAAAATAAAAATAGTAAATAAAATATTTTAAAAAAAAAAACTAAACTGTTGCTTGTGTGCATTATAAGTGTGTTGGATTTTTTCTCTTTTCTTTTATCAGATCAAGTAAGCAATTGATAACATATTATAGGTGTTCATGTCACTGGGTCTAAAGAGAGCACATGAATGGGAGTGTATGTTGTAAAAGATACTTATTGTAATCACTCAATTATAGAACTTTGGTATTAAATAAGATTTTAAAATTAACTTCATCAAACACTAGATGTTTAACTGCTTACAATGCAGACCGTTTTTCCTGTTCCTTACCAAGATTTTAGCTCTTTGTTCTCTAAAAGTATGCTTTGTTGTTACTATTAAAAGATGCAGGAGGGGGCTGGAGAGACAGCTCAGCGACACTAGCTACTCTTACAGGACCTGGGTTTGATTCCCAGCACCCTTGTGGCAGATAACAACCATCTTAACTCCAGTTCCAGGGAGTCTGATGCCCTCTTCTGGCATCCACAGGCTTTGCATGACATATATGCAGGCAAAACACTCATACACATAAAATAAAAATAATTTTTAAAAATTAAAAAAAAGATATGTGTCTGGAAAAATGTCTCAGCAATTAAGAGAACATACTGCTCTTGCAGAGGACATGAGTTTGATTTCCAGCACCCATGCCATGTGACTCACAACTGCCTGTAACTCCAGCTCCAGTAGATCTGACACCCTCTTCTGGTTTCCATGGACACCTGCACACACGCACACACACACACACACACACACATACACATGCACACACACACATAAATAAATAAAAATAAAAACAAATCTTTTAAAAATAATATGGGGGTGGCTGGAGAGATGGCTCAGCAGTTAAGAGCACTGGCTGCTATTGCAGAGGACCCAGGTTCGATTGTCAGCACCCACATGGCAGCTAAGAATTGTCTAGAACTCTGGTTCCAGGGGATCCAACACCCACTTCTGACCTCCTCAGGCATTGCATGACATGGGTGCACTAACATGCATGCAGGCAATACACTCATGCAAATAAAATAAAATTTAAATAATAAATAAAATTTAAAAATTTAAAAAGTAAAAACTATATGGGATCAACACAGCTGAGTTCACCACAACTGGAGGAATGTGAGCGGTGCCTAGAATGTTTCTCTTCCCACATTTTTTCTATGTCCTCAGTACCTCCTCTTTCCAAATATGCTTCCCACTTGGAAGAATCACATGATAGCATTTACTAATTATTAACATCTAGCATAAGTAAAGCAATATGACTTCATGGAAAATAAAATTTAAAGGTAATTGTGTGGAATTGCAGTGTTCGAAGTGTTTTCACATGGATCCATACCAAAGGAAATTTGGGACACAAATTTGACTCTATAGGCCTTTATATATAATTTACATAATATAGTATTAAGTAATAATATTATTTATTAATAATAATTA
>NW_008330298.1:3833039-3834778 GCF_000622305.1 Nannospalax galili
TCTCAAAATACGAATAATAATAATAATAGAATAGAATATGTGAAATTGGGTGGAGGTATTGAGGTATTAACAGGGGTGCAGATAGGGGAGGGGATCCAGAAGTGATCAAAACATATTGTATGAAATTCTCAAAAATTCAATTAAAAAATGACAAAAAGTGTTTTCACTTATTTTACCATATTTGATCCTCATAATAACTTTGGTAAATATCTTGATTTTTATTATTCAGAGGAAGAAGTTAGTTCTTGTTGAGGTCAGACCATTCTTTAGGTTATTTGAACTATAGCTCTGCCATTAACCTTGGGAAAAGTGAACATGCCAATCTAAGACTCAGTTTCTCCATTGATGTGCCTTTCTAAGGCTCTTTTCGGGTTTGCCTATAATCCCTTCACTCTCGCTTGCTGAGATCAAGGCACTAGGGCATGGTCCCAGCTAGGCATTTTAATGGGGACAGGAAGTCATTTTGGCACCAGTGGTACTTCTGGAAAGGACATGGTCTGGTGGAATGCCAAAAAAGCAGTGAAAAGCTGAAGGGGAAAAATATGAGAATTTTAGACAAGAAGTTCTGAACTCAAATCTCACATACTCCAGTTCAGATTTAAACAAAAAATACAACTTGTTTGCTTTGATGAGTAAAGAGGTTACCAAGCAAACCTTGATTAAAGAGTGCTTTGGCAAACTATTTGCTCATATTCAGAGAATAATAATGAAAATAAATTATATTTGGATATCTATTGAGCAGCCCCTGCTATTCTGCACAGCAAAAAGGACAGATAAGAAATTGAGGCCTAGGGAGGTGGGATTTAAGCCTTGGTCCTCAGAACTGAGCTTCAAACAGGAGAACTGAGCTTCATCCAAGATGGGAGAACCTCGGGATTCCTGGGGTGAGTCGGGCCCTTAGGAGCCTATGCGGATGCTGGAGGCTCGACCTTGTTAGAAGTGGGGTCTGCGCAGTGGAGTTCCGGATGTCTGTGCCCTAGGTTCCCGTGACCAAGAGCACAGCTGGGCGCAGCAGTGGCAGCTGGAGGAACATTTCAAGATGGAAACCTACCCTGACCGTGAGGCTTACAAGGTCCTGGAAACAAGACTGAACCTGAAGGAGGAGCAAGTTGAGACACGGCTCATCCATGCTCACCGCGCCTTGACTTGAGCCACTCTGCCAGGCTCAGCATGGTGCCCTGTGCTTACCATGGGTCCTACTGCTGCTATAGGCAAAGCTGGCGCTCCAGGCTCATTCCCATCAACCCGGCAGAGTTCTCGCCCAGCCACAAGCACAGCTGCTGATTCTCCTACTCAGAGAGCTGGGCCCAGTGGGGTTAGAGCCCCTACTCTCCCCAAGATGCACCAGGCTCCCAGAAACGCTGCCTTTCACAGACTCTGTCTCTGCTTCCACACATGGGTGCAGAGATGGAGACGTTGGAATGCCAGACAACAAACCAGGCTCCCAGGGCTCCTGCATCTATACTGAGGGGTCCTGTACACCCCAAAGGGCCAACCCCAGGGGCCCGGCTCAGTGATTTTTGCCTGTCTGTTCTGATCTCCCAATCAGCTATAGGTGGCCATTACAGTTTTATTCACCTACGGTTAGCCATCAATTCAATATGTAGCAGAGGGTGAATTTGAACTCCTGCTTCTCCTGCTTCTAGCTTTCGAAGGGCTGCTTTCCGGTTTTTATTTATTTATTTATTTATTTATTTTTATTATTTGATATTAAAATGAAATTATTGCTAGACACAAAA
>NW_008330298.1:3834937-3848333 GCF_000622305.1 Nannospalax galili
AGCCAAGCATGGTGACATGCAGCTTTAATTCCAGCACTCTGGACACAGAGGCAGGCAGATCTCTGTGAGGCAGAGGCCAGCCTGGTCTACATAGCAAGTTCTAGGTACAAGGAGACTCTGTCTCAAAAAGCCAAAAAACAAACAAACAAAAAAAAAAACAGAAATTGAAGCTAAGGGGCTGGCAAGATGGATCAGTGGGTAAAGGCACCTGACACAAAGCCTGACAACCTGAATTTGATCTCTGGATCTCATATGGTTGAAGAAGATAATTGATTCAAGTTGTCCTCTGACCGCCACACACGGACCATGACATGTACACACAACACACTCAAAACACGCACACAAAATAAATAAATATGTAAGAAAAGTTAGAAATGAAAAAGAAGAAGAAATCACAGCCTGAGGTGTTCATTTAGAAGCAATGTCAGTACATGAATGGTTGTGTTCTATTCCTCTATACAAGTCTCCAGATGATACACACTTCCTTCCCCCACTCATCCATTTCCTGAGCAGGCTGGAGGAGCACTGAGATGCAGCTAATCAAATATGATGTATTTGCTTAATCTTACTAAGAAAACAGACTTTATGCCTAGTATAAAAGAATATATGATACCAGGAAAGAACTGATGTTCAAACTGATTGGACAAGAAACTGAAAGCTAATTCCTAAAATAATAACCCTACTTAATAGTCTGTTCTTTTGAGAGTGATTTTAAAAAAAAGGTTTAATTATAGTAGAATCAGTTCTGGCTTATACACATTTAATCACTTTGTGGTAAATGACTCTAAAGTCAGAATAAATAACACTAACCTACTTTTCTGAGTTTTTATAAGGATTAGTTAATTAATTTTAAAGGGCTTCACAAATTTTATAAAACAGTGACCTAGGAGTCATGAGACCTAAATTTTAGTCTTTGTTCTTACTTAGGGGGCTGTGTGACCTACAGTGATTCATTTAACTGCTCTGGGTTCAGTTTGTCCAACTGTAAAATGAAGGAGAACTGGGATAGAAAATCTCTATATTGTAACACTCTAGAACTCACCATAATCTCCTATTTTTTTCAGTAGTTGAAAACTGCAAGAATCTTAATTAGTTCATGAAACTTGGATTCCTAGAAAATGTTTTAAAATGTCTTGACATCCCTGAACACAGTTGAGCATACTGACTGCATCAACACAGTTCAAGTAAGAAGAGAGCACAAGGACAAGCTAGATATGGTGGGGCACAGCACTCAGAGGCAGAGCTAGAAGACCAAGACTTTCACAACAACTTCACCTACAGAGCAAGGACATCTCAAAGAAATAGTAACACTGTTAAAATTCCACAAAATTCAACAAAGAATAGAGCACAGTGTAATGAAGATAGAAAGAAGAAGGCAGAGCAGGGAGTACAGATTTTCACATTCCTTAACAAGTGAACAGCATCCACTGATTACTAATTGCACATCCACACTCCGCCATTCCTATCCATTTTTTTTCTATGCTTTTGTTTTCAAGGATTTTATTAAACTGTTCTCTAAGAGGAATCAGGGTCCTTGTTACCATCTCTAGAAGTATTATGGCTATTTATAGGAGAAATGGAGGATCTAGAGAGGTGGCTCAGGGGTTAAGAGCACTGGTTTCTCTTGCAGAGGACCTGGGTTTGATTCCCAGCACCCAGGAGGAGGCTAACAATCATCCGTAACTCCAGTTTGGATCAGACACCCTCTTCTGACCTCGGGCATTGGGTGACACAGGTGCACTTACACACATGCAGGCAATACACTCATACACACAAAAATAAAATAATAAAATAAAAAGACTGGGAAAGAGATTTTTGAAAAAAAGACTGGAAAAGAGATTTTTGGAAAAGGACACTATATGGGTAGGAAAAACTAAATAAAATCTCAACTAGGCTAAAAAGCAGCACATCTACTAAAGATGGGGTGACTGTACACCAAAATATTAAGTGTTGATGTCTAGATAGCACAGATTCTTCATTTTAGCTTTTTAAAAGTATACTTTGAGGACTGGAGAGAGATAGTTCAGTGGTTAAGAGCACTGATGGCTCTTGAAGAGGACGCAGGTTCACTTCCCAGCACTTATCCAATGCCCTCTTCTGACCCCTTCAGGCACAACATGGGTTCACTTACATACATGAAGCCATAGCACTCAAACACATAGAATATAAATAAAAAATGAAATATATATACCACACTGCAAAATCCCGTCACTAATAAATAAGTAAATAAAATTAAAATTTAATGGGTATGTGTGTGTTTAATAATCAGATTATATATACTATGGTTATATTGTGTGTGTGTATATATATATATATATTCTGATTATAAACATGATGCAAATATGTAGGAAGTAGATTGAATACCTTTTCAGAAAGACTCAGCAGATGAAGGTCTACCAAACCTCCTGACCTGAGTTCAACCCCCAGAACCCACATGGTGGAAGAACCAACTCCTGTGAATTGTCCTCTGGCCTCTACTTGTGCCTGACCTGTATGTACCCACAATACATGCATACGCACCCACTGAATAAAGTGTACAAAATAACAACTGCAGAATTTAGGGTCATTTTTCCTGAGTTTAACTCAAGGAGTACTTACCATGTGTGATCTTGGCCAACTTATTTAATTTGAGCCTCAGCTTCACTTTTTAAAAATATTTTATTTGCCAAGCAGGGTGGCACATACCTTTAATCCCAGCACTTGGAAGGCAGAGGCAGGCAGATCACTGTGAGTTCAAGGCCAGCCTGGACTATGTAGTGAGTTCTACGCCATCTGGGGCTACAGGGAGAAACTGTCTCAGAAAGACCAAAAAAAATTTTTTATTTAAAATAAAATTATTTTTATTTTATGTGTGTGAGTGTGTTGCCTGCATAGATGTAAGTGCACCAGTGTTGTATAATGCAAGCGGAGGTCAGAAGAGGGTTCCGATCCCCTGGAACTGAAGTTATGGACAGTTGTTAGCTGCCATGTGGGTGCTAGAAATTGAACCTGGGTCCTCTGCAAGAGCAGTCAGTACTCTTATCCCATTGGGCCATCTCTCCAGTACCTCAGCTTCCAATTTATATGATGGCTATACTGATCTAAGATTATTGTCTAGAGTAATTCTATGTAGGTGCTCAGACAATGGCTGATCCATTGTAAGGACTAAATTGTTGTTAGACATATTAAAAATATTACACATTTATTATATAACATACATGCAAGTAAAAATAATAAATAGTACAGATGACTTTAAAATGAAAAAGTAGAAATAGTTTTCCCACCTTTAGTCCCTACCCTGACCATAAGAAATAACCACTGTTGAGCAGGGCGTGGCAGTCCACACCTTTAATTCCAGCACTTGGGAGGCAGAGGCAGGTGGATCTCTGTGAGTTCAAGGCCAGCCTGATCTACCTGGTGAGTTCCAGGCCAGCTGGAGCCACAGGGAGACCCTGTCTCAAAAAGACCAAAGGGGAAAAAAAAAGAAATAACCACTGTTAACGTCTTATGTACCTGTCAAGACTTTGAAAGGTCAAAAGCAACCATATATCTTCTTTTATACCACACACACATGCACACACACACACACACACACACACACACACACAGAAAGTAAACTCACACGTTCTATTCTCTATATTTATTTTTTCACTGGTGATCTTTCTTGGCGATATTTCCATAGCAGAGCATCTAGTGTTAAAAAGTCGGATGAAAAATAACATTTACCATCTTAACCATTGTAAGTGCATAAAGTAAATTTACACTTTAATTACATTCACATTGCTGTATAACTAGTCTCCAGAACTTTTTCATCTTGCAGAACTGAAATGCTACAACTGTTAAAAAAACATCCCTCTTCCTCTGTCCTGCCACTACCTAACAGGCACCATTCTACTTTCTGTCTCTATGAATTACCTCATAGAAGAAGAACTGTATAGTATTTGTCTTTTTGTGTCACAGTTGCTTTACTTAACACGTTTTCTTATAGGTTAGTTCATTCCTTTATAAGGCAGAGTAATAATCCACTGTCTTATAGACCATATTTGTGTGTCCATTCATCTGTTCAAGGGCATTGGAGTTCGTTAACGTGGCCATGCAAATATCCTTTCAAGACTTTGCCTTTTGTTCCTTTGACTATATATTCAGATGTGGGTATAGCTTGATATGGCAGTCTTATTTGTAATTTTTTGAAAGAACCTCATATTATTTTCAATAGTGATTACATCATTTTACAACCCAAGTTCTAATTTCTCCATGTCCTTGGAAACGCTTATTTTTTTCCCCTTTCTTTTCTTTAATCACAGCACTCTTTGGAGACCAGCCTGGTCTACACCGTGAGTTCCAGGCCAGCTGTTGCCACAAGGAGACCCCTGTCTCAAAAAAAAAACCTAATAAACAAAATAACTAATAAATAAATAAATAAATAAATGATGCAAGCTACATAGCAGAGATGGGAGAGATGGCTCAATGATTAAATGCACTTCTTGTTCTTGCAGAGGACCTGGGTTCAATTCCCAGGACCCACATGGTTCTGAAAACCGTCTATAACTCCAGTTTCAGGGAACCAAGTTCCCTAGTCTGGCCTCCACAGCCACTACACACATGTGGTGCACCTACATACATGCAGGCAAAACACTCATACACGTAAAAATAAAAAAATATTTTTTAAGCTACATAGTGTTTCACAGAATAGAAAATCTTCTACCAAAGGACAATTTGTTTGAGAGTAATGCTTGGTCTTCAGTTATTTTTAAACAATGCCATTGAGCATCCATGTATAAATCTCCCTTTCTCCCTCTTCTTCCTCTCTCCTCTATACATAGATAGATAGATGATAGATGATAGATAGATAGATGATAGATAGATAGATGATAGATGATAGATAGATCGATGATAGATAGATAGATCGATAGATAGCTAGATAGATAGATAGATAGACAGACGATAGATAGATAGATGACAGAAGATAGATGGATAGTCAGAGATAGACATAGTTATGGACAGATATATATATATATATATGATCTTCTGATCATTTGGTAGTAATTTAGCTATGGCGTTTCTCATATTAGTTACTTTCTCAATAGTGTAACAAAATACTTGACAGAAACAACTTAAGGAAAGAAAGGTTTTGGGGGCTTAAGGTTTCACAGGTGTTTGTCAGTCATAGAGAAGAGGGCATAGGGTGAAGAGTACTTATTTTCATAACAGGCCAGAAAACAGAGAAAGAGAAATACTGATGCTCAGTTGGCGCTTTGTTTTTTCCTATTTTGTTATGACTGAGACCCAAGCCCATGGGATAGTGCCACTCACATTGGTGGGTTGTCCTCTCTCAGTTAATCCTCTCTGGAAACACCCTTACAAGCATATACCCAGTTGTGCCTCATCAATCACCTTGGTGTTTCCAAATCCAGTTAAGTTAGCAATGACAATTGTCCATCATGCTTCCTTAACTCCAAATACTTCAGTATGCATTTCTCAGAACAAAATATTTCTCTTCCATTAGCATAGTACATATAGTAGTACATTGGTATTTATTTATAAAACAATATTATCTAATCTACACATCTTATTCATAGTTTTCCAATTAAGTAATGAAGCACAGAGAAATGGGGGTGGGGTCCAAGGACACGTACTATATTTGTTTCTTCTATCTAGGCCCATTTAAGTTTTTAAGGTTTATTTATTTATTTGTGTGTGTGTGTGTGTGTGTGTGTGTGTGTGTGTGTGTGTGTGTACACAGACCATGTGTGGAAGTCAGAGAAAACCTTGCAGGAGTTGGTTCTCTCCTTTCATCATGTGGGTTCTGGGGATGCAACTCAGGCACAGCAGCAATGACCCTTACCTACTGAACCATCTTTCCAGCCCAATGCCCATTTAATCTATATACTTTCTCAGCCTCTTGCCTTTCAGGATCATGGCTTTTTTTTTTACATAGAATCTAACTCTATCATGACATTGTTTTTTAAATTATTTTTCATTTGAATCAACCACAAACTTACAGGAAAGTTGAAAGTACAATATAAACTGTCCTAGTTTTTTTCCTGAATCAGTTGAGAGTAAATTGACAACCTGGTGCCAATTTTCCCTGAATAATTTATCAGGCTTTTTTTTTTTTTTACATAGAAAGTAAACTTTCCTAACTATGACACAGCCACCCAAGTCAGGAAATTAACATTTATAGATTACATCTAAGCCTCAGGGCGCTGTCACAAAATGTCCTGTTAGAGTGAAAGGATCCAGTTCAGAATCACATGGCACTTTTACCTGGCATGCATCCTTCCATCTAGTTCTTTGGTTATTCATTGACTCTTAAGACTTTGGCACCTTTGAAGAGTATAGGTCAGTTATTTTGAGGAATGTTCCTCAATTTGTGTTTATCTGATGTTTCCTTATGGTTACTAATCTCTGGCAGAATTATTACAAAAGGGATACTTTGCCTTAACTGCATTCTCTCAAGCGTAGCATTATTTTAATTTGTTCTACTATGGTGGTCACTTTGATCACTTAACTAAGGGAGTATGTGCCAGTCTTCTCCACTGTGATGTCACTCTTTATAATTAATAAATACATTGTGTATCATCAAAGTCTATTATATACATGTAGGAAATTTTCACAATGAAACTCATTACATCATACAATTCATACAAATTAAGAATGTACTTTGAAACTGTGCAAACATTCTATTGTTCGTCAAACATTCACATAATCCACTTATTTTGTAGTATAGACTTACAATTTCCTACTCTATTCAGTGAATTATAATCCAATGCTTTCATTGTCTACTTTGGTGTTCAGATTGTCCTATATTTGGCCACTAGGAGCCCCTTCAAACCCACTTCTATGGCCATCATTCTTTAACTTTCTTTCATGAGGTATCTCAGACTTATCTTGTCATTTCTTTTGCCCAATCACAAAATCAACCATTTTGCTAGGAAATAGTGGTTCTTCTTAGTGTAGCTGCTATTTAGAAACTAAATTTGAGCACTAGTGACTGGTGGTGTGTCATTAATCCCTGGCCTTCACAGAGGCCTCACTTTCATACACACACACACACGCGCACACACACACACACACACACACACACATACACACACACACCTGTCTATCTACCTGTTTATCTCTATTTATGTATCTATGTATAAAGGTAGATATATTGTTATATCTAGCTCACCAAATTTCACTCTGCTATATCAAATCAAGCCCAGGGTTCATTCTAGTTTTCTATCTACATTTGTAACACTCTTATTTTAATGAGAAATCTGTATTCCACATTTCTGAATATATTTTTCTCATTTTATCAATGCTTCTGTATTCAAATGTGCTTGCAGGCTTCAAAAATGGCTCCCAGTCATCCCTGCTTCCTAGTACTTATCCACTTGTGTAATCATCTCCTCCTAAGTATAAGCTGGATCTAGTGACTCACTGCCAGTGATAGAATATAGCAAAAACATATTGGCTATCCCTTTCAAAATTAGTTTATAAGACAACTGACTTTTGTCTAGTTGGTCTCTTCCACCTCCTCCCCTTTCTCCTCCTCCCCCTCCTTCTCTTTCTCCTCCTCCTCCTTCTCCTCCTCCTCTTCTTCTCCTCTTTCTCCTCCTCCTCCTCTTCTATCTCCTCCTCCTCTTTGTCCTTCTCTTCTTCTTTTTCTTCTTCATTCCCTGTCTTTCCTTTCTCCCTTTCCCATGTTCATTCCCTCCCTCCTTCTTATAGCTACTCTTTTTAAAATATTTTATTTATTATTTTAATTTTTATGTGTATGAGTGTATTGCCTACATGTAGATAAGTGCACCTGTGTCATACAGTACCCAAAGAGGTCAGAAGAAGGCTTCAGATCCCCCGGAACTGGAGTTACAGATGGCTGTTAGTCACCATGTGGGTGCTGGGAACTGAGCCTGGGTCCTCTGCAAGAGTAGGCAGTCCAATGCTCTTAACCGCTGAGCCATCTCTCCAGCCTAGCTCCCCAAGCTACCGTTGTATAAAGGCCTGCATAAGGTTTCTAGTCAGCAGACATTGAAGAACTAAGGGTTTCAATCAGTAGCTCCTGAGGAAATAAATCTTACTGACATCTACAGAAATGTACTTGGAGACAGAGCTTCCCTCAGTTGAACCTTCAAACTGTAATCTCATGAGACCCATTGGACCATAGACACCTAGCCAAACTGTGCATGGATTCTTTTTTTAAAAATATTTTATTTGCCTTCATGTGTGTAAGTGCTCCTGTGCCATGCAGTGCCTGTGGAGGTCAAAAGAGGGCATCAGATCTCCTGGAACTAGAGTTACAGACAATTGTTGGCTGCCATGTGGGTGCTGCAAGAGCAACCAGTGCTCTTAACTACTGAACCATTGCTCCCTGTTCATGGATTCTTAACACACAAAGTGCAATAATAAATGTCTTACTTAAAGACACCAAGTTTTGAGACACAGACAACTAATACAGCAACCAATCTCCCATCTCCACTACCACTTCCACCAGATGCGAGTATGTTCATCCTGCTAGAGGCCTCTCATTCCCCATAACAACTGCCCACTTCATGGATTTCCTCCTCAGCCTGCTCAAGTTTGGATCCCCCATCACCTCTTTTACACATGGATGCCCTCCTCATCCTATGCAGCCTCTGACAACCCAGGCCACACCACCTCGTCATGGGCTGTCTTTGTCAGTCCCCTCACTAGCACTAGATTGCCACCCCACAGGGATGCTTTCATCAACCAGCTTGACTAGGACCGCCTCATAGCAAGCACTCTCAACAGAAACATCCTCTTCATTCTGCTTGCTTGGCCTCTCTCACTCCAATCTAGCCATCACCATCACTGCCGCCCCCCACTCCCCATCTACTGTGGGTACTTTACTTGCTTGGCCTCATCTAATGGCTTCAGGGTTGAATTGTTCAAGACTAGGTATGTACATTTCTAATTTTGATATATGTATATTGACAAACTGCCCCCTGAAGATCTTGCATCTAGTAACACCCTAGCTCGTCTCACTCTCCATTTTCTTTCTGGGAACTGATTAGTTTTCCTTTCCAGTATTGTTTCTAAATCACTCCCTAATGAAATGTTAAATGGTGTGGCTTGCTAAAAAATACCGTCTGGAGATTTCCGGACTGCCATACCTAAACAAGGAGCATTTCTCCTCTTGACGTGCAAATCTCTTTCATTCTCACTGACAGTCATAGACTTATATTCTTGGCCTATAAATTGCAATCTAGAGAATTATAAAGAGGAAAGAAAGATACTTGTTTAAAAAGAATATCAATGGGCTATCCTACAGTTTGTGATGAATATTTTAACTGTACACATACAGGAACATTTTCCAAAACAGTTCCCTTGCCCTGTGAGACATTCTGGATCAATAACTATCTAACCGAAAAAGAGCTATTTTCCTCTCAGCCCATCCTCTAGTTTTTGTGTTATAATCTACACTCGTGAGTGTGTTTACTCCACATGGAGCTCTAACTACCCTGGCTTTTTGTCTCTGTCCCTTAGGGTAATGCTTATCACACATATTTATCAAGCATGTTATGTGACTCTTAACTCACAAAGTCCTCAGAATAGCACCATGAGTTTGATATTCCTGCCCCTGTTTAACACATGAGGAAAAACTGAATCTATATTGGTGTGACTCACCAAGGTGAGTGAGTGATAAAATGGGCTGGAATACAAGTCTTCTGATGCTGGACCCTGAAATCTTCCCACTCTCTTCTATGTCTTAGTGGGTCTCCTTCAAGACAGTGTTCTTGAAGGCGTAAGATCCCCTTCCACAGTGGACCCTGCATATATAGAAACCTCTGTCCAGCCTACTAGCAGCCTGTATTTGTCTAGCTCTTTAGAAGTGATTTGCATTTGCTCTTTATGGTGTCATCAAATATAGTTTTAAAAACTGTCTGGGGAATACTAAGACAATTATGCTTACTAAAATAAAAATAAAAATAAACTGGCATATTAAGCAAAATTAGCCTGAAATCTTCACTGCTAACACTATACTGACATGATTTTCTTATTTAGTGACTTTTAAGAAGAGAAACTAGATGCCACTGAAACAAATGAGCTTCAAAGATGACTTAAATAAATTGCAGTACTAGCAAATAATAAATATGTTTATTTTTTAAAGGAATGAAGCATATCAATACATGCTGATGAGTGTCCTATAAGCTATACCGTTAAGAGAAAATATAAATTTAAAGCACAGTGTGAGTGGTATCCTATCATTTGTGAAATGTATATACATACACACAATTACATAGCTACTTCATGTGCTTAGAGTAGTGGACTATCTCCAGAGGGATGCATGAAACACTGAAATAGTATATGCTTCTGTGGAAAGCAAATAGATGGCAAAGGCAAGAAGGAAATGGGCTTTTCACTTTCTACCCCCTTTCATCATTTCTCGATACCATTTGAATTTTGGTCGTATGCTGCTATTTTCTGTTATAGTATTTTAGTTGTATAGTTCTTGGGAAATCGTTAAAGAATTGTTACAACATAAGAGTTTATGAACCATACAAGAAATCCAAGGCAGTATGTATTATGACATTTTCATGGAGATTTCAAACTCCTTCCAACCTCCAACCTGCTTTTCAGCTTCCTCTCAGTCTCTTCCCTCCCTGAGAGCTCCTCCTGCCACACCTTAGAGAAGATCGATCTCTCCTTTCCCTCTCTCCCTGCCAGCGGGGCCTCCAGCTCCACTCTCTTGCTCCCTTCTAATTAATGTAACTAGGTATTGTGTTCCATAATTACAGGGTTTGTCAGTGAAATCAATAGTTGCTTCCCTTGCGACAATGACATTTTAGCTCCATCAATCTCCCCGGAGCCCAGTGGCTTCTCTGAGCCAAGAAAACTCCCAAGATTATTAACGTGTATTTTCTCTCACTCATCTGAATGCATGTGTGTATATATCAGTGGATTCTCAATTCATGTGGCTTTATATAGCAAAATTATGAGCATTTGGAGATTAAATGACAGTCAGATGTGTAGTTTAATAGCTTTATCAAGGTACACTTTACATAGCACAAAAATCCACTATTGTGGGCTGTGCAACCTCAAACGTATGTGTTTGTGATGATCTTAAGAATGCAACTTAAAGGGACTGGAGAGATGGCTCAGGTTAAGAGCACTGACTGCTCTTGAAGAAGACCCAGGTTCAAATCCCAGCACCAACATGACGGCTAACAACTGTCCATAACTCCAGCTCCAGGGGATCTGACAGGCTCTTCTGTCCTCTGCGGACACAAGTATACTTACATACATGCAGGCAATACACTAATACACATAAAATAAAATAATAAATAATTTTTTAAAAGAATACAACTTAAAATATCCAAGATCGTAATAGATTTCTGGTATGACTCAGTTTCTCTTCTCTGATCTCAACTTCAAATCTATTCCATACCCTACTCATTAGTGGAAGAATCCTGGTACTACTGTGTCTTTAGAATCATGGTGGCATGTGCCTGTAATCCAGGACTTGAAAGGTAAAGGCAGGAGGATGAGGAGTTCAAGGTCAGCGTGGACTACATAATGAGACCCTGTCTCAAAAATAAAAAGGATCCTGGGTTTTTGTTCTGCCTGAGCCATTCACAAGCTACATGGCTTGCCAAGATCATATAGATCTTGTGCCCTGTCTCAGTCAGTTTTTCCCTTCAGCCAATTTCTAAGCACCCTTTCAAGGTACACATGATATGGTTCTTCTCTTTTTTCTTGTTGTTGTTTTCAAAAGGGGCCTCACACTGTAGCCAGGTTGGTTGGCCTAGAATTCATAGCAGGCCTCCTGCCATGGCCTGCCAGAGTGCTGGGACTACAGGCATGAGCTGCGACACCAGTCTGAAACCCCTTCAACCTCTCCCCCATGACAGTACAAAGCCTCTACCCTCAACTATTGCTAACATCCTGGACATCAGGAGATGAACGACCATCAGTGACTTTGCCCAGGTCCATCTGAAGACCTCATGACAAAAGATGGCCTCGGCTTAAAGGTGAGTAGACAATAGCTACAAACTCTTTCCTTCACATTTCTTCTAGGCAGATTTTTCTTTTGTAGTATTTAGTACAGGTAGCCAAGAAGATTGGTTCTTTTTTATCCAAAGAAGAACTGCTAGCTACCAGTCAATAGTGTTCATTATTATTATTACCTTTATTATTGTATTTTTTCTAGCATATGTTAGCAAGATGTAAAGGCGACATGAAACTGCAGCAGGTGAAACTATATAGGCACCACTTCCTGCTTTTGACAAAAATTTATGCTCAAATTAGTCCCTAGTCCCTACAGATTTGAACTAGGGAAAGCAATTTAACCTTTCATCTTGTTTTTATAGCAATCAGTCTGTAACCATTAAACAACTGGTGATAAAGAGAGACGTGCACTGTATTTGTGTGATAAGACCCGAGCGTGTTCTCTGCCATCAACTTTAGCAGTACTTGGTGTCACCATAGTCAGAAGAACAGGCCAGCAAGAGTTTTGAGGTGCTGAGTGTGGTATTCAGAACTTAATGTGAAAAAGCTCAAAACATTCAGATTTCTGTGAAATTGCTGTCAACTATTTTCCATATTTCTTATTTTAAAATCATGCCTCTTCTTTTAAAAATCATTTCCCTCAGTAATTTTCACTGTAAGAATGTATCCTTTAAAGGGCAGAAATTGACTTTCTTTCTCTGCGTGTTGTAATTCTAAAATACATCACTGTTGCTGAATAAGTGTGCATTGTTTTAATTTCTAAAAAAAATTGAATGTTAAAAGGCAGATAGGCTGACCAGGTTCCAGTGGATGAACTCACAACAAGGGACATCTGGGTACACAAACTTGACTGGATAGCCCTTAACGTATATGACAGAATGCATGAAATCCTGGGGAGAGGGGGGACAAACAGAGGATCATATCACAATGGTAGGAGTGCATAGATGAGGAAATGATCACAACACACTCAAACCATAGCAATTTATAATCCAATCTTAAAACATTTTATCAGCTGGGTGTGGTGGCGCATGCCTTTAGTCCCAGCAATCGGGAGGCAAAGGCAGGCAGATCTCTCTGAGTTTGAGGCCAGTCTGGTCTGGTCTACATAGCAAGTTCTAAGACAGCTGGGGCTACAGGGAGATCCTGTCTCAAAAAAAGACCTCCCCCCAAAAAAACATTTTATCACCTTCAAATAGAACTTGCACCCATTTGAACCCATTAACAGTCACTCTTCATGCTCAAAACAAATAAATTGATAAGAGAAATACAAATGACTCAAAAGAAGATTAGACATAGGGAAAGTAAATCACAAAGTACACATGCAAATGAACATCCATAGGAGAAGATGTTCAACTTTATAAAAGAAATTGAAATCAGTAAAATGAAGTACAATTTTCCCCATCAGACTAGCAAAAATAAATCTACTACTGGCAAGCACAGGAGAAATGGGGATAGATAGATA
>NW_008330298.1:3848480-3869078 GCF_000622305.1 Nannospalax galili
GATAGATAGATAGATAGATAGATAGATAGATAGATAGATAGAGATAGATGATAGATCAGCAGTTAGGGGTACATGTTTTTGTAGCCATTTTAGAAAGTAATCTGATACCATTTAAATTTTTTAAGATTATGGTGCTGGATAACCAGCTAAGAGGTTATAGAGCACTAGCTGTTCTTGCAGAGGACCCAGACTCAGTTCTCTGCACCCACATGTTAGCCAACAACCATCTGTAACTCAAGTTCCAAGGCAGCCAATACCTTCTTCTGACCTCCATGGGCATTGTTCACAAGGGTACACTTACATAAGTACAGGCAAAATATTCATATACATTAAAATTTTAAAGCTTTATTTTATGTGTATAAGTATTTTGCCTGAATATATGTATATGCACCCATGTGTGTGCAGTACCTGTAGAGGCCAGAAGAGGGTGTTGTCTGGTTGGTTATGAGTGGTTGTTAGCTACCATGTGGGTGTTGAGAACTGAACCTGAGCCCTGTGCAAGAACAGCAAGTGCTCTTATCTGCTGAGTCCCATTTTCATTTAATGCATATAATATTTGAGTCAACTACCTTTGGGACTCTACCCTACAGAATATAAAGTGCCAGTACCCAAGAATATATGTACAAACTGATTTCTGACCAAATATCAAGTTATAGAATTTGATACCATCTTCATACTAATAACTGCTCTTAGCATAAGAAATGTATTCCTGCTTTTGGTCCTACCAGCAACCCTATGATTATAGGTAATATTCTCACTCTCCAGAGAGGAAACTTGGGCTCAGAGTTGTACACACAGCTGCCAAGGTTCTTTTAAGGTCCATTTGGTTTGGCCCCCAAGCCAACATTAATAATAACTCCCGTGTTAGAATACCTGAAACTCTCTCAGTTGGGGGAAGCAATCTTTTGCTATATCATTTTTGAGAGCTGTTCACATCTCCCCAGGAAAACTGATGCAACATTCAATTCCCAAACAGGGACGTGGCAGGAAAAGTCGCATTGTTCCTGCTAAGGGTGATAAACTATGCAACTGAAGCTAAGCAATGGGGGCAATCCTTATACGTTTACCCTTCTCCATGTGGTATGGAATGGTGTGCCTCCTTGCTGTAGTATTATCTGTATTGCTCCTATTGTGGATAAAAAGACATGCAACTGAGACTAAGCTGTCTACCCAGAGGGAAAGCCAGTCTTGAAGGTCTTGAGGGAAATCCCAGTGGGTCTGTCTTCCTCTATGTCTTATGGTGTGGTGTATTTCCTTGATGAATATGATTTGTCAGAGAATACATAGAGATTCTGAGAATGGCTAACACACCAGAGAATATATTGCAATCCCTTCAGTAGCACAGGTGGAACAGGATTGCAAGGAAACGGTGCCAGAAGTTGCATTGCCACTATTGTGAGTGATAAGACAGGCAACGAAGGCTCAGCTGAGTGCCCAGAAAGAATCTGTTTTCATAAGGCAGGAATTACAAGAAAAAGACAGGTGGGTGACATCCTCCATGCTGGCCTCTTGGTAGGCAAATGGAGGAAGGAAAGGATAAGATGGAAGTACTGGCTTCCTGTTTCTTGTGTCTAGATGGGGAATCATATGGAAAAGAGTCCAAATTAGAGCTATGCCATATAGTCCCTCCTGGGATCCAAAAACGTGGAACCTATGGGGACTGTTGAACAGTGAAGAGGGAGAAAATGAGGTAGAAATGATAGTGAAGGGACTAGGCATGAGAGAGGTGTTATGTGATGTTAAGTTCACATCACCAGATAGGACTGTGTTTACAGGAGAGTTTGGAAAGAAGTTAACCCAAAAGGGACCTTAGTATTAGTATGGGGCCTTTGTGACTTTGCTGAGCCTCTTGTGGATCATGATCATTATGAGGTAGGAGAGGTTGCAGAGCAACTTAACTCAGTATGTAAATTGGGTTCATAATATGCTAAATCAATCAAGAGAAGAGGAAAAAGCAGATAAAGGGAGCAGTTCAGGTCACTCAAAAGCAAATGTGGCAATGTTTGTGTCAAGTCAGAGTTTCTAGGAAAATTATTGATAGAATGCCAAATGCTGTGCTTGTGAGCTTCTGGAATCCCCTAATGCCTGAATGGTGGTTCAACAAAGGGTAGAGAACAGGAAGACAGCAGTTACTTTAGAAGAGATTGTGTGGGGTAGGAAACACCTTAACAGCTTCCCTAATGGGGTAGCCAAGATTACCTGCAGGTTAGGATCATGCAGGGCAACCAGTGGTATCACACTGAATTGCAGATGAATTGGTCCCCTCCTAATATTCAGTATATTTGGGTTGGGGTAGATGCTGGGAGTCATGTGTGCCTTGGTTTCTGGTGGTCCCCAGGAGCATCAAGGACGATGGGCATCAATGGATGGGAAATGTTGGTGAAAAGGATTGAGATTGTCTAGGCAAATGAGTATGATGTGTACACTTCTCCTGTAGGGGATAGTGAATTGTTCACCTAGCTTGAGACCCTTTCAGCAGTGAGGTGTAACCAATGGAGAGGCAGTGACCTGCTGTAGCGTTAGCTGGGAGTCTTTCAGACACAGGGAGCCAGCTGGAGCCATGAAGCAGGTGCTGCCAGGGAGAGTATGGCCTTGCTCCCTCTTGGCCCCAGGCTGAGCAGAGCATTACAACCTGGCTTTTCTGAGCCTATCTAGGACTGGAAAATGTTTATCAATCCCGTGGAAGTGCCCGGGATAAGGAAGCAGGATACCTTAAAGAGAATTATGTATTATAGAGATTTAAATAAAGTAGTGCCTCACACCCATGTCACTGTACCCAACATTGCTCTTTTGAAGAAGCAATTGATATAAGCTATGGGAGCTTTCATATCACATTGGATCTTTTGAGCATCTCTTGTTTTTGTATACCCTTAATTTCTCATTCCTGAGACCACCTGTCACTTCCCTGGAATAGGCTGTGGTGGATCTTCAGAGGTTCTACCTACTTTTTGCAAAAACGGTTTCATTATATAATGCTAAGCTCTAAGTGTTTTAAAGATCTAGAAAAGGATCTGTAAGGCATGAAAGTGCGCCTAAAGGAGTGAGAATGGGAAATCAGTATATACAGAGTGCAGGGGTCAGACACAGCTATGAAATTCTCAAGAGTTTTATGGTTGGGTAAGACAGAGATGACACCAAACAAGGTGATTGAGAAAATCCTACAACAGCCTATGCCATTCAATATTAAAACAATAGTTAAAGAGTTTGAATGTAGGTATTCTGCATAAGTAGAAAAGGACATGAAAAGAAGTCTCCATGCCAGGGGTGGGCTACCTCCCTAAGAGTTGCTGGCCAGGGAGGTTTTCTGAAGTCTCACACACAAAATAGGTGATTGCCACTGCTGTTGGCTGCATGCTAGAGCTACACAGTGAGACCCTATTGCTGAAGACACCACATGCTCTGGCTTCAAGATATGGTGAACTCAAGCTGGGTTTGAGCTGGATGCTTCGTCATTGCTCAAGCAATCATAGTGCTGGAAGGCATTATGCAGATTGCTGGAGGAAAACTGTCACTCAAAGTCTTACTTGGTTATAGACCCACATGCTCACTGTCAACATGCCAGGCAAATTGTGCTCACTGCTTCAATAATGGCACAACTGCGATGGGTACAACCAACTACTTTCTATTGAATCTAAGTCCTGTTTCATAGGAAGGAACCCATATTTGGTACTGTAACACCAAAACTTGTCACTGGAGCTGGGCATGGTGGTGCACACCTTTAACCCCAACACTTGGGAGGCAGAGGCAGGTGGATCTCTGTGATACTGAGGCCAGTCTGGTCTACAAAGCGAGTTCTATGCTAGCTGGGGCAACAGGGCTACCCTGTCTCAAAAAATAAAACAAACAAAAATCCTGTGACTGGGGACATCATAGGGCATAGCAGGGAAAGTACTATATTTAAATGAATATATTCCTGTCAAATCATCTTCTCAACATTTATGTTTATACCACAGATGATTGTTATTGTTGATCCTAGTTAGGTGATGGTTACTGAAGAAACAGAATTGGTTAGGCTGCTGAGAATACAGTGTTGCTATGGCATAGTTCCACAAATGGAACAAAATAATCCAACAACTAAATAAATCACTTCATTTAAGGCTCAGGGAACAGAGAGGTAAAGGAAGTGGAAAGAATATAAGAGCTGGAGAAAGGGGTGGAGTGTTATATACCACTGTCTTTTCAGAATGATATGGCCATTACTATAATAGAGACGTTGTGGCTACCTACATGAGATCCTCACGATTTCAGGCCTGTTAACCTTCCTTCAGAAAAGGAAGGTGGGGAGGATCATTGAACCTTCACCTAAGATTCACAGCACTCACTCCCAGCTACATGCAATTCTTTACCTGCTGCAAAATGGTCTCAGGAAGTGCTAGAGTAAATAGGAGACGATTAACAGAAGAGGGGCTCCATCTATGCAGTTTTTGAAAGGTCATTATTGCCTCTGCTGGGATCGGGCTTTTGGTGATTCAGCTGTTTTGAGGTTATCCACACTCCTATAAGTAACCCCTTATCCATATCTCTGTAAGTAACCCCAATGAATTTATTGATTCATTCAGTTGAGCTTTGATAGAATTGGTTTTTTTTTTTTTTTTTTTGGTCTTTTTGAGACAGGGTCTCCCTGTAGCCCCAGCTGTCCTGGAACTCACTATGTAAACCTTGAACTCACAGGGATCCGCCTGCCTCTGCCTCCCAAGTACTGGGATTAAAGGTGTGTGCCACCATGCCTGGATAGAATTGTTTCTTAAGTCTGTCATTGGTGCTGTATCTGAGGTGAATAGACATTCACATCTCCCCAGGAAAATTTCACATGACAAGCATGTAGAGTGAACTCATATCTCAATGAAAGGGGTAGCAGTTTGTGATGGAACTGGGAGGACTATTAATAGTGAGTGGAAAGAGTTGTGAGGAATGTAAAAAATTCAATAAATACAATGTATTCATTTCTTCATGTGACAAATATTTATTATAACTTACTATGTAACAGTCACTATTTAAGGCACTAAGGGATTTTTCAATGAATAAAACAGATGAAAATCCCTGCCCATAGGGATTAGAAGTAAGCGGAATGAAGTAGACAATTCATAAATTAAATACAGATATATTATAGCAGAATTATGGTGAATAGTACAATGAATGAGTTTTCTTTCAACATTACATGGTTGGTAACAGAATTCATTTCCTTCCAGCTATAGACTCATGGTAGCTTGCTTTTTAGGGCCAAGAAAAGAAAACAGTTATCTGTTCTCTAACCTTCCTTGTTTTATTGGTTTATATTTCTTGTACATAGTGTTGGACCTCATAAAGACATTTTCAATTATCAGACTCTTATAAAAGGTATGGTTAGTTCACTTTACTAGGTCAGGTTCACTCTGGATAATTTCCCAATGAATTAACTCAAAGTTAACCTTATGTTAGGCACCTTAATTACTTTTAAAAATGTTTCTCAAGCTCTGGCTTCATCATGCCTATTTCCTGGTAGGGCAGTCTAGGGGCTGGGTCCCATGACTTTGTTCTAACTAAACTAAACTAACTAACTAAAGATGCTTCCCAGGGCAGCAGCATGAAAGGTGTGGGTTTGAAAGATGCTTTCCATTCATATTGGAGTCAAAAGAGTGGGGATCTTGTACCATGTCATGACTGGCCATGAAGAACTTTCCAAATGGAGTGAAGGATGAATATTTCAGGCAATTGCACTCCACCTTCAACACACTGACCACATCAGCCTGAAGTTCACCAAAGATGCCAAGTTCTGCAAGGTTAGCTTTGTTGACTTCAAGTTAGAGGATGAGATTCAAAGGGTTCTGAGCCATTTCAACAAGAGCTTTCTGACACATCTCAATCAGTGAGATGCTGGGAATCTTGCCCTTGCCTGCCTGTTGAGAGTGATACCAGTTGCTCTTTCACTCAACCCTCAGGTCCCAACACTGTCTTTCTTCAGACTGTGAGGTCTGTGGCCTACCTGACTGATTCATACATTTTCACATGCATAAGAATCACCTGAGAGTCTGTTAATTATTTCCTAGATTCAATCTCCAGGGTTTCTGATTCAAGATGTGTAGATGAGGCCCAAAAAGAAGCCTGTGTCAAGTTCTCTGGTAATGCCTGCACTGCTGATCTGAGGACCACAGTTTAAGAAGCAAGGGTTTAAATCATTCTCTCAGTCACCCATTCACCAAGGATGCAGTGAGCTCCCACCCTTGTCTGTGAATCTAGATAAAAGTGTGATAGGGCTAGAGAGATGGCTCAGCAGTTAAAAGCCTTTGCTGCTCTTCCAGAGGATTCAAGTTTGGATAGCAGCACCCATGTAGGGTGGCTTACAACTGCCTGTGACTCTGGCTACAGAGGATATAATGCCCTCTTCTGGCCTCCATGGGTACCCGCACATATGTGTGCGTAAACCCACACAGATACATACACATACCCATAAAAAAAAAAGTGAATAAATAAATCTTTAAAAGTGTGATTCCTTGGCTTCTGTCCTCACTAAACAAACTGCCTATGGGCAAGCACAAAGCTGACAGCCAAGCAAGCTTCCTGTCTTTAGTATCATCAAGACTAAGGGGGAGCAGGCACCAGGAACCAAGGGTGAACAGAGGAGACTACTACTCTGCCAGTCAAAATGGTTTCTGGAAATGAAATGTCCCACTCTGGTCACCTATGTACAGTTAATGACATGATGAAACAACTCTCACACTGTGTTAATAAGGAAAAAAGAGCATTTTATATAAAGCTTCCTGTCTTTAGTATCATCAAGACTAAGGGGGAGCAGGCACCAGGAACCAAGGGTGAACAGAGGAGACTACTACTCTGCCAGTCAAAATGGTTTCTGGAAATGAAATGTCCCACTCTGGTCACCTATGTACAGTTAATGACATGATGAAACAACTCTCACACTGTGTTAATAAGGAAAAAAGAGCATTTTATATATAAGCATAGAGGACCAAATACCAGGAAATTTATCAAAATATTGATGATACCTCTCTATGTATTATAGGCATTAATTTTTATTATACATTATTTTTTATTATATAGCATATAACATGTAATCACAAAGTGATGGGATATTCACATGTCCCATCCTCACTGAAAGGAAAAGGATGTGCAGATTATATATGCAAAGGGGCAGCATCATCTACCACAATCTCTAAGAGCAGATGTCAGTTAAGCAGGTGGACATAAGAGTCTGCAGTTCAGAGCAAAGTTTTGCATTGGGCATGCGTGTTACAATATCATCAATATATAGATGGCACTTAAAGTTATGAGATTGGATGGGGCCTCTAAAAGAGGAATATTGATAGAAAAGAGATCTGACCTCTGAGCCTTGAAGAATATCCGTGTTTAGGGTTTGAATATATAAAGTGGAAGCAATCACAGAAATTGAGAAAGAGGAGCCACAGTTGAGCTTGGTGGTGCATGCCTTTAATCCTAACATGTGGGAGGCAGAGGAGGCAGACCTCTGTGAGCCTGAGGCCAGCCTGGTCTACAAAGTGAGTTCCAGACAACCCAAAATTTCACAATAAAATTCTGTCTCAAAAAAAGCCAATAATTTTTTTGTTGTTGTTTAAAAAGGAGTGGGGAGCCGGAGGGTGGGAAACACCAAAAGAATGCAGTGCCATGGAAGACAAGTGAAAGTTTCTGCTAAGTCATGGAAGAGGATGACTGGATTCAGTCTATTTAGTTCATAAGAACATGAAGGTACCCCTGAAAAAAGTCATTTAGGCACAATGGTTGGAATAATAACCTAACTAGAAGAGAGAGAAATTGGAGTTATCAAATATGTACAAGTCTTTCAAGGAACTTGGCTATAGACAGGAGCTAAGAAATGAGTGCATTAGTTGAAGGGGGAAGTTGGGCTGAAAGAATATTTTTACAATGGAACAAATAACATCTAGCTTATACGTTGACGGAAACTGTCCAGTAAGAGGGAAAATTTTTAATTCTATATTTATGATGGTGGGGTGTTGGAACAGTGATAGTGAGTGGAAAGAGTGAACAGAATACAAAATACATGTGGAAGAGTTATACAGATAAGATATGGACAGGAATGGGATGGAAAGCAGAGTATGGGCAAAGATGCAGTCAGATGAGCAGATGTGTTTTGAAAGCCTGTGAAAAGTATCTCCTTAAACCCAACTGAAAATATCCACTGCATTCCTCCATATTGCCTAGACAGTATGAGATTACCTGCAAGTGTTTCCCAAATTACACAACTATATTGCTTATACCACTTGAGAGAGGATTTTAGTACTTTTTTGTTTATTTTTAGCATCCACAACTAGAAAAAAATATTCAGTACACCTAACCATGATTTTTCAGATTTAATCAAAATTTGCCACATAAATGAATTAAAAGTAAAATTTTATCTAACTTACAAAGAATACTGTCAAACTTTTAGCTTGTTTGCAAGTAACTGACCTTTAAGGAAAACCTGATTAATATATTGATTCTGTTGGAGTCCTTCTAAGATCAGACATTTCTAAGATAATACAATTAGCTAGCTTTTTTTCCTGAAATTATACCATGAATTAGACCAAGCTGTTTCAGAACTGAAAGAGATACCCTCCCCTGCTGTCTGCTAGTTAATATTCACAAATAAAGAACTCCCTATCACTGAAGACATCACTGTTTTCATCCTTCTGTGTGTGGGGGGGTGAGGGTTAAAAAAATAAATTTAAATGCCAATTTTTTTGTTTCTTTAAGACATGGTTTCCCTGTAGTCCCAGCTGACATAGAACTCATTATGTACACCAGGCTAGCCTTTAACTCACAGATCTGCCTGCCTCTGCCTCACAAGTGCTGGGCTTAAAGGCGTGCGCCACCACACCTGGCTGCGCCAAATATTTTTATACAGTGAATAGAAACCAAAAACCTAGAGCTTTGCATTGCAAGAGATGTCAGTGAAAGGAATTTCTATATGATTGAGAAAATGAGTCTCACCAGGGTAGAGAGGAGGGAAAGTGTGTGGTGTGCAGAACCATGGAGCTTCCATGATGTCTACATCATGGTCCCCCCAGGACCTGTGAATATGTTACTTTATGTGGTAAAGAAAAGAACTTTGCAAAACTTATTCTGGATCCAGAAGATTATCATGGATTATCCAGGCAGGCCAATCATGATCATAGATGTCTTTAGGAAAGGTAGGCTAGAGGAG
The DNA here is from genome assembly GCF_000622305.1 of Nannospalax galili. Taxonomy (NCBI): domain Eukaryota; kingdom Metazoa; phylum Chordata; class Mammalia; order Rodentia; family Spalacidae; genus Nannospalax; species Nannospalax galili. Next base: position 3,857,635 of record NW_008330298.1, read on the forward strand.
GCATAGGAACAGAAGAAAGCATTGCACTGATGTACCCTGGGGATGAAAGAAAGGGTCTCAAGTATGGCATCTGGAAACTAGAAAAAGCAAGGAAAGGGATTCTCCCCTGGCAGCCACTTCCAGGAGGGACAAAGCCTTATTGATGCCTTGATTGCAGTTAGTTCCTAAAACCAGAATAATGGGTCTGTGTTGTTTTAAGCCACTAAATTTGTGGTAATTTATTAAAGCAGCAATGGAAAATTAATAGAGAAATAATGGCAACTGTAGCACAAGGTTAGAAAAGGCTCTCTAGAAAAGTCCCCAATTTCTGTCTGCCGTCTTGATTCCTAGAAAACGGGAGTGAAACACATCTGAATTTATAGACATTTTTCTATATTGTTCCCATTGCTCTTAGCATGTGTTTAAAGCACAAGATCATGCCCACCTAACAGGCAAGAGCAATGATGCTTTGAACAATGTGTTCTAGGGTTTTTGCATATGGCAAAGCTTCAACATAAATTGAAAATAAGAACACAGGAATAATAACAGGTGTCACAGTTTGGAGAAAGGATCCACCCCAAGAAGAGACTATGAATGTGACAAGCTGAAAGAGGAAGAGAAGCAAAGGAAAGTGATAAGGAAGTGAACTTTCATCCTTTGCCAAAAAAAAAAAAATCGTGTAGGCTCACTTCGAATTTTACTTTGAAAGCAAGACAGGAAACCTGTGCAGAGCAGAGGGAAGTCACAAATCCTTATGTGGCTTGTGGAAGTAGAGCAGGTTGGATCTCAGCTCAAGATCCCATGAGCATCCCGAAGTCCATTGTCATCCCAGGCAGTGTGACTGGCAGCAGCGGAAGAAGATGCTTTCTACTTGCCCCAAGGTTTCATGGGCCCCTGTAGCTGCCTAGGCCCAGAGAGGGAACAAGTTATGTAACCCACTTGGGGGTTTAACAGAAGCCAAAGCCTACTTCTTCAACACAATGCCAGGCAACCAAATAGATGAGAAGGCATCACCTCCTGAAGTTCACTGGCTAGCTAAGGGCAGGAATATGCTTGTCTGGGATGGTGGGCAAGGTGATGAGGCTGTGTAATTCTTAGGACAGCTGGTAATTCTGCACCTCCACATGCTCAAGTGCAGTTCACTCACGTGCCTCAATGTTTTATGCTTTATATGACATCTCTGCAAAGTGTGGCCACTCTGGGAAAATGTTGGGTCATAGGGTAGATTTTTTAAAAATATTTTTATTGAGATTTTGTACAATTCATACAACAGTTCTTAATCAAATTTAGATCCCTTCCCTCATCCATGCCCCCCACCCCCACCAGGCCTCATGCACTCTGACATACATGTTAAGTCCTGTCCAGTCAAGCATTTGTACCCAGATATCCTTCAGTGCAAGTTCATCCACTGGAGTCTAGTCAGCCTATCTAGAGATCGTAATTAAAGTAGGTCTATTCTGTAGGGTAGATTTAAAAAAAAAGACTCTCTCATACTGAATAATAATACATTTCAAAAGCAAAAAGTAAAATTTTGTGCATTTTACAATAAATAAGTGATATGTTTGAGGAGATAGATATGGTTGCCACGATTCCAAACTTGTACAGTGTACACATGTAGCAAAGCATCACATTACCCTATTTTTATGTATAGTCTTTATATTCTTATGTTATCAGTTAAAAATAAATGCAATTTTAAATACTAGGGCTGGGGAGTGTAGCTCAGTGGAAAAGTTACTGACTAGTATTCTCAAAGCTCCAAGTTTGATCCCTAGAACTACAAAATAAAATAAAATACTAAAAATCAGTTCAAAATTAGACAAGTAAAAAATATCCTAAAAACAAACGTTTGATTAAAAGAGCTATAGCCTGCCGGGCAAGGTGGCACACGCCTTTAATCCCAACACTCAGGAGGCAGAAGCAGGTGGTTCTCTATGAGCTCAAGGCCAGACTGGTCTACATAGTGAGTTCCAGGCCAGCTGGGGCTACAGGGAGACCCTGTCTCAAAAAACAAAAAAAAAAAATTATATCCTGGTTATACAGTTTCAACATGCATATGTAGACATATATATGTATGTATAAAATAGCTATATAGTAATAACTGATAATATGTTAAGAAGACAATCCAATATTTTTTGAGACAGGATGTTAATATGTAATCCTGGCTGGCCTGGCCTGGAGCTTGCTACGTGACGAGGCTGGCTTCAAACTCACACAGATTCACCTGCCTCTGCCTCCTGAGTACTGGGATTAACAGTGCACACCACCAGGCCTGGATCCTTTCCATTCTTGTTTGCCTTTTATTTTCTTGCCTTATAGCACTACTTAGATCTTGCAAGAAAGCTAGGATTTATTTCTTATTCCTAATCTTAGTGGGAAAATCTACAATTTTTCAACATGAAGTATAATGTTAGCTGAAATAGTTTGTTTTGTAGAGTTAATGAACTCTCAAGTGAACATAGAGCTTTTTAAAAATTATATTTTATTTTTATTTTATGTGTATGTTTGGTTGCATATATGTAAGTGCACCACTTGTGTTTAGTACCCATGGAGGCCAGAAGAAGAGGTCAGATACCCTGGAACTGGAGTTATGGACAGTTGTTATCTGCCACGTGGGTGCTGGGAACTGGACCCCATTCCTCTGCAAGAGGAGCTAGTGCTTTTATCCGCTGAGCCATCTCTCCAGCCCTGCAAATATAGGCCTTTTCATTCTGAAAGGTGTTACATTTTGTCATAATCTATTACTGCATTAACTGATGCAATCATGTAAATTTTCTTCTGTAGCCTGTTAGTATGACACGTTACAGTAATTGTTTTTTTTTAATGCTGAATGTAGATTTGCATCCTGGGAAAAGCCCTACTTGTTCATGGTGTATAATTAGTTTTTTAGGTTCTGGATTATATTTGACAATATCTTCTTAAGAATTTTTGCAGGTTAGGTGTGATGGCTCGTGTCTGTAATCCCAGCATTTAGAAGGTTGGGTCAGAAAAATCAAATTTTTCAGACCAGTCTGGGATAGATAGAAAATTCGAGGCCAGCCCAGGCTACAAAGTGAGACCCTGTCCTACTACCCCTCTTCTCCCTCGAAAATGAATGTTTACATGCATGTTCAAGAGCATTATTGGTACATAATTTTCTATACTATATATCTTGTCCGGTTTCAGTTTCAGGTAACACTGGTTTCATAAAGTGAATAGGAAGTATCACCTTCTGTTCTATATTCTGAAAGAGATTAATAGAAATGGTACAGTGAAGCTTGGAGATTTCCTTTCTGGAAATTTTTTAATTAAGAATTTAATTTCCTTAATAATCAGAGGGAGTGTTGGAGAGATGGCTCAGTGGTTAAGAGCACTGGCTTCTCTTCTAGAGGACCCAAGTTTGATTTTCAGAAACCACATGGCAGCTAACAACCATCCTTAATTCTAGTTCCAGGGGATCCAATACCCTGTTCTAGCCTATTCAGGCCTTGCACAACACAGGTGCACTTCCATGCATGCAGGCAAAGCACTCATAGACAAAAAATAAAATAAAATAAAATAAAAAATTTTAATAATCAGAGGACTGTTCAAAAAACCTGTTTCATATTGGCTGAGTTTTGATAGTTGTTAGTTTTTAAGGAACTGATCCATTTCACCTAGTGTCAAAATTACATGTGTGGAGTTTATCATTCTTTGCCTTAATTATCGGTTTAATGTTTGCAGGGTCTGTAGCACTGTCTCCTGTTGCATTTGCCTATTGACACTTTGTGATTTAGGCTGGTCTCCTCCTCCTCCTCCTCCCTCTTCTCATCTTCCCCTTCTTCCTCCTCCTCTTCCTCCCCCTCCTCCCCCTCCTCCTCCCTCTCTTCCTTTTCTTCCTTTTGTCTTACTAGAGGGTCTACATATTATTGAATTTTTTAAAAAATATTTCTTATTCTTGCCCATCCATGTTTATTACTACATTGTTCACAGTAGCAACGAAAAGGAAACAGCTTACATGTATGTCCATCAACAGATGAATGAATAAATGAAAATGTGGTACATACAAACAATAGAATTTTATTCAGCTGTAAAGAAAAATGAATTCATGAAATTTTCAGGAAAACGGATATGCAAAATATTATATTAAGCAAGTTAATCTGGGCACAGAATGACAAAAATCACATGTTCTCTCTCAAACGCCAATCCTAGCATATAATGTCTACTGTATACGTGGGAATGAGCATAGGTATGGGCTATGAAACTAGTAAGGAGACAATGGACAGGGAAAAGGTGCTGAGGAAGATGAGAAGCTAGTAGAACATAGGAGACATGAAAGTGGAAAGGAGACTGTGGAGGGGCAGAAGTGTACAAGGGGGTACCAGGGATCGAGGAGAAGATGGTCAGAAGGGGAATCAACATAAACAAATTTAGTTTTCAAATGCCATAATGAAACCTAATACTATTTAAAATGTCTAAATAATGAAAAGACAACTCTCCATTGCATTGCTTTTCTTTTTCCAACTTCATCAAGTTCCTGCTCTTACCACCATTGTTTGCTTTAGATAGATTTTCCTCTTTGCCTCTGTGGATTCTTGAGGAGGGATCTTAGCTTATTTTTTTGAGACTTTTCCTCTTTTCTAGTGTGTGTATTTCAGTATTATAAATTTCCCTCTTGACATTGTCTTAGCTGCATTTTCATTTTGATTTAGTTCAATGTTGTTTTTTATTTATCTTGAGTTATTTGCTTTGACCCATATTTAAGTATATTGTTTAATTTATAAGTATTTGGAGATTTTCCTCTTAATATTCTGTTACTGTAAACTAGACTCATTGCCTCATGCCTGTAATCCTAGTACTCAGGAGGCTGAGGCAGAAGGATTGCTGTAAATGCAGAGGCAGCCTGGGTTTCATAGCAAAACCTTGTCTGAAAAAAACAAATTTTTTTCTATTGATTTTTTACCTTGATTCAATTGTGATAAAACAATGCAATTCTTTTAAATTTGTTCACATTTGTTTTATGGTACAAGATATGGTCTATTTTGATATATGTTCTTTGGGCACTTAAAAATGTATGTTCTAGGTAGAGTGTCTATACACACCTATTGTATTTGGTAGTTGGTGTTATTGCTGACTTCCCCTCATCTTTGCTTATCTTCTGTGTAGTTGTTCTAATAATTCTTGAGAAAGGGTTGTTGGTGACTCCAGCTATTATTGTGGATTTATATAGTTTTCCTTTCCATTTTATCAGATTTTGCTTCATATATTTTGTAGTTCTTCTGTTTGATGCACATATACTCAGATTTCTATGGCTTTATGATAGATTGACCCTTTCATCATTAGATAATGCCCCTGTGTATCGCTGGCAATTTTCTTCCCTCTGAAATGTACTGTATCTGATATTAATGTAGTACTTCCTGCCTTTTCTTTACTCTTTTTGTGATATATGTGTGTGTCTCTTTATATGTATTATCTCCATCCTTATGCTTTTACTGTAGCTTATTGTATTTCAGATGGGTTTCTTGTAGACAGTGATAGATTTGTTGTGCTTTAAATTTTTAATTGATTTATTTCATAGACAAATAAAATTATCTATATCCTGTATAACATGATGCTTGAAATAACTTTACATTGTGCAATGACTCTACTGAACTAATTAACAAATATTATTTCACATATTAACCAATTTGATGGTATACGCACCCGAAATTGACTCTCTTGGTAATTTTTATGGATACAATACAGTATTGTTAACTATAATCACCATGTTGTATCAGAGACCTCTTGAACTTATTCCTAACTGAAAATTTGCATCTTTTGATCTGTTTCCCCACTCTATCCCTATAGCCCCTTATAACTATCATTCTACTCTCTATTTCTATGACTTCAATTCTTTAATTTTTGATTTATTAATTTTTATTGATTTATTAATTTTTATTTTATGTGTATGAGTGTTTTGCCTGCACATATGTAAGTACACCATGTGCATGCAATGCCTATGGAGGCCAGAAGAGAGCATCGTATCCCTGGCATTGGAGTTATGGACAGTTGCTAGCTGCTATCTGGGTGCTCAGAACCAAACCTGGGCCCTCTTCAAGAGCAGTCAGTGCTCTTAACCACTGAGTCATCTTTCCAGTCCTGATTTCAATTTTTTTAGTATTTTATTTATTATTTTTATTTCATGTGTGTGCATGTTATGCCTGCATGTAGGTAAATGCATCCGTCATGCAATGCCCACAGAGGACAGAAGAGGCTGTTGGATCCCCAGCATGTTAGGCACTATATGGGTGCTGGGATTTGAACCTGGGTCTTCTGCAAGAAGAGTCAGTGTTCTTAACCGCTGAGCCATCTCTCCAGCCCCCTGATTTCAAATTTTTGACTTATTTTTTGTTTTATTTATGTGTGTGTGTGTGTGTGTTTACATATGCCACATATGTGCAAGTGCCTACAGAGGCCAGAAGAGGGCGTTGGATACCCTGGAGCTAGAGTTATAGGCAGTTGTTAACTGTCCTGTATGGCCACTGGAAATTGAACTCAAGTCCACCACAAGATGAAACACCATCTTTCCAGCCTGACTTCAAATTTTTAGACTCCACATTTAAGTGAGATCATGTAATATTTTCCTTCCTGTTTTAACTTATTTCACTTAACAAAATGTCTTCCAGGTGCATCTCTACTGTCACCAATGACAATTTCTTTCTTTTCAAAGCCTGAATAATATTCCATTGTGTATATATACCACATTTTTTCCTATTCATCCATTCATGGACTCTTAGGTTGATTCCATAAGTGAGCTATTGTGAATAATGCTGAAGTGAATACACTATCTTTTATGGTTTTGCTAATAGCATTAATTCTAAAGCATGGGAGATGATAGTTCATTGTTCTTTTTTTCTGTTTTCCTTACAGACTTTAATTAATTAATTAATTAATTTGTTTATTTATTTATTTATGACTTTTAAAAAAAACTTTATTGAGAATTTCATACATGCATGTAAGGTGTTTTGATCAAATCCATGCCCACTCCCTCCTCTCGAACACCTCCCATATATCCCCATCACTTTTTTCTGACAACTTTGTGTACTCTTTTTTTTTATGGGGCTTTTTGCTACTCTAACATTCCCCCCTCTGAAGAGGTAACCCTAAAATCTTCTAGGGATTAGATAAGAGCTCCCAAATACTTTTGACATTTTTTGGCCTTTGGAACATTTTGACTTTTAGCTAAGAAACTGGCTACTTTTCTTTGGAGTCTTTTTACCCTAACTGCCTAGCCAATTCCTACCTCCTATTCTTATCACGCCATCCTCTGAAGAGCTACCCAAATTGCTGATAGGGAATCAAGACGCAGGCTGCTCTGACTTCTTCCATGCTGAACAGGGACTCAGGGTGAGGCAAATGGGGTACCCCTTCAGTGGGTCTATCTAAAAAACTCCCAAATTGCATATCTCTTATCTGTAGGGAGAAAAGAAAGTCTTTGACTTTCCTTTTTGTGAAGGAGAAGTAAAGGCGAGAGTAGTTAGCATTACAAGTTCTAGACAGGGAGCTCATTGTTGTTTTAATGTGCATTTCAATGATAATTAGTGATGCTGGGTATCTTTATTAATTTTTTTAGAATTTCATTCAATGTATTTTGATCATATTATGCTCACCCTCCTCTCAGATCTACCTCCACCTCCCTACTCACCCAACTTTGTATTCTCGCCAAGCCCAATTTGTGTTGCCCAAATACTTTTGGGTGTGGAGCCTGCCTGGGAGCATGGTCAACCTACCAGGGGTAACACCCTTGAAGAAAGCCTAACTCTATGTCTCTCAGCAGTTACCAAATGCCAATAACTCCTCATCTAAGTGTGGAACTTTGTGCCCACCCCCCCCACTCCATGCTGGCATTTTGTCTAGCTTGAGCTTGCACAGTTATTGTGCATGCTGTCACAAATGTTGTGAGTTCATAGGTGCAACTGTCCAGCTGTCTGGAAAATACTGTTTCCTTGTATTTATCCACCACCTCTGGTTCTCACAAGCTTAACACCGCCTCATCTTCGAAGACCCCTGAGCCTTGAGGGGAGGGGTGTGATATATATGTCCCACTTAGGGCTGATCACTCTGTTATCTCTTATTCTCTACACCCTGACCAGTTGTGGGTCTCTATGTTAATTGCTTTCTACTGCAAGAATAAGCTTATCTGATAAGGGCTGAGAGATGCACTAATCTATGGGATAGTAATAAGTCATTAGGAGTCATTTTAATACTATGTCCATTTAGCAGAATATTAGTGGTAGGTTCTCCCCCAGGACCCATTACCTATCTAGCTAGAAGTTCTTAGCCCTGATAATGGTGCCATGTATGTCTTTCACTCTATAATTGTCTCATGCATTTTGTTATAATGATAGAAAACTCTCTAATGCACTAATATATTTCCATTGTCTTTTTCAATGGTTTTGAGGTTTTCCTGGTTCTTGGTATCGCAAATTACTTTCAATTGATACCCTGACATTTTGGGTATAAGACAGAATCTTATTTAAGTCTTCTGATTTAGTTGCCTTCTTGTGATACAGTTCTGTCCTGGGCAAGACGAAATGCCTGCATTTTACTGCTAGGTGGTAGTGAAAGAACAAATGATCCCCTTAGCCTTCTTTCACACCTGAGGAGTGGCTGTTGAGTAGAAATAAAGGTTTTGCTCCCCACACAGGTTCCACAGATATCTTCCTGGCTGAGAGATACAGAGCAGCTCGCATTTGGCTTTCAGAGGCTTTAACTGACACCACAAGGGGAGGCTGCCTTCTTCCTTCTTGGCAGTACTAGAAGTCCTGAATCTTTTCCAGGCCTCCTCTGATACCACTTGGCAGGAGGATTGGAATGCATTGTTAAAACCCTGAGCGGGTAGAAGTCTAGGCGCCCCACTAGGATGTTTCTGTACTTTTTGGCTGAAGTCAAGTGCTTAACTATCTAAAAATATGCCTTGTAAGGCTGCCCTTTTCTGATCTTTTGGCTACAGAAAGCAGGCTTTCCCTGGACCTTTTCTTTTTTGTCTGCAATCATGAGCAATTCCAGATTGCTGTCTTCTTCAAAAAGTCCAGGATAGATGATACAAGAAGAGATGCCAAGGAATTTTCTTAAGCCCCAAGATTGCTAGATATTCTGCCCTTCTCTCTACCTATCAAAGACCATCTCTCCTCCTCCTCTTCCTCCTCCTCCCCCTCCTCCTCCTCCTCCTCTTCCTCTCCTCTCCTCTCTTCTCCTCCTCTTCTCCTCTCCTCTCCTCCCCCCTCCCCTCTCCTCCCCTCCCCTGTCCCCCCATTCCCACTAGAAAGAGAAAAATTCTGAACACTGAGGGGGTAAAGCTTCCCTCTCCATGTTTTCCCCGCCTCTCCTCTTTTGAGATAGGGTCTCACATTGTAGCCCCCGATGGCCTGGAATTCACTGCATAGATCAGGCTGGCCTTGAACTCACAGAGAGCTGCCTGTCTCTGCCTTTCAAGTGCATGTTCCACCACACCCAACCAGAATCTCTGTATTTTTGTCTTCCATATAGAGTGTCAATAATTTTTAGTTGTTATTTGTGGGAAAATAGTAAAAGGTGTGTACAGCCCACCTCAAAGGCAAAAGTCCTGGACATCTTTGTTAATTTATTCAAACAATATGGATTGATACAATTTGAGAATGTCCACCAAAAGTTCATGTGTTAAAACCTAATGCTCCCGCATGGCAGTGTTGAGGGATGGGATCTGCTGGAAGGTATTTGGGTCATGGGGCCAAAGATCTCATGAATGGATTAATATCTTCCTCACAAGAATAAGTTCTCAGTTTGGTGTGACAGGATTACTTGCCCTAAGAGAAGATTGTTATAAGGCAAATCCACCCCTTGTATTCTCTCTCCTTGGTATGGACTTGATTTCCTGCCCGTTTTCCTCTGTAAGTTTAAGCAGTATGCGGCCTCATCACAATCCCAGAAAATGCCAACACCATGCTCTTAGACTTTCTATCCACTGGCACTGTCTGCCACAATAAACCCCCATTCTGTATAAATTTAGTGCTCTGTTATAGCAAAATAAAATAGACATAGATGAAACTTATCTTCTAAGAAAATAATATCTTGAGACTGGAGAGATGGCTCAGTGGCTGAGGACTGACTGTTCTTGCAGAGGACCCAGGTTCAATTCTTAGCACCCACATGGCAGCTAACTACTGTCCATAACTCCAGTTCCAGGGGACCTGACACCCTCTCCTGGCCTCCATGGACACTGCATGACACAAGTGCACTCACATGCAGACAATACATTCATACACATAAAATAAGAAAGAAAGAAAGAAAGAAAGAAAGAAAGAAAGAAAGAAAGAAAGAAACTAATATCTTTGGCTTACCTTACGAGATTGGAAATTCCAAAATATACACTTTTTAAAAAGTATTTGAGGATATTTGAGCGGGTTTTGTTCCTTCTTATTCATTGGGTCTTTCTTATTTTTTTTTTCAAATTGAGCTCCATGGATCACCTTCTACAGAGCATACTGAATTTTCCTTAAAAATATAGATAAAGGCCAGGCATGGCAGCACATCTTTAATACCCAGCACTCAGGAGGCAGAGGCAGGTGGATCTTTGTGAGTTCAAGGCCAGCCTGGTCTACATAGTGAGTTCCAGGCCAGCTGGGGCTACAAGGAGACCCCGTCTTAAAATGACATAAATAGCCTCTGGGCCTGGTCACGCCCTCACCTGCCTCTGCTTCCCTGGGCTGCACAACCCTGGACACCAGGGCTGACCCCTCAGCCCTGAACCACTACTGCTTCCTGATCCCTTGCATCCAGACGAACCCAGTTCCTTCTCACAGTCCCCAGGAGCCCTATGGGCCTGGTTCCACCCTCCCCTCCCTCTGCTTCCCTGGGCCTACACAAACCACAAGCCTCTCTCCTGGGGAAGTCCATCACGTCCTCTGTGCCTTGACTCCCACAGCCTCATTCACCTTTCCATCTCTGCCACCCATCTCTCCTAGCCTGGGTACTGTCCCATTCCTTGTCTTGGCACCCCAGACACTGGGGGAATCACCACTGCTTCCTGATTCTTTGCATCCAAATCAACCCAGTACTTTCTCCCAGTCCCCAGGAACCCTCTGGGCCTGGTCCCGCTCTCACCTCCCTCTGCTTCCCTGGGCTGCACAACCCAACAGCCTCTTTCCTGGACACCAGGAATGACCTCTGGGCTTCCTGATCCTTTGCATCTAGACCAACCCAATTCCTCTCTGAAGTCCCCAGGAGCCCTTGGGGCCTCTTCCCACCCCCATCTCCCTTTGCATCTCTGGGTGGCACAGCCACCAGCTGCCCAAGGCCAGCATCTTTCCTGGACCCTGCTCCCAGGCCAGTCCAACCCCCAAATTCCTGAGGACAACATCTTTCCTGGAGAGATCCAGAAATTAGGAGAAAGCCTGAGAGCACCTGATCCTCATCCAACTTGGGCCTCTGTGGGAACTCCTGAAGACAAAAACAATCCGGCCACTCCAATATAAAATCAAAAGACAGAACCA
>NW_008330298.1:3869668-3869953 GCF_000622305.1 Nannospalax galili
ATGAAAAATTTAAGAAATCACAAGAATGGAATATGCAGGAATTGTGTGACACCATAAAAAGACCAAACTTATGAATCATAGGCATACAGGAAGGAGAAGAATCCCAAGATAATGGCATGAACCAGATCTTCAACAGAATCATGGAAGAAAATTTTCCAAAGTTGAAGAAAGATATGCCCATACAAACACAAGAAGCACATAGAACATCAAACAGACAGGACCAGAAAAGAAACTCTCCATGGCATATCATAGTAAAAACATTACACATACAAAACAGAGTCAATT
>NW_008330298.1:3870171-3870991 GCF_000622305.1 Nannospalax galili
TCCACAAAACCAGCCCTTCAGAGAGTTCTGGAAGCAATACAAAGAGCTGAAGAAATGAATCACTATACCCAAGGGGTTGCAGAAAGAAATTCAATGAAGGCACAACTGTGGAAAAGTACAGCTATATCAAGAATGTGAACAGAAATAAAAATGACAGGATTCAATACACATCTTTCATTAATAACTTTAAATATTAACAGACTGAACTCCCCAGTCAAAAGACACAGACTAGGTGAATGGATTAAGAAACAAAACCCATCTTTTTCTTGTCTGGAAGAAACTCATCTACTTTCAAGGACAGGCACTATTTAAGGTGAAAGGATGGAAAAAATATACCAAGTGAATGGTACTAAGAAAAAAGCAGGCATTGCAATTCTAATGCCTGATAAAATAGACTATAAACTAAAACTAATCAGAAGAGACAAAGAAAGCCACTTCATTCTGATCAAATGAACAATAAACCAAAAAGATGCTGCAATCATGAACATATATTCACCAAAATCTGGTGCACCCAACTTCATAAAAACAATACTACAGGACTTTAAGACCCAGCTTAATCCCAGCTCATTAATAGTAGGGGACTTCAATAGCCCACAGTCTCCATTAGATAGGACAACAGGGCAGAGAGTTAACAGAGAGACATATGAAATAAACAATACCACATATCAAATGGACCTAACAGACATCTACCGAGTATTCCACCCAAACACCAAAGGACATACTTTGTATTCGGCGCCCCATGGAACCTTCTCGAAAATCGAGCATATAGTGGGGCACAAAAGAAACCTCAACAAATACAAAAAGATTGAAATAATTCCAT
>NW_008330298.1:3872009-3872386 GCF_000622305.1 Nannospalax galili
ATCAACATATTTGCAGACCGCATACTGACACACATCAAAAAGATCATCCACCATGATCAAATTGGCTTTATTCCACAGATGCAGGGGTGGTTCAATATACGTATGTCAATAGACATCATAAATCATATAAATGGTCTCAAAGACAAGAACCACATGGTCATCTCAATAGATACAGAGAAGGCTTTTGACAAAATTCAACATGCATTTATGTTCAAAGTCCTAGAGGGAATTGGACTGGAAGGAATATACCCCAACATAATTAAAGCTATATATAACAAACCCACAGCCAACATCATTCTAAACAGAGAAAAACTGTAAGTATTCCCATTGAAATCAGGAACCAGACAAGGCTGTCCACTATCCTCACTTCTCTTTAA
>NW_008330298.1:3872591-3872782 GCF_000622305.1 Nannospalax galili
AGAATTAATCTGCAAAAGTCTGTAGCCTTTCTATATACCAATAACAAGCAATCATAGAAAGAGTACATGGAAACACTCCACAATAGCTGCAAAAAAAAAAAACCTTGGAATAAATCTGACCAAAGACATTAAAGACCTTCACAACGAAAATTTTAAATCTTTAAAGAAAGAGATTGAGGAAGACATCAGAA
>NW_008330298.1:3872878-3873588 GCF_000622305.1 Nannospalax galili
AAATCCCCAATGGCATTTTTCACAGAATTGGAAAAATCTATCCTAAGATTCATATGGAAGCACAAGAGACTCCGGATAGCCAAAACAACCCTGAGCACTAAGAGCAATGCTGGGGGGATTACTATACCAGATTTTAAGCTGTATTACAGAGCTATAGTCATAAAAACAACATGGTAATGGAACAAAAATAGATCCATCGATCAATGGAACAAAATTGAAGATCCAAATATGAGTACATGCAATTTCAGCCACCTGATATTTGACAAAGGGGCCAAGAACATTAACTGGAGGAAAGACAGCATGTTCAGCAAATGGTGCTGGCAAAACTGGATCTCCACCTGTAGAAGAATGAAACTAAACCCCTTTCACCTTGCACAAAAGTCAACTCCAAAGACCTCAATGTAAAGCCTGAAACTCTGAAACTCTTAGAAGAAAACATTGGCAAAAACTTACAAGATATATGTGTAAGAAAGGAGTTTCTAAACTGGACATCAATTGGTCAGGAAAGAAGGTCAAGAATCAACAAATGGGACCTCATTAAACTAAAAAGCTTCTGTACATCAAAGGAGGCAACCAGGGAAGTGAAGAGAAAACCCACAGAATGGGAGAAAATCTTCACCCAAGACAAATCTGACAGAGGTTTAACATCCAGAATATATAACGAACTCAAAAAACAGAGAATCAAGACAAGAAGCAACCCAATTAAAAGA
>NW_008330298.1:3873743-3874974 GCF_000622305.1 Nannospalax galili
ATTTCATCTTACCCCAGTCAGACTGGCTAAGATCAAGAGAACAAATGAAAACAAAAGAGGAATGCTCATTCACTGGTGGTTGGGCTGCAAATTTGTTCAACCCCTATGGAAAGCAGTGTGGAGAACTCTTAAAAAACTACAAATGAACCTACCATTTGACCCAGTTATACGAATCCTTGGCATATACCCAAAGAACTCATCCTATTGTAGAGACACTTGTACATCCATGTTTGTTGCTGCTCTTTTCACAATAACAAAGAGAATGGAAGCAACCTAAGTGTCCCTCAATTGACGAGTGCATAATGAAAATGTGGTTCATTTATTCGGTGGAGTTTTACTCAGCAATAAAGAAAGATGAAATTTTCAGGTAAGTGGATGGAACTAGAAGCTGTTAAACTAAGTAAAGTAACACAGATGCAGAAAAAAAAATTGACATGTTCTCCCTCATATGTGGATCCTAGAACCAAATCCTGATAAGTGAATATGTATCCAGACATAACTACAGGAACCAGGATAATGGAAAGGAAACAGGGAGGTAAAGGAAAAGAAAGAACCTGAAAGAGAAGAACAGTAGGAAACAGGCCTTAATAAGGGAGATATGGATAAAAATTGGGTTAGTTTAAGGGGAGGGGGGAGGGAAGGTTTTACAGTGAACCTAGGGGATAAAGGGAAAGAAGGAGCTCAAGAGAGGTGGGACCATAGGAGAAGGGTATTATTAGTGGAGAAATGGGAAAAAATGGGGGCACCTTAAATGGGAAAACCATGGTGAAAGGGTTAGACAATGTGAGAGATAAATAATGCCTAGCTAGTTTTAGAAAACCAGAAGGAACCACATTAGGCCAACAAACTACTGACGAATTATACACACAACCAGATCAAAGAATATAATATATGCCTAGGCAAAGTTTATCTGAGAGCATTTGGTCTTTGCCCAAGTTCTATCTACATGGCATATTGTAATTAGAAGTACCAGACTGGTGGAACTAACCTTCTTGGATGTTTAACCACCATACTTTGAGGCCTATACTAATTTGGTCAGGGGGACATAAAGGACAGTTTTTGCTCTTTTCCCTCCTAGGTTGACTAAGTTCCAGGGGACTATGAGAATCTCTGAAAATGTCCTGTAACTGTGGTAAGTCACCTGTCCTCTTGATCAATGAGGTTGTGGAAACCCCACCAGATGGACCTGAACCAGGGTCCAGTCTACAAAGAGGAGGGTCAACACAGAGGA
>NW_008330298.1:3876383-3887213 GCF_000622305.1 Nannospalax galili
CGACCTTAAGAGTAAAAATAAATTTGTTTATCTGGGCCAACTGTAGGGTCTTAAACACCCGAAAGGAAAGCATAACAAAAGATTAATGGGGTCAATATAATTTTTAAGAGTCCATATGTATAGCTAAAGGCTACATAACAAGAAATAATGCTAGACAGGAGATACCTTCCTTTGAGTTGTTGGCCAGGGTGGCACAAGAGACTCCCAGAAAGTAACCCAGCATAGAACTGGGAAAATGAATCGCGGACCCCAATCTTATCCAAAGGAATATTAACACCTGATTGCTGCGAAATGAGGAACAGCTGATCTTCCTAAAACAAGAATCTTTAGATAGGCTGACTAGATTCAGCAGACAGAGAAGCACTGGATAATGGCTGGGGGTATCGACAACATAGAGGACAGTAACAGGGATGACAGAGTATGTGGGCTCCAGAGTATGTGGGAGGGGGGAGGCTATGGGAGGGTATCATTTGGGAAGTGGGTATATAGATGAATAAGACTGTGTGGGATGTTCTGTATGATATATACACAGAAAAAAATCAACAAATTTTTTAAAAAGACATATTTGAGGAGGAAGCATAAAAATTTACTTCATGTTAAATAGTAGAGGTGATAAACATTACCAGTGAAATCTACCTGGTGACTTTATATCCATACTCAGGTACTAAGGATCCGAGTGTAACTGAATGTGACTAGTAATCATCAGATACAGAGGTTAAAGACACATGTACAAACATCTAAGTGTTAGTAGCATTAAAAATGTAGGAAACAGCATATTTTAAAATGAAATGGAGATCTTCTTTAAAGGGTTAAAACTCATTCAATTTTATATCTTGAGGGTTTATACTGAGTTCAATATTGTATAAGGGTATTGATTCAACTGTGAACCTAAAAATTTACAGCCACTTTTGAAAGAGATGCATCTTTGCTGTGGAAATTTTTATTGAATATGTTAATGCTGTAATGAAATGCTTCTTCTAATCATATGGTTGTTAAATAATTTTTAAAAATTATTTCAAAAAAATATTGTCTTCTAAAAAAATTAATCTGTCAGGAGAGAAGGGTAACGGAGATCTAACCATGTCAGCCTTTCCATGCAGGCTTTTCCTTTGGAAATAAATATTCCTGCTTAAGAGAAAAAATAATTTGATTGCTCAATATGCCATGTGAAAATAGAAACCCTTCATTATATTAAACATTGTGGTGTTGATTCATGTCAAGAAATTTGCTGATATGAAGCAGGTTATAAAGAAACAAGGAAATATTAAGAAAATTAAGCAGCTTCAAGAGACAGGATAAACCTCAGCACTCCAGAAAGAAATGCACATTGACAAAGGCATGTCACCCTAAGTGCAACTTGGCTTGTAAGGGTAGTTATCTGATATATACATCTAAGTATTGTGTGCCAAGATGTCCAACATGGTTTTTATAGCCACTTTTGAAAGAGATGTATCTTTGCTCTGGAAATTGTTATTGAGTATGTTAAAGCTGTAATGAAATGCTTCTTCTAAAAATTTTTTTATTTTTTAAAAGACATAAATAAATAATAAATAAATAAATAAATAAATAAATAATAAAAAGATCATTGTTGGGCATGGCAGTGCATGCCTTTAATCACAGCACTCAGGAGGCAAAGGCAGGCTCTGTGAGATGGAGGCCAGCCTGGTCTACACAACAAGTTCCAGACCAGCTGGGGCTACAGGAAAACTCTGTCTCAAAATATTTTTTAAAAGACATAAATAAATAATAAATAAATAAATAAATAAATAAATAATAAAAAGATCATTGTTGGGCATGGCAGTGCATGCCTTTAATCACAGCACTCAGGAGGCAAAGGCAGGCTCTGTGAGATGGAGGCCAGCCTGGTCTACACAACAAGTTCCAGACCAGCTGGGGCTACAGGAAAACTCTGTCTCAAAAAAAAAAAAAGAAAAAAAAAACCCAAGCAAAAATACCGATTACTGGGGCTAGGACTGTAGCTCAGTTGTAGAGCAATTGCCTAGCATTCGTAGGGCCCTGGGCTCCATTTCCAGCACTGCAGGAAAAAACATTATTTTCCTGTCCAGAACTTTCAAAAACAGAGCCCAGGATTAGCAATTGAGAGCCTACATTTTTAACAGTCATCCCATTTCTCTCAAGATATCCTGATATACTGTAATATTTGAAAATCCCTGATCTAAGCCATTGATAAAATGGCTGAAGCAGACCAGGCCAATGGTAAAGACAGGTCTGGAGATTGTCCTTTGGGAAATCATCATCATTAACAAGAGCTGTCTGGGCAGACTTGAACAACCAGATACCAACCCCCTAATTATCCTCACAGTCAGTCCCTACTGTATGGTTCTACACAAATTAAATCATGAATGTCCTTAGGTACTGTTTTGTCAAATGCCACTTGCTCTCTATTGAGTCTCCCTAAATTATCATTCTAGTAAATCTATCATGGATAATGAAACTAGTCTGACAACTTTTATTCCCAGTGAATCCCAAAGTATAGAAGTCAGGCTTTTAAAATCATTTATTTTATTCCAAACATCTCCTAGGATCATCAAGCATATTGATTTTTCTGTTGAAACCTCCACTCTCATTTCCTTTTCAAAACCTGTGATCAAACTTGTATGCCTTCAGGCTTCTAGCAACTCTCCTAATCTCCAAATTGATGAAATAAAATTATGTCCCATCATTTAGAGATCTCATTTCCAGGTTTCTTCAGTATTCTAAGAGATGTATTTTGTCCAGACCAGACACTTGAATGTGCTTCAAGCAATAGGACATTCTATTTTTTCTCTTTAAAAAATATTTTACTGATTTTTTGAGACTATGTACAATGTATTTTGATCATATTAAGACCCCTCCATCTCCATCCCCATCCTACTGTCCCCCCACTTTATGTCCTCTATTATTATCTCTTTTTTTTTTTTTGTCTTTTTGAGACAGGGTCTCCCTGTCACCAGCTGTCCTGAAGTCGCTATGTAGACGAGGCTGGCCTCAATCTCACAGAGCTCTGCCTGCCTCTGCCTTCCAAATGCTGAGAGTAATGGCATGTGCCCCCATGCCCAGCATTTTTCTTTCTTTCTTTTTTTTTGTCTTTTTGAAGCAGGGTCTCCCTGTAGCCCCAGCTGTCCTGGAACTCACTATGTAGACCAGGAAGGCCTTGAACTCAAGAGATCTGCCTGCCTCTGCCTCCCAAGTGCTGGGACTACAGGTGTGCGCCACCACGCCTGGCTTTCTTTCTTTTTTAAAAAAAATCCTATCAAGTTTAACCTGTGTTCCCCAAATTCTCTTGGGTGTGGGTCTATTCCTTGGAATCTGGCCAACCTACCAGGAATCATACTCCTAAACAAAACTGATTCTCCCTCCCCCAGCAATTATCAGTTGCTAAGGGATGAAACTTCTTGCTCACATCCTCTACTCATGCTGGGTTTTTGTCTGGCTTGGTTTTGTACAGGACTTATGCGTGCTGTCACAAGAACTGTGGATTCATATGTGCAGCTACCCTATGGTGTCCAGAAAACACAGTTTCCTTGGACACTTTTAAAAAATTTTTTAATATTTTATTATTTTTATTTTATGTGTGTAAGTGTATTGCCTGCATGTATGTAAGTGCATCTGTATGTCATGCAATGCTGGCAGAGGTCAGAAGAGGGTGTTGGATCCCCTGGAACTGGAGATACAGATGATCGTTAGCCACCATATGGGTTCTGGGATTCAAACCCAGGTCCTGTGCAAGAGCAGCCAGTGCTCTTAACCGCTGACCCTTGGACACTTCTTCAGCAAACATTTTCCCTATCTTAGACTTTCATTCTATTATCAATGTCTGGCTATTCAAATTGTGGTTAAGGACCAGTAGCAGTAATAGTACCTTGGAGCTTGTTAGAAATGCAAATTCTTCAGCCCCATGCAGACCTACCAAATCAAAAACCTCATTTTAACAAAATCCCCAGGTATGTTAAAGTTATCAAAACTATTGAATGAAAGTTTTAAGGCTAAAATCGTCTCCTTGCCAGAAAATATATTCATAAAATGGAAAAAGAGAGCTGCTCTTCATCATTCAAGTATGCCACTGTCAATTGTATTATGTTGTTGTCTTTTTGCTTAAATAGCTTCTTTTAAAGTTCTCATAACTGGGCATGGTGACACACACCTGTAATCCCATGAATTGCCTGGTGGACACAGGAGTATCAGTTCAAGGTCAGCCTCAGCTGAAGTTCTGTATATTTTCTCTTGCTATTGTTTAAAAGCCTCGAGTCTACATCTTGCACTTAGCATTCTGGGCCCTGTTGACACAGGTCTATACCATCCTTCTGCAGTTGTTGCTAGTGTTTAGAAATACTTTCCAAATTTTACCTGAGAATTTAAAAATTTAATGTACGTGGTTTCTCATATTCTCTCCCTCTCTCCCTCTCTTCCCACCCTCCCCTCAAGACTGTCAAACATCTAAGTTATCAAGAAATTCCTAGGCATCTCTGGAGGATATTGCTCCTTATTTCAGAAAAGTAGACTATTCCACTTTTGCCATCAGTAGTGAATATGTATTTAACAGACACATATCTATGTAATAGTAAAACCACACAGAACTTTAAAGTGTTCCACCACATGCTGTTTATTTCTGGGACTTTCACCCTGGTTTTCCTATATTATTCCAGTTTCCACTTTTCCATGCTTTCTGCTTGCAAGGCTGCTTGCAAAAAAACCCGTTCAGTGTCTATCATGAGATGTCAGAGACCTTGCTAAAACAGTACTTCCTCTGTCTCTTCCCAAAGCTTGCAGTTCGTAGGATGCCCAAATAGCTATGGATTAGAAATATATCTTTCCCAACTTTCTGCCATATACTGTCACATGAGTCTTGAAACTGCTGTGCTTTTGCTCAGTCCCTCAAAGCCCTCCTCAGATAGGTCTAGCAGTTGATAGCTTTCTTTTGCTAAACCATAGAAGTTGGAGGTCCTAGACATGGTTTCTCATCGCAGAAATTCTTTGTGCACTTGAAATAGTATGTATTCTGCTGTTTCAGTCAACTACAGATTAATATTTTTTAAAAAAACTATGTGTGAGGCTGGAGAGATGGCTCAGCGGTTAAGAGCCCTGGCTGCTCTTGCAAAGGACCCAGGTTCACTTCCCAGCACCCATAGGATGAGTAACAACCATCCATAACTCCAGTTCCAGGGGATCCGATGCCCTCTTCTGATCTCCGTGGGCACTGCATGACATGGGTGCACTTACTTACATGAAGGCAATACACTCATACACATAAAATAAAATAAAAAGAATAAACAAAAAAGAAAGTATCTTTGGTTTTGCCTTAAGAGACCAGAAATTCCAAAATATACACTTTAAAAAAGAATATTCGAGGATATTTGAGCTGGTTTTGTTCACTCCTATTCATCAGGTCTTTTTAAATTTTTTTTAAATTGAGCTCCGTGGATCACATTCCTCAGAGCACATTGAAATGTTCATCAAAAATACAGATCATGGGGCTGGAGAGATGGCTCAGCAGTTATGAACACTGTTCTTGCAGAAGACCCAGGTTCGATTCCCAGCACCCACACGGCAGCTAAGAACTGCCCATAACTCTAGTTCCAGGGGATCTGACAGCCTCTTCTGTCCTCTGCAGGCATGGAACAACGCTGGTGCACTTACCTACATGCAGGCATAACACTCAAACACATAAAATAAAAGTAATAAATAAAAAATAAATAAAAGTAATAAATAAAAAATAAATACAGATCATTGTTGGGCATGGCAGTGCATGCCTTTAATCACAGCACTCAGGAGGCAGAGTCAGAGGATCTCTGTGAGACAGAGGCCAGCATGGTCTACACAGCAAGTTCCAGGTCAGCTGGGGCTACAGGGAGACTCTATCTCAAAAAACAAAAACAAACAAAAATACAGATTATTGGGGCTGGAGCTATAACTCAGTTATAGAGCACTTGCCTAGCATTTGTGAGGCCTTGGATTCCATACCCAGCATTCCAGAAAAAAAATTGTTGTCCTCTCCAGAACCTTCAAAAACAGAGCCCAGGATTAGCAAATGAGAGCCTGCATTTTTAACAGTCATTCCCTTTCTACCAAGATATCCAGTTATACTTAATACTTGAGAATCCCTGATCTAGGCCATTGATAAAATGGCTGAACTAGACCAGGCCAAGGGTGAAGATAGGTCTGGAGATTGTCCTTTGGGAACTCGTCATCATTATCTGGGCAGACTTGAACAACCATCTACCAACCCCCTAATTATCCTCACAGTCAGTCCCTATTGTATGGTTTTACACAAATTATAACATGAATATCCTTAGGTACTGTTTTGTCAAATGCCACTTACATATCAACTACAGATTAATAATATTTTAAAAGAAAAGCTATGTCTGGGGCTGGAGAGATGGCTCAACGGTTAGGAGTACTGACTGCTCTCGCAGAGGACCCAGGTTCACGTCCCAGTACCCACATGGTGGCTAACAACTGTCCTAACTCCAGTTCCAAAAGATCTGACACCTTCTTATGATCTCCATGGTGATCGCACAACATGGGTGCACTCACATACATGCATGCAAAACACACATAAACATAAAATAAAAATAATAAAATATTTTTATAAACTATTTTTTTAAAAAAGAAATATTCTATCTATAATGACCTCTCAGCCTTTTGGCTAAAATCAAGCATAAAATTATGTCTGTACCAAATATTTATCAATGCTGAGTTAAAGTATACTGAACCACTGCATCCAGAGGAAATGCAGGGTTAATTTCTTCTAAACCCTGATCAGATTTTTATCAATTGATCATTATGTAACTTTGTTTTTGTAGGCTTCTATTTAAAGATGCCTTATTATTTCATTTATGCTGTTAATTCATTGACATTGAACAGGTAGCCAACAACATGTTAATTCATGCCCAAACAAAACCCATATAACGTGCTTATTTACTCCACAACAACCTTCTTGTACTTAGGAATGCTAGACATCACTTCAGCACTACAGCTGCGGGGAGGGAGCATTTTAATTAGGAAAATCACCAACAAAAATGTGGAAATCATGGCCCTAAAAAGACATGGAGATGATACTTGTTTACAGGCAGAGCTTTCTCATTTGGCTGCAGTTGGGAACTTTGCGCTTCAGGTCATTAAAATGTTTCACCATTCTCTGTATGTTCCTCAATAATAGCAAAAGAACCAAAGATATTGATTGGGGGATTATAGATAAATTGTCGTGAACAGATCAACTTGCAAGTATGGAATCCATGAATAACAGGAATATTGACAATGTCCTATTTTTCTTTTTTTTAAAAAAAAATTCTTTTTAAAAAACGACACTTTAAAATTTGGAGGGAGGACATGCATGTTGCAGCATGTTTGGAGAGGTCAAAGAACAACTTTGTGGACTTGGTTCTCTCCTTCCACCATGTGGGGTCCAGATCATCAGGCTTGGTGACAAGTGCCTTTACTTGCTGTGCCATCTCATTGGGTCCAATGATGTCTTGTCTTTCTACAGTTTCTTAACATCTACCCTCAAAGACTGTGGAACTTTAGAGGAAAGTTTTATTTCTCAGAAACCCCATTAGTCCTAGGAAATTGGAATGTTTGGCCACCCTGGTAAATGGAGCTCACAGAATTTTTTATGCTTTGACACTGTTAGTCAGATTTCTATTACTATAACAGATATCTGAGCTTAAAATCTTATAAGGAGTATTTGTCATAATTTGGGAGGTTTCAGTCCATGTTTGTTATGTCTGTTGCTTTTGGGCCTGTGGCAAAGCAGCATATCATGGCAAGGAGCATGTAACAGAACAAATGTGCACATTTTGTGCCCAGAAAGGAAAAGAGATAAAGAAGAAGGGGCTGGGACCCCATAATCCCATTTGAGGGCCTTCCCTTAATGACCAGAATCCTTCTCATAAGTCCCCACCCCTTAGAAGCTGCGCTGGATAGCTTTATTTGTTGACTTGACACACCTGGAAAGAGGGATCCCCAGTTGGGGGATTTCCTCTATCAGACTGGCCTGTGCATACGTCTCTGAGGCATTTTCTGGATTGTTGAGTGATGCAGGAGGGCCCAGCCCACTGTGAGTGGTGCCACCCCTGGACAGGTAGTCCTGAGTTGTATACGAAAACAGGCTGGGCACAGGCCATGGGGATAAGCCAGTAAGCAATATTCCTCCATGGTCTGTGCTTTAGCTCCTGCCTCCAGGTTCCTGACTGCTTAAGCTCCTGCCCTGGCTTCCCTCAATTAAGGACTCTACTGTCAGCTGAAATAAACCCTCTCTTCCCCACGTTGCTTTTTGGTCAGTGTTTTATCACAGCAACAGAAAAGTAACTAAGACAGAAGGTTTCACCACCTCCTAATAGCACTATGCTAAGAACCAAGTCTTTACTACATAGACCCTTGGGGGACACCTAAGATTCAAACTCTAGCAGATACTAATTTTACACAAGTTAAGTTGTAATACAGGAAGTACAAAGAATGGCTGCTAACTCAAATACTTTTTTCACAATAGCATTTAAAATTCCATTAGAAATAATGACTCTATGGTTTTGAATGCATTTTAAAATGTGTTAAAATGCATATATTTCTGAAGACATAATATTGTCATTACCATTTATTAATATGTGGTGGGATTTACCAGATAAGCTAGTAGAGAACAAGAACATGAAAAAATAAGATATAGAAAAGATGAGATTTGATAGAGGGTCCAACAGGTTGACAAAAGGATGCCAGGGTCCCCTGTCCAGGTGTTGAGCAAGACAAATAATTATTTTCCAAATAAGATCACACAACTGGATAAGGTTAGGCTTCTGTGCAGACACCTCACGTTAGAAATGATTCATAATGTCTCAGAAACTGGCCGACCTGCAATATTCTCCAATAGAATGGAGCTTTGACACTCCACCAGGTGAATGATTTAGATCCTGGATGATTACCACTTTTTCTGCTCCACATTCTGGTTTTCCAGGGTTTGCTTTGTATTTTCTCTATTTCTTTCAGTTCAGAACTAACTTAACTTCTCAGGCACAATTTTCATTCACTCTTCATACTTGCTTTTAGTAGCACTAGAAACCAACATCGCTGAACTGCCTAGCACTATGATTTGCCCTACAGAAAGGACCGGGCTATTCTTATCAGAAAGGAACGGCTCTAGGAGTACCTCTGCTGTGCAATGCCCGTGGAAGTCAGAAGAGGGCACTGGATTCTACTAGAACTGGAGTTAAGGATGGTTGTTAGCCACCATGTGGGTGCTGGGAATTGAACCCCAGTCCTCTGTAAGAACAGCCAGTGTTTTTAACCTCTGAACCATCTCTCCAGCCTCCCACCCCTTTAAGTCTCTTAATTTATATGTTCTTCCCTCTGTTTTTTGCACTGAAATTTATTGATGAAGATGCTAGCTAGATTTTCTTGGGGAGTTTCTGAATGTCTATGGATTTTGCTAATTGCAACTCAACAATATCTTTCAAGTGACCTGATCAGTTGCTCGATATGAAAGAGCTGGCTTTTCACATCAGAAAGCAATGGCTCTAAGAATACCTCTATTGTTTACTGCCAGGTCTAGTATATCTAGCAGATACTGTGTTTTCAGCTGGGTCCAGCTTATTCATATTCAAGTTTTACTTTTGGCAAGATAGTTTCACAAATGATGCTATATGTCCTCCTCAGAGGTTGCCTCTTTCTTGTGATACTATTGGCCATTGATGATCATGGTCTAGATTTCCCGATTTCATCAGAGATTCACAAACGACAATATTTTATCATGATTTTTTCACTCATTAAGTGGAATACTTCAATAAAAATAAATTTCTTATCCCCAAGCTTTTGGTTATGCTCAAGTAGAATTGGTATAGGAAGGATTACAGTGACAAGCTAACCTTGCTAGTATAGATGCACTAAGGCATGGGCTTCCAGTGCTTAAAATCACACCTTCAGTCATCCTTTCAAAAGCAGGCCTTTCAGATTAATGAGTCCAACCTCAGCAACAGGAAGTCTGGTTTAAAAAAAAAGTTTTTAAAATATAAAATATCAACAGCCTGAGAGGGTGGGTTCCAACCTCGATCTGTGTAGCGGCTGTGATCTCAGAAGACCACCACAGAGTGACTGTTTCAAGGCCTCCCTCTGGCATAAGGGCTGAGAACTCAGGTGACTGCCTGAGAGTGCCTGGATCCTGCCTCCATGTAGTTGTGAGCTTCCCCTAACTGCATGAGGCTCCTCCCAAGGCCCCAGGGCAGACCTGGCTTTCATAGGATATGGCTGAGATCTTAGCAGACAGCCTGAGAGGGTGGGTTAGCACCTCCATCTGTGTAGCAGCAGTGATCTCAGCAGACTTCCAGAGAATGCCTGTTTCCGGCCTCCCATTGGCATAGGGGCTGAGAACTAAGCAGACCAACTGAGAGTTCCAACATCAGCCTCCCACTTAGGGAACTTCCCAAATGTTGCTCTGAGTTCCTAATAGGAGGGGTCCAAACATTAGAAGGAAGCCTGAGTGTACCTGACTGGAACTTGACTTGGGCTTCTGTGGGTGCTCCTGAGTAGCTGATCTGAAGCCATCAGTTCCCTCTAAAATAAAACCTGAGAGAACCTGAAACCTGGACAAACCAGCTTTACATAAACAATAAGAAAAGGACCAAGGCACACTAATAACACAAACAGAAGCATGCTTCAACTTAATTCTCATATCAGAATCATAAAAAACAAAAGAAATTCACATGCCAAAATCACAACAAAAGAATAATAAAATGGAAAGCCAAAACACTATGTCCCCAACAAACTCCACCAGTCCTGTAGAAGAGTTCTATAAGAAGAACGCCCTAGAGATAACCCAGGACACTGAATTTAAAAGAACAGTCATAA